>NC_141554.1:73396785-73728928 GCF_021556685.1 Rattus norvegicus
GAATAGTGATTTACCTTCAATAGTTAAAACTTTATTTAAAAAAACATTTTTCAAAGAACAAAAACAGGAATAAGGGCCAGCATGTGGCTCAGCAGGTAAATGTCTTTACTGCAGGTCTGACAACCTGAGTTCAACTCCCAGGATCCACAAGGTGGAAGATGAGCCCCTGCTCCTGCAAGCTGGCCTCTGACTTCCACTTGCAACATAGCAGGCACATGCACACACACACACACACACACACACACACACACACACACACACACACGAACACGAACACAGGAATGCATGAACAGACACTAAAAAAACAGAAACACATTTAAACATAGCAAGAAAACCGTTCTATAGACTATGGGGGGAGGGCGGCAATGGGGGGAGGGTTGGGAGGGGGACACCCATAAGGAAGGGGAGGGGGGAGGGGGATGTTTGCCCGGAAACCGGGAAAGGGAATAACACTTGAAATGTATATAAGAAATACTCAAGTTAATAAAAAAAAAAGAAAAGAAAACCGTTCTAAATTTCTATTAGTTTTATAATCTATTGATATCCTCAGATAGAACTTCAATTCCCAAACTATTTTACTGTTTGTTATTTAATAAGGCTTCTACATACAATTGAAAGGAGTAAAACATGAACAGGGCCTCAGAGAAGTTTACAGAGAAGCTTTGGTAAAGGAGCTAGCAGATTTATAGGCAAGAGGTAAGGATGAAGCACATATATGGTGATGTGGTGGAGCCTCGGAGTCTCATATAATATAATGTTGATAACATTTCTCCTTAAAAGATAGAAACTTGGCTAAGAAAATATTTCTATGAGCTTGACCTGTAGGCAAGTCTGTGGAGTATTATTGATTAATGATTGATGTGGGAGGGCCTAGTTCACTGTGGGCAGTGCCATCCCTGGACTGGTGGTCCTGATTGCTGAGCAAGCCATGAAGGGCAAGCCAGTAAGCAGCATTCTTTCATGGCTTCTGCTCCAGTGCCTACCTCCAGGTTCCTGTACTGAATTCCTGCCCTGACTTCACTCAGTGAGGGAGTGTGATCTGAAGAGTAAGAAAAAATAAACTCCTTCTTACCCAAGTCGCTTTTGAGCATATGTTTTATTAGAGCAATAGAAACCATAACTAAGACACTGACTTTCCTGTTCCATTTGTCTCTTATACTAGATCCTTAGAAGTATAACATAGTCATTCCTTGCCTTACCTTCAAGAGAAAAGCAGGGCCAACAATATAGCTGAAAAGGGAAAGGCACTTGTCGACAAGCCTGATGACCTGAGTTCAATGTTCTGAGACAATATTTGGTAAAAGAAAAGAGAACTGACTCCTGATGTTTGTTGGCTGCCCTTCACACATGGTACATGTATACATACATACATGGATGCATGCACATGCACACATACACACACATACACACACAGGCACACACATACAAACACACACACACACACACAGGCACACACATACAAACACACACACACAAACACACACACACACACACAGGCACACACATACAAACACACACACACAAACACACACACACACACACACACACACACACATGCACAAATGTTGGGGCTGGAGAGCTGGCTGAACAGTTCAAGCACCCACACTCTGCAACTCCCAACCATGTGTAATTCATATTTCAGGTGATTTGACACCTTCTTCTTGCCTCTGAGGACACTTCCATGTATGCAGTCCACTACATATGCTCAAGCACACATAGATACACATAAAATTAAATAATTAACACAATAAATGTTAGTTAGATAGTAGCTATCTCCAAGATATATCAAATTTTTCTAACCTACAATTTAAGAATGATTACATTCACCAATTGTATGTATTGACACATAAATGGTAGTCACAAATACAAGGTTGCTTTCTCCAGTATTAATCTTGCAATGTTATTGTTATAACAACTCTTAAAATGAATTTTTGTTTTTATTTTTTACATGCATAAATGCTTTCCCTGCATGTCTGTTTGTGTACCATGTGTGCAGTACCCATGGAGACCATAAGTGGAGTCAGCTTCCCTAAAATTGGCATTACATGTGGCTATTAGATGCCATGTACGTGCTGGGAATTGAACCCAGCTCATCAGCATGAGCAGCAAGAGCTGAGCCAACTTTCAAGGCTACAGATTAATTTCATTTTCTGTTCTACATGGCTGTATAGCTACATTACATTTATGTGTCTTGAGTTGACCAGAGATTTTTTGGGGTAGTTTCTGAGTTCATTTATGTTAATTGACAAGGCTTTTGGTCATTGCTATTATGTCATTTCATTCATACAGCAAGCTGAGTCAAGATTTTCTAATAAAGTCTGTTCTCTGAAGTCAAAATTGCTCAGGTAGCCATCTCTTATAGGCTACTATATGGACTGTGGAATGGATTCAGGAGCTCACGAGGTCTTTAAATCGGATAATGTGTATCAAGAATTATCAGAGAGTTTCCATAGTTTACAAATAATACTTTGAAAAAATCTGTTCTGTTCTTATAGGAGCAGAGAGTCTCTGCTATAGGAGCATGAGTCAAAGAAAAATCTTATTATCTCCCCACAACCATCTATTCTTGTTATTCCTATCTTCATAGGGAAAAAAGTATGGTGTGGTATAAGAGAAAAGGTTCTCAACCAAGTTACAGTCTATGGATTCCAAACCTTAATATCCTGTCATGTGATCTTGGAGAAGTCATATTCCTCTGTGCTTTTCTTTTCTTGTTGGTAAAATAGGGACAATGAATCTGGCTTAAGAAATGAGGTTACTATAATTGATCCAAAGTGCTAATGGATTTTTAAAAAGGAAAAATTGCAAATTACTAAATGTTATTAATCGGTTTTCTCAAAGATTGTCATTACTCTTGTAAGCAAATGTGATAACTCAGCAGTGATGATTTATTTCAGGAAAATTCTCTTTCTTCTCATTGGTACTGTTCAATGGGATAACCTAGAGCAGCCATAGGGGAGAAAACTAAACCTCATATTCTGACCTACTTCATCGCAACAAAGATTGATCACGACTGCACATTTTTCCATGATGGTTCCTCACTCTATCTGTTTGGCTTTGTCTACCTACCCATTTGTCTATCATACCCACATATGATGAACACATAGAGATAGAAATATGTGTGTATGTATATGTATCTTGGATTTTTTCCTTTCATATTTACTTTTGAACAGAGCAAAGAAGTTAATATCCTTTTCTACTATTAAAAATAAACAAAAAATGATAAATTAAGATTAAAATGTAACCTTTGTTTTTAATTTCTTAAAAATAAGAATGATTTAGGATGTAGCTACCAGTAAATTGATACAGCTGGACATAAAAGGCTATGGCATCAAAGAAAACAGATGTTTTGTTTGTAAATTGTTAGCTAGAATTAAAAATCTCTCTTATGCTGGTATTGGTGCTTTATTTATTGCTTTTCAGCGGCCCATCACTGAGCTCCTGTCAAATGAGAAAGACTAAAATCATTTCAATAACTGATAGGATTTCAGAGGCTTATTCACAAGATGAAATTTAAGCTTTTGAAAGCTTACCATGTGTGGACTTGAAGAGGATTGTTGATTTCAGTTGTAGAATCCCCAATGTTGCCTGCTGTTCGTGACTGCCAACAGCTTAAGGGCCCACAGTAGAACACTCTAGAAAGTGGCTTTATATCAAATAAAACATTAAGCAAGCCAAAATATCTTAGCTTGTTCATACTCCAAAATAGCCTTTAAAACTATATTTTCTTTGATAGAACTAGCCCCACAGTAAATGATCTCAATAGGCCATCAACATTGACATTTGGTTAACAAGCATTTTTCAAATAACAACTATTTTAGACTATCTAGTAAGGCATTATTCTAGGTCCTGTGGTTGGTATAGCTATAAAACTCCTATTCTTGATATATATAGACTAAATTGAATTGAATATACGAGGTTAAAGTTTGTCTCAGAAGACAAGTATATATATATATATATATATATTCATTTTCTGTTGTTTACAGTTCTAAAATTTTCTATTGATGCATAATCACGTACACACATATGAAAGTAAAAATAAATGCCGAGTAAAATAAAGAGGGCTAACAGGAGTGGAGAGAAGGAAGAGAAAGTAGAGTAGGAGAGCATGATGGGCAGAATATGCGCAAGAAATAGTAAATATTCATCCACAACCCTTGAAAGTAAATTTAAACTCTTTATAAAAGTTGGAGGTGCTTTAAAAAATTCATTGGGTTAATTTTGGCAATGTAGAGGTCTGAACCCAGGTCTTGCATGTGCTAGAAAAATACTCTACCACTGAGATACATCTGTATTCTATGTTCATAGAGTTTTCATGATTATAAATGTAATACACATTCATTGCATAAAAAATACATGTAAGCAAGAGCCAGGCAATGCAGGGGGCATGTCTATAGTGCCAGCTGTTTAGGAGGCTATCATTCAAGTCAGGAGTTTGGAACCAGTTGGAACAAGAGAGCCAGACTCTGTCTCAGGTAAACAAATCAGCATTAATAAGTGCTTTAAGCAATACATAATCAGGTAAAGGAAGCCGAACATGCGATCCCAGCTACAGAAGTGTTATAATGATAAATTTCTTCTATTTGCCTTAAGGAGACAACATACCCAGATGTCCTGAGGTTCTCTAAAGGTCTTTCCCGTCTTGTTTTCACTCTGTTTCTCAGTATTAGGGAAACTTGTGATCACTAAGCCACAAGACTTGGATTCTAAACCCAATGACATTAATTGTTTATCAATAACTCTCATTTCACTCATCTCAGTTTATTCTGAACCATCTCAGTGTAGGAACTCATAGTTTCTACACTGAGATGTCAAGAGTTTCAAAACCATCTAAGGAGGTTTTTTTTTTCTTCTAAGTATTTGAAGTTCTAGAAAAACTAATAATTGTATACAACTCTGAGAAAACTCTAGTTGGGAAGGTCCTGTTCCTGATGAAAATTTATCATATTCCTCAAATATGTAGTGATACAGAAAAGATGCTGAATTACTACAATAAAAAGTCTAATTATTTCCTTCCAGTTCTGATAAAATTTCTAACTATTTCTGATTTCTATAATATTGTAATAAGAACCAGGCTAGTTTTAACCAATTAGATGGTGTCTGAATGATTAAATACTCAGGATTTCTATTTGGATGGTCAATGAGCCTTTTCATTAGCATCCATGAAGAGCTCAGTAAGGCATAAGAGCATGCAAATGGCTTTAAGAAGTGAAGGATAAGAATGTTAATCTGTCAGCTAAGTGGTGAAGTGTTTCTGTGTGGCTCCTCAGAATACCATAAACAGATGTAGATGCGTAGGCAGAAGACATCTGTTGGCTCACCCTGCCTTACTTTAGGCATTCTACTTCACCTTCTAGGCCTCTTTGGCCTGAACAATTACAAAACTTCTACATGGATGTTGTTGTTGCTGCTGCTGCGGCTGTTCTTTTTATTTGCTGATTTTCTTTTTATTCCTTTGAAGCATCTTTATTAAGTACAAGGTTTATTGACCATTGCTCTGGATACTAGGGACATGGTGATAGATAAGATATGTAGCAGAGAATAGACCTGTTGGGGCACCAGTGGAAGGTCCTGCCAAGGTTGGACCCCCAGTGCAGGGGAATATGGGGGGAAATGGGGATGTATGGGGGGGGGGAATACCCGTATGGGGGAGGGGGAGGGGAGGGAATGGGATGGGGGCTTATGGTCAGAAAACCAGGAAGGGGAATAACATTTGAAATGTAAGCAAAGAAATATATCTAATAAAAAATTTAAAAAAAGATTAGCCCCTATATCTCCTTCACTAAATTCATAGTAGACAATTATACTGTAGTGCAGTAAGTGGTACAGTGAGCTAAGCATAGGGTTTATTAAGCACACCGATATCTGAACTAAACTTAGGAAGTCAGGGCAGACCTCCTAATGAGGGTAGCATTTGAGCTACAACCTGAAAAGTGGCAGAGGTAGCCAAGTGAAGGCTTGAGGGAAGAGTGAACCCAGAAGAAAGAAATGTATTAAAAAGCCTTGAGTAATTAGGAAACTTGAATCATTTAAGAAACTGGAAGAATGATGTTCACTGTGGCTCTGGAACTTTTATCATGAAGGCATGTTGAATTTTGTTGAAGGCTGTTTCTGCACTTACTGAAATGATCAGGTAGTTTTTGTCTTCAAGTTCACTTGTATAATTTAATACACCTATTGATGTATATTGGACCATCCCTGCATCTTTGGGATAAAACAACTTGGTTATTGTGGGTAGTCTTTTTGATATGTTCATCAGAGATAGAGCCTGTAGTTTTCATTCTTTGTTGTGTCTTTCCCCAGTTTGGATATTAGACAACTTTTATAGGAGTTTGTCACTAAAGGCAACCAGTTCTCTCATTCGTTCTCTCTCTCTCTCTCTCTCTCTCTCTCTCTCTCTCTCTCTCTCATATCAGCCATTCACCCTCTCTAACTCCTCACCTAGATGTGGGTTTTCTCTGCTGGCATTGACATGTCATTGTGCTGATCTTGTTGGAACAACTATATTTTGTTGTTCATAAGTTCATTTCCCTGGTCATGTCCAGGGGACATGACCTACCAAGAGGTGCCCTGGGCACTGCCTCTTACAGCTTTTCTAGCCATCTCTTCCATGATTTCCCCGAGCTTTAGATTTAGGGGTTGCTTTACAGATGTAACAGCTAGGGTTGGGAAACCCGCCATTACTTATTCTATAAATGTTCCAGTTTTGTATCCCTATAATATTCTTCATTAGTTGGAAAAAGAAACTTCTTTGATGAGAGACAAGAGCTATACTTATTTATGAGTATAAGGATAGGCATTTAGAAAACAGTAATATGTGTGTGTGTGTGTGTGTGTGTGTGTGTGTGTGTGTGCACGCACGCGTGTGTGTGTGTATGTTTAGGAAACTGGTAGGAATAAGTTCTGTAGATCTGTGATCTTTCCAGCTATCAGTAGTTGGCTAAGTTTACAGTACTAGACATGACCTCCTTCCTGATGAGCAGGTCTTAAGTTTAATAGTCAGCTGTTTGTTATCCCCAAGATAAAAGGGCCCCTGTTTTTACCATTGTGGGTATCTTGTAAGTTCAGTCATTGTGCTTCACAAGCTGCACAGATGGGTGGGATTATTGTTTACTTTTCTCCATTGGCAGCTTGCACACACCTCCTGATACTATGAAAGCTGCTTCTCAGGAAAAAAGCTTCCAGGTTAGTTTCAGCTTGATTCCTCCAAGTTCATGTTTAATGTGTGTCTTTTCTTTAGCAATCTGGCCTTAGCTTCAAATTTTGAGAGTCAATGAAGGGAGACATCAATAACCTAAATTGTTTGGGTGGTCTTCTTAGACTAGACACATGTAAATACAAGCAAAGCTAAATCCACTCAGTAGGTTGGTTATATATACACATGTATGCATATATATACTTACATGCATATGTGTACATATATAATGATAATAAGGAAGAGATCATAAATCTGAGGGAGAGGAGCTGAAGGGGGAACTGGAGTGATGTATGTGGTAATGCTCATGTATAAAATTCTCAAAAATAAACCAACCCTATTTCTTTAAAAAGGAATAGGAAGAAGTTTGTACAAGTAGAGTGTAGATCCAAAGGGGGAAGTGATGATAAATGAACTGTCTGAAATGACTAGATCATTCAGGACTCTGGAATCCATTTTATAGAGCTTAGAAACTACTAAAGGCAATGAAGAAGCAGAAGATCAATGCCAAGAATAGATTATATGACTTGTGTCTTTAAATACTAAATGCACATAATCTGATCCAGCAGGTCGACTAGATCTATTTCTAGATATACTCACACATGGAAGATCATTTCTCAACAAAGATCATCTTTGCTGTACTATTTGTAATATCATAGGACTGAAAATCACCTAAGTGTCCATTACTTAGAAACTGGCTTAAATGTGAAAATCTGGGACATAAAGTGGTGGTTTCTCAGAAAGAAAATCAAGGTTTTACAGCAGATGTGGGAGAAAACTAACTTAATGTTTATTTTTTGTATTTTTAGCTTGCATTTCTAACAAATTTAAAATAATAAATAAATTTTCATTTTAAAAATAAAACATGCATAACATGTCACTTTTTTACCCAGAGCTAAGCAGTTTGGCAACATCTTCATACCAGAATAACATATACTAATTAAGAGATGGAAAACATGTTTTGGTAGAAAAAATATAGATTGCTACAATCACTTTGTATATTAATCAAATTAAATATCAGAATACTTTGGACCTATAACTCAAGGTTAGGAGCATCCTACAAAAATGAGAATACTGGGGGGTTGGGGATTTAGCTCAGTGGTAGAGCACTTGCCTAGCAAGCGCAAGGCCCTGGGTTCGGTCCCCAGCTCCAGAAAAAAAAAAAAAAGAAAAAATGAGAATACTGGTGCATAGATCTTGAATACAAGGATATCTCAGCACTAAAAGGAGGAATTATTTTAACAGCTACAATAAATTAATTACATTATGACATAGTCATACCTATTGATTATTGTACAACTATGAAAATGAGTGAGTTAGGGTTCTGTGCGTAGATCTAAAGGACTCATCGTGTCCTTTCTACTACTGGACTTTTGTAAAGAGCAAATTCCAGAGTGATGTGTATGTTTGCATTTTCAGAAAAAAGGGGAGGATCTTTTAATCCACCAAAACGTTTGCATAAAATCAATCGTAGAAAGAAGCAACATCAAAAAATACGGATAATTTCAGGTTGAAAGAGTTTGGGTAGAAGTGGAATAGACTATGAAGTGATTATTTATGTAGTTTTGTGTTATTTCAATTACAATGAGCATAAATAACACGATGCTATGTAAAAACTTCATTAAAATGGATAAAGTTAGGAGAAATGGACTAAAATGGGCACAAAAGGAACAGACAAAGCACGTGGCAGGGCGCTGCTGTATCACCACAGAAAGGACGGAGGTGGTTAAATTAGAGGGCAGATTGTTTAGCAAATGGAAACAGTAAAGATTGGCTGTGTGATTGAAAGAAGACAATGATGTCAAGGAAGCCACCCAGGTTTCTGGCAAACTGCTGTAGTGTTCGCTTAGATAATGATCAGGGGAGGGATATGTGTGGTTTTAGATAGGTTGAAGCTACAGGTACCTTTGGGAAATTCAAGAGACAAAACTACAAGCAGTCTGAGATATGCATCTGAAGCTCAGGAAAAACATGCAGGCTGACACTGTAGCTATGCAGATCCTTAGCATTAGGACTCCATCAGTTCCAAGTGACAGAGTGTTGGTCTCAACTAGTTTATAGATTTTTAAAAAGAAACAGAGGAAAGCTTATTGGTTCGTTTGACTGAAAAGACCTCAATGAAGCAAGCTTTGAACATTATTTAACCTTGGTGCATAAGTGATGACATCAGGACTTTTTCATTATGCCTTCTTGTATACCGGCCTCCTTCTTCAGGCATGTTCTAGCTCTGAAATGGCAAAAATAGCTGTTAGCTTTGAGTTTATCTTAGCAATTTAAGAAACCCAGCGGAAAGTGTTCTTCATCCATCCAGCTGAATTCAGTGAGAAAGATGTTGACAACATTGGTGATAGTAGTTTTAATAGAGAAGATGAAACATACAGGTTCAGGATGAAGCCAGATGAAGAAGAAAATACTATGATTACATAATGCTTTACATGTAGTAGGTATTTAATAAATTTTAGGTTACTAGTTTGTTCTCTCTTTTCCATTCATTTCTACCAAAGGGGTTACCAAGGTCAAAGGCTAATAGATTCCCTGTGTTTGCTTGTTCTTCTCTTGGACACTTGGAAGCTTGAAATAAACACTAACAAAAAATATAACTACTGAACAGAGAAGAGCAACAAGAGCCCCAAACAATCAAGGGTGCTTTCAAACACCCAGTCTAGTGTGTTAAAAACGGTGGCTTAATCCAAAATTACCTTGGAATTATCTCTACCTCACTAGTTTTTCCTCTATTCTCCATACACTTGAGAAGTAAACACTAGCAAGGTGAAGCAAAACTTTCCTTGTCACTAAATAGAAGATTTGAGCTGTGTACAATGGTTATTGTTGGCAGCAATCTTCATTCTTTGATCTTCTACTTGCCAACCTACAGGCAAGGGAAATACAGTTAGAGCTGTGTTATAATTTAGAAGCAACAGTTAATCCTACTTCATTCAGGACTCTCAACTTAGAAGAGATAGAACTTATATCATTTACATGTTCACAAACAGACAGAGCTTTTGAAATGGTAAAGTACTAAGGATGCTTTGCTGTAGCTTTGTAAAACTTGGCTGCATTCTACCACTGACTCCTTTCTGCAGCTTATTTAATGACCCTAGTGCTGTGATTTATTAGGGCAGTTATTTATGGGTCCACCCACACTGAATTCTCTATATATTAAGCCAGGGGTCTAACCAACCTGTGCTTTCTAGAAGTAAGTGGCTTTGTACATGTCTGTTCTTCTTGTAGCAAAACAAATCGTGGGCCTGGCCCAATGCCAGAAAGTTCATAGTGTCATCTTTATAGATGAAATTCTGCACATTGTTATCTTATATTTTGCCAGAAGAGCAGGAAGAAGACTGACTTGGTAATTTGCTATATTCTGATCCTAATCTGCTTAGAAATATGACTTCTTTAAAAGGAAATGGGAAAAGAATGTGTTTCTCATGATAACCTCATGGTATCTCCTGAGAGGATGTTCAGTTATTGTAAATACAGCAATTTGATTCTCTCCTTGAATTTCAGACATATTTCATCTTTTAAAAATAAACTACATTGTCAACACACAGACATTGCAATCACAAATTCACAGCAGTTGCAGATACCTACACAGGGTCTGCATAAGAATGGGCCCATCAATAGAGAGGCATGGATGGAAGAGAGACTATGGGTGGCCCCAACCCTCACTGATGAACTATATGCTACAAATAGATTCAAGGAGAGAAGGAATCATTCATAGGCTCCAATGGATATTTCCAATCCAATGTTTACACAAAGATATGGTTAAACTAAACCAGTTCCAGAACAAAACAAAAGTCATGATTATGGGAGAGAGACAGTGGGGAGGAGGAAAGACTGATAGTATGAGAGCAAGTTAAAACAGGATAGAGAGAGAAGGTAATCAGCA
The DNA here is from genome assembly GCF_021556685.1 of Rattus norvegicus. Lineage (NCBI taxonomy): Eukaryota > Metazoa > Chordata > Mammalia > Rodentia > Muridae > Rattus > Rattus norvegicus. The sequence continues at coordinate 73,407,870 of NC_141554.1, forward strand.
ATCAGAATATGTTTTATATTTATATGTATAATTATATATATACATATATATACACAAAATTGCCACATAATTAATAATAAAACTTCAAATCTGAAGGGATGAACTGAATGCTTCCAAAAATGGCCACACATTAGAAATACCTATTTGTGTTTTAAAAAAACAAACATTTTTCACATGAATCATAGATACACAAGAGACCAAGAAATGGCTCAGTGAGTAAAGACATTTGCAACCAAGACTGATCACTGGAGTTGGATCCTTGGAGCCCACAAAGTGAAAGGAAAGCATAGACTTCCCCCAACAAGTGGTCCTCTGGATCTCTTTCATGGTGTGTGTCCCCCAGTGCACACACAAAATTAATAAATGCAGTAAAATAATGTTTAAGGAGGTGGTTGCAAGTTTGCTTTCTGTCACTGTGATAAGCACCATGACTAAAAAGCAACTTGGGAGGAAAGCATTTATTTCATTTTATAGATTGTAGACCACTGTGAACGGAAGCTAAGACAGGAACTCAAGGCAGGAACCTGGAGACAGAAACAAGAGACCATGGAGGAATGCTGCTTAACGGATTGCCCCCAAGACAAGCCTTTCTTATATATCCCTTGACCACAAGTGGCACTGCCCTCCATCAATTAATCAAGAAAATGCCCCCCACAGACATGCCCCTAGGTCAATCTGATGCTGGTGAAGGCAATTCCTCAGTTGAAGTTCTCTCTTCCCAAATGACTCTAGTTTGTGAAAAGGCGGTGGAAACTAACCAGAACAAATGATTGACATAGTATATTAAGAAATAACATCCCTCCCTCCTCTCTTCTTCTCCTCCTCTACCCTGCGTTTATGTATCCACCACAACCAGTTAGTGCTGTGCTAAGGATGGAACCCACAACTTCATGCATATTAGGCAGGCACTCTGCCAATTCCATTACATCCCCAGTGCCCAAGAAAAACTTCATGAGCCCTAGTTTTTCTTTGTGACAGCTTGGAGTAAGGAAAGAGCAGGAAATTTAAAAGCATACAAACCTGATTTTAAATTCTACATTTATGGTCTTTACCAAGCCATGTAACTTCTCTCAGATTAAGTTTTCTGTTTTATTAAGTTGACAGTGATATTTCCTTTGATAAGATAGTATAAGAATTAGATATCATACAGAATACCTACTTCAATGCTGGCACATAATAGGTACTTAATTGATATACATTAGTTCTGAATGTACTCTAAGAATAATGAAAGTTCATTTATATCTCAGGTAGAATGAGAATGTTTTCTCTTTTCAAACATTGCAGTTCTCTTGACCACTTTTTTTGCAGTTCTTTTTTTTTCTCCTTTCTTTTTTCTTTTTTAAAATTTTTATTGGATATTTTATGTATTTAAATTTCAAATGTTACCCCCTTTTCTCCCTCTCTCATCTCCATTCCTCCTCCCCGTGCTTCTACCCACCCACTCCCACCTCAATGCCCTGGCATTCCCCTACACTGGGGCATTGAGCCTTCCCAGGACCAAGGACTTTTCCTCCTATTGTTGCCAGACAATGCCATCCTCTGCTACATAAGGGACTGGAGCCATGGGTCCCTCCATGTGTACACTTTGGTTGGTGGTTTAGTCCCTGTGAGCTCTGGGGGTCTAGTTGGTTGATGCTGTTGTTCTTGCTATGGGGTTGCAAACCCCTTCAGCTCCTTCAGTCCATTCCCTAACTCCTCCATTGGGGTCTCCATGTTCAGTTTGACGGTTAGCTGCAAGCATCCTCATCTGTATCAGTAGGACTCTGGCAGAGCCTCTCAGGAGACACTGATATCAGGCTCCTATCAGCAAGCACTTCTTGGCATCAGCAATGGTGATTGGGATTGGGTTTGGTGGCTGCATATGGGATGGATCCCCAGGTGGGGCAGTATCCAGATGGCCTTTCCTTCAGTCGCTGCTCCACACTTTGTCCCTTTATTTCCTCCTGTGGGTATTTTGTTCTCCCTGCTAAGAAGGATTTAAGCATCTACATTTTAGTCTTCCTTCTTCTTGAGCTTCATATGGTCTGCGAATTATTTCTTGGGTATTCTAAGCTTTGGGGTTAATATCCACTTATCAGTGAGTACATACCATGTGTGTTTTTCTGTAATTGGGTTACCTCACTCAGGATGATATTTTCTAGTACATTCCATTTGCCTATGAATTTCATAAAGTCATTGTTTTTGATAGCAGAGTAATATTCCATTGTGCAGATGTACCATATTTTCTGTATTCATTCCTCTGTTGAAGGGCATCTGGGTTCTTTCCAGCTTCTGGCTATTATAAATAAGGCTGCTATGAACATAGTGGAGCATGTGTCTTTGTTATATGTTGGAGCATCATTTAGGTATATGCCCAGGAGTGATATAGCTGGGTCCTCAGGTAGTGCAATGTCCAATTTTCTGAGGAACTGTCAGACTGGTTTTCAGAGTGGTTGTACCAGCCTGCAGTCCCACCAACAATGGAGGAGTGTTTCTATTTCTACATGAGGAAAGATGTCCTGTTTTTCTTATGACTGTCATATCAAATGTGATAATAAATGCTAAAAGACCTTAAAATATGAAATGGTTCCCAATATTAAGGAAGAGCCTTTATTTAAAGAGTACTTTTTTCTTCCCCAGCCAATGTATTAAAAAAAACTAAAAACTGAAAATGAGATATTGGAAGCCTAAGGCTGTAGCTCAGTTAATAGAGCTTTTGCCTAGCATAACATGTATAAGGTCTGACTTTGATTTCAAACACTGCAAAAAATTGTTAATGGATATTATAAACTACCATTACTATAAATCATATAATCATTACATCTGGTCTCTCCCATCATTAAAAAATCAGAATATTAACCTTAAAAAATAAAATAGATTTATCATATCTCAATTATTTATAATGCACATATAGCCTAATCTCAAATGAAGAAAACTGATAAGAGTGGAAACAGCCCTCATTCTACCTCCAATAGTAATAGCATTTACTATACCAAACCTATTGCTTTAGTGCTATACAAAAACAAATGCTAGTTTGCTGATGTTATGAGCTTGGTTGTCTGACGAGCACTTAGAATGAGAGAAAATGTATACAAGATGTGAAAAAGCTGCTATGTTAAGATTTTATATTTAGGGTTGTAAAAAACCTGAGCATGTTTTTAAATTTAAATTTAAGTCTCCCTCTCCCTCTCTCTCCCTGTCTCCCTCTCCCCCTTTCCCTCTACCTCTACCTCTCCCTCTTCCTCTCCCTATCAATCTCTCTCTCCCTCTCTCTCTCTCTCTCTCTCTCTCTCTCTCTCTCTCACACACACACACACACACACACACACACACACACAGAGAGAGAGAGAGAGACATGATCTCAATGTTGAAAGAATGACTGTGTGGATTGATAGCTTATTCAGACTCCAAAACTTCCCTACATATATACTTTTCTGTTTGTTTCCCTCCTCTTGCCTTTCCCTCCCTTCCCTTCCTTTGCTTTTCCCTTCTCTCCCCCTCCCTGCCTGCTGCTCTCACCATGGATTCCATTTTCTAATGATCTAAAGCTTCTAATTCAGTATTCAGTGTTAGGATTTTAAAAATATATTTTTATAAATAATTTTGCTTAATTTTAATTTATTTTTTCTTTCCTTTTATTGGCTACTTTCTTTATTTGCATTTCAAATGTTATCCCCTTTCCGGGTTTCCCCTCCAGAAACCCCTATCCCATCACCCCTCCCCCCTGCTTCTATGAGGGTGCTCCCCCACCAACCCACCCACTCCCTCCTTCTTCCCCTGCCTTGACATTCCCCTACACTGGGGCATCAATCCTTCACAGGACCAAGGGCCTCTCCTCCCACTGATGCCTGACAAGTCCATCCTCTGCACATATGCAGATGGAGCCACAGGTCCATCCCTGTGTACTTTGGGGATGGTGATTTAGTCCCTGGGAACTCTGGAGGATCTGTTTGCTGATATTGTTGTTCTTCCTATGGGGTTGCAAACTCCTTCAGCTCCTTCACTTCTTTTCCTAACTCCTCTATTGAGACCCCGTTCTCCGTCCAATGATTGGCTGAGAGCATCTACCTCTGTATTTGTCAGGCTCTGGCAGAGCCTCTCAGGAGATAGCTACATCAGGCTCCTGTCAGCAAGCACTTCTTGGCATCAGCAATATTGTCTGGGTTTTGTGACTGTATATGGGATGGATCCCCAGGTGGAGCAGTCTCTGGATGACCTTTTCAGTCTCTGCTCCTCACTTTGTATTTCCTCCTGTGAGTATTTTGTTCCCCCTACTAAGAAGGACTGAAGCATCCACACATTGGTCTTCCTTCTTCTTAAGCTTCATGTGGTCTGTGAATTGTATCTTGGGTATTCCAAGCTTTGTGGCTAATATTCACTTATCAGTGATTACATACCATGTGTGCTCTTCTGTGACTGGGTTACCTCACTCAAGATGATCTTTTCTAGTTCCATCCATTCACCTAAGAATTTCATGTAGTCATTGTTTTTAATAACTGGACATATACCCAAAAATGCTCCAACATATAACAAGAACACATGCTCCACTATGTTCATAGCAGCCTTATTTATAATAGCCAGAAGCTGGAAAGAACCCAGATGCCCTTCAACAGAGGGATGGATACAGAAAATGTGGTACATTTACACAATGGAGTACTACTCTGCCATTAATTTTAATTTATGTTAGATAAACGTACTTTAAATTGAAAAGCCAATAAATTTGTGTTTCTTTACTATGAAAAAGGAGTGGTCTTTCAAGTCTAATGTACAGTTCCAAAATTGCATATGTATTTTGATAGATGTTGAACATCTCACTATCTGGTCCACTGTAGGATTACCGTGGAGATTCTTATTCCTCAATTAAACAGCTGTATCTAGCATGGCAATTAAAAGGTGTATTAGTTAGATTTTTACTGCTGTGATAAAACACTTGAGCAAGTCAACTTAGAAAAGAATAATTTTATTTTGTCTCAAAATGTCAGAGGTTCAATCTATAGTTTGCTGATGACTCCCTTGATTTTAGGTCTGTGGCAAGGAGAAAAGATTATGGCAGAAGTACATGGTAGAGGAATGCTACTCATATGATGGCAGTCATGAAGCACACAGGCCATAGACAAGGTATACCCTTCAAGGGCATGCCCCAGTAACCTACTTCCTTCAATTTGGTCACACCTCCTAGGTTCCTCCAATAATGCCATGAAATTAACAGTTGACCTATCAATGAATTATTGCAATGATTATATTGTAACTATCATTATCCAGTCACTTCCCCAAAACCCTATCATCTAGGGAACAAGCATTCAACAAGTAAGCTTTTCAGGGATACACTTCAACACACTTATAGCAGAGAGCTCTCAGCATATTTTAGAAACGGTTCTTTGTCATTGAAATGTTTGCTATTGGTAGATTAAACTCCAGTTAAGTAGAAAACTTGTTTCTGTGGAACTCTTTATATGTTGTCAGATAGCTAAGATGTTCAACAATGTGTGCATCTATTAGACTTATAAAACATTTTAATTAGGGAGAAATATGACATATATAATATCCAAGCCAACTCTACTAGAATGCCTCTTAAAGAATATGTAATGAATCTAGAATACTTCATATGGACTTTAAATTTTTACATTGCAATCCAAGTACATGAAACATGAATGTGAACAAGGACACAATTGAATATTTTCATTGCATATATATTAAAATCTGGTAGGACCTTAAGAATATCATTTATGAATTATTGATCAAAACTGTGCATGTAAATGTTGAAGATTGTATTAAACATGATCTGAATTGAAGAGTTCCATACTTTACTGTCACCTTAACTTGAAACTATTTAGCCTCCATATCATTTCATAGATTGCTATAAGACTCAAGTGAAATGCTGTACAAGCTGTAAAGTGATCTAAAAAAGCGGAGTACAAAAAAATGTATTATAAGAGTTCATACGCTTGGGAATTCCAGAGAAATGGAGGATTATAAGAGGCCTAGTATCCTTAGCACACCATAACAGTGGTTCTCAATCTATGAGGGGTTAAATATCAGATATCCTACATGCCAGATTTACATTACAATTCATAACAGTAGCAAAATCACAATTATGAAGTGGCAATGAAATAATCTTCTGGTTAGGGTTCACTACAACATGTGGAACTGTATGTAAGGATCACAGCATTAGGAAGGTTGAGAAGCACTGCTCTCGAGCATTCATGATTGTTAAGAGGCCTTGATATGACGCTCCTCTTACATAACTTCTTAGTTGACTTTCTTCTGTGTGGATACAAAAGACACGTATATTTTCTGGGTCTTTTCTATATGCTTTTTTCATCTTTCTAGCTACTTGGCAAGCTACAAGAGACTAGCAATTACCTCTACCTCAGTGTGGCAACTGGCTTCTACAAGTAGTTACTAAATGCTTTTATATTAAAGCAAACATGCCATATCTCTGTATTAGAGCATACCTCTTTTTAGATGAAGAAGACTATTTGAAACATCATAAGGTATAGATGTTAGACAGTGCTTATAAAGCCACAGGAGTTTTATATAATGGAAAACAGTTGGGAACTTACTAAAATTGTGGGAAGAAGTTTTTATAAAAAAAATAGTAGTTCCCTGAGAACACACAAAAAAAGATAGGACAAGCAGACTATTTGAAGGAACTAGTACTAATGTCTTAATTTGATGGCAAGCCTTAATCCTACATGTTCTAGAAGTTTAAAGAAAACAAATCTATTCAAAATAAGGCTAAAAGGAAACCTTGAAAGATACCCAGTTGTACCTATATACTTTTGACTTAAATGTGTATACTTTGTAAGGTATTTATATCATTGCATATTAAAATAGACAAATGCAAAACTTAAAAAAAATAGTTCATGGATAACCAGCTTTCAGACTATTTCCAGTTCTGTTCTTAAAATTCAATAATAATGTTGTTCACAAATGGCATCACCAAAGGAAAACACTGTACAATATTCACAATGTTCCTTTTTTACATTTAAACATAAATGAAGAAGTATATATTATAGTGAATGCTATTATGCCATATTTACTGTCTCCCTTAACTCCCCAATTTGAATTGCTTCTCTGAGGTATAGCATGGGACTACTGACCTTTTATTGGCATAATATACATCTTGGATGACATCCCCATACTTCTGGGGGTTTGAGTACATTTTTCTAGCCTATTGCCCATAACTAGACTTCCTTTTTATTCCTGTTCCATAAAACCTATCAGAATATAAACGGGAAAGAGGCCCTTATAGAACTAATATTACATGTGTTTCGGTTTTTATGTAAATCATTAACCTTTAACACATTTTTAGTAAGAAAATACGACACATTTTAATACTGTGGTTATAAGTCACTGGAGCAGTAAACTGGACTTTGGTTTCTCATTTGAGAATTATCATTCACATTGCAGGTTTGCCACCCACTTCCCATGAAACCTTAAACATATTTATTAATCTCTCAGCTTCACTTGCCATAAAATGCCAATGATGTTGATACATCGCTGACTAACTGTGGAGATTAAATAAAATGTTTTTTGAAGACTGATTTTCAAAAACCTGTAAAATTTTAAGTTCCAAATCCCCATATGTACCTGCATATTTCTCATTCATTGCCAGGTCTCTCCTTGGCTCCAGCCTTGAATGCCTGTATTTCCTTCTGATCCTATATAAGCACTTCAGAATCATTTCCTTATAGTTGGTCTACCTGATATGCCCAAGTTCACACTATATTCCCATTAGAACTTGCTATATGAAGCCCTACTTTCTCTTCTACTTTAATGGACCCAGGAACAGAAAAAATAGAATTTTCAATCTTTTTATACTCCAAAGTCAAACTCTTCTTTTGCCTTCCTAGTACCTCCACATATAATCAAGGAGAGAAAGATGACTTAGGAGGCCCACCAAGAACAGAGACAGGTCTACAAAGACAGATCTCCTAATCTCCAAATTGCTGAATAATTTAACCTAGGTGTGATGGTTTGTATATGCTTGGCCCAGGGAGAAGTGGCACGATTACGGGGTATGGCCTTGTTGGAATAGGTGTGTCACTGTGGGTGTGGACTTTAATACCCTTGTCCTAGCTGCCTGGAAATCAGTCTTCCACTAGCAGTCTTCAGATGAAGACATTGAACTCTAAACTCTGCCTGCACCATGCCTGCCTGGATGCTGCCATGTTCCTGCCTTGATGATAATGGGCTGAACCTCTGAACCTGTAAGCCAGCCTCAATTAAATGGTGTCCTTATAAGAGTTGCCATGGTCATGGTGTCTGTTCACAGCAGTAAAACCCTAACTAAGACACTAGGGTGTATTAGAATAGTGGCACCTAGATATTCCAGTTTATTCTTTAGCTCTTGACCAATGTATTCATCCCAACAAAGGAAAAAATATAGAAAATTAGGACCAAGCCATTGATAGTGTTTCTTAGGCTTCTCCTTCAGTTGCTTAATCTACTTGTTGTTAAGCTTGTTTGTTTGTTTGTTTGTTTGTTAACTTACTTTGCCTTCTCCCACCTCTACTAATTAGTTGTCTCACTTGGGTATGAACTGGGAAGTCATAAATTTCCATCCAGAAGAAACTTCTTAAAGTATACAATGGGAGGCATATAAAAATACAAAACAACAAAATCTAACTCCAAATGTCTAGTACATGGATAAAAGTATTATGCACCATACAATGGAATATTTAAGAAGAATCCAACCAGAGTGTTGTGGTAACACTTATGGATATGAGGAGTCTTACCAATACAGTTTAAGCTTACGAAAGGAAGTTCCTTAGGGCTCAGAGTTGATTCCCAACACCACAAAAACATATTCTCTAGGTTAAAGTTGCCACCAAAAAAGAAACGGAAAGCTGTAAGTCTATGTGTGGGTCAATCATAGAACTAAAGCAGTGGTTCCCACCCCGAGAATTACAATACTCTATTGTCCATTGCAGTTTGGATTTATTTTCCTGACCATATCTCTCTCCTCTCTGCAAAAGATATGCCGTTTGGCTTGTATTTATGCTAAAAGCTACAACGAATATAAATCAATGTTGCAAGATTTTCTTAATACCCTTTGGGGAAAAAAATCAGAGACCTAGAGGCCTACTATAAAACCAGAACTAAAAATCACTGTTTTAGTGTATTGATCTCCAACACAGTACTTGATCATTTCTCCCAGTGGGTACGGAACAGGCTTCTGAGGGGAGCATAATGATTTGGAGACATCACACATATCCATTTCACCCCAGTCATCGCCTTCTATTCTTAGGAATCTGCTTAGCAGAGATAGTTTATAAGACAGAAAAAATCTAAATTTGAGATTTGGATTATGTGCTGCATCTTGACATGCCCAGAGCTCCATACAAAAACAGTTAACAGACAAACAACTAAGTACTATGGGCATTACAGTAACTATTTTTTTTTGTTTGTGCTACTGACTGACCGACTCGAAGATTTTGCACACTTTTTCTTGAATAGATATCAAATAGTTTAATGTTTTCCTTCTTTTCTTTCCAATTAAGCTAATTCATCTATTCAACATCATATTCTCAGGAATTGCAAAAATAGATTTTACAATTTTTAAACCTATGGATATGGATATTTTGTACTGCATCTATATTTGCGTACCATGTTTACACAATGCTCATGGAAGCCAAAAGACGGTGTTAGATCCCCTGGAACTGGATCCAATCCAAGATTCTTAACCACTGAGCCATCCTCTCTAGCCCCTAAAATGGGTTTTTATCATATGCTATATGGTCCCAGTCCCAGCAATAGTTGAGACCTAAAAGAAAAATACATACAAAGAACTCTCTTACTGCTATTGTAATGAGCACTCGGTCCTTTCCCTTTAGAACTAGGAATTTGCAGCATGGCTTTGCTCTAACCCTATTTACTCAGCACTTCCAGTTGATTTTTGTAGCATCTTTAACACCACATTCTTAGCAGAAGCAATCGAAGGTCCTTGAGATAAATACAATGTATATATCCAACCTCAAAGTAATACAATATACAGGCTAAGAAAAGACTCCTTAGAATTTCTATCCATAAACTACCTTACACAGTGCTGCCTGGAATCATGGTTATTCACTGTTACATATGATCCCATATAAAAATGCTAAGCGTGTTCAGAATAACAATACGGTAAGTTGGAATTAGATACCAAAGATTACTTTCAAAAATTCTAGATATAGTCATGATTATGTATTTCTATGATTTCGGGTTATTTTTCCTATATAAAAAGTACTGTATTTATGAAGCACCATGTAATCATGTCTATTAAACAGAATGATTGTTACACAGAACATTTATATAAAAATATATCTAGAATGCATGTTTAATTCAGCCATTAATTGGCCGTGATTCTTCGTTAGATCATCCCTGCTTAATGTTGAGGGCAGAGGAAGGAAATGGCTGAACTCTAGCCTACTAACCACAAGAATATTCCCAAGATCAGTACATCAGAACTACACTGCATTACACAGTACTTGCCTGGCACATGGGAGTCCCTTTGTTCAGTCCCTATTCCTATAGAAAATGGGAAAAATATAAAGAATTACCAGAAAATGTTTTCTATATTCAACATTACATACACATTCAGCTCTTCAGATGTGATTACATTTTCAGCTCCAACATTCAAAAGATATTCATTTCCTGTTCACTTCCCTCGTACTGTGAAGATATGGCCACAAGGTCCTCTGCCCTTGTCAGTATAGTTAGAAATTCCAGCCTTTATACAAAGATGTATTCTATTTGAGAAAAAGAATATTGTAGCACATTGTCTCTTGTAAAATTAAAATGGAACCTTTTGTTACGATGACTAGACAAAATAGAAGTGCTGTATTCCATGTGTTATGCCCAAAACAAAATTTCTAGGTGCTTGAATAATACTTTGCTTACTGATTATGAGGAATAAGATAGTCATTTCCTTTTTAGTCTTTTTAAATTAATTAATTCATGTATTAAGAGTCCAGCATGATGTTTTAGTTTACATATATATTATACAGAAATTCCACTGAGCTAATTAAACATATCCCATCAACTTAACTTTTTATAGTGAAAATGTTAAATGTCCATTTTAGCAACTTTGAAATATATACAGTCCTCCAGTCCTTCTTAGAAGGGGGAACAAATTACTCATGGGATGAAATACAGGGACAAAGAGTGGAGCAGGAACTGAAGGAAAGGTCATCCAGAGACTGCCCCACTTGGGGATCCATCCCATATGCAACCACCAAACCCAGTCACTATTGCCGATGCCAAGAAGTGCTTACTGACAGGAGCCAGATATGGGTGTCTCCTGAGAGGCTCTGCCAGATTCTTACTGGTACAGATGAGGATGCTTGCAGCTACCCATTGAACTGAGAACGAGGTCCCCATTGGAGGAATTAGAGAAAAGACTGAAGGAACTGGAGGGGTTTTCAACCCCGTAGGAAGAACAACAATATCACCAACCAGACTCCCCAGAGCTCCCAGGGACTAAACCACCAACCAAAGAGTACACATGGACAGACCCATAGCTCCAGTTACATATGTAGCAGAGGATGGCCTTGTCTGGTATCAATGAGAGGAAAAGCCCTTGGTCCTGTCTGGCATCAATAGGAGGAAAGGGCCTGTGAAGGCTTGCTTCCCCAATGTAGGGTAATGCTAGGGCATTGAGGTAGGAGTGAGTGGGTGGGAATGGGAGTATCCTCATAGAATCAGGGGGAGAGGGGGTATGGGAGAGAGGGAGAGGGGATAACATTTAACATGCATGTGAGAGCAAAATGTTTGCATTATCCATTCATTTTAAAATTTTATTGCTTGACAATTTCATACATGTGTATAACACATTCTGACTGTACTTAGCCCACCACCACCTTGTGGATTTCCCCTCCCACCTTCATGTCCTTTTGTTTTGTTTCTGTTTTATGACGTCATAAGTTTAACTAGGGTCTCCTGTGTGGGAATAGGTTCAGAGCTATCCAATGCAGCAGTACAGGCAGTGACTGCCCCTGCTCTTGCAGCCACCAACAGGCAATAGCTTCCCAAGAAGAGACAGAACGCCAGGAAACCTTCCACATCCCATAGCAGAAATCAAGTCAAGTCATCTGTCAGTTGACATTCTTGTCGTTTCCAGCCCTTGGCTATTATGACTAATGCTAGGATGAGCATGAGTGTGCATGTGTCTATTTAACATAGCAATTCCTTTGAATATGTAACCAGAAGTAGAATTCTTAGGCCACACAGTAATTTTAAATGAAAGTCTCCATTTTTTGTTTATTTGTTCGGTTGGTTGGTTGGTAGGTTGGTGAGTTGGTTGTTTTTTGTTTTGTTCTGTTTTATTTTTGTTTTGTTTTTTTTTTGAGAAGCCTCCATAATTATTTTCCAAAATGTATATACTAATTTATAATCTTACATGTAATTTTTTTCTCATTTTCCTTGTTTGTCAGCATTTATCATTCGTCATGTTTATAAGAGCAACCCTACAGGAGTAAGGTGAAACCTGGTTGTAGTTTTTATTTTCATTGTCTTCATAATTAGAGATGCTGAATGTTTTTTCATGTACTTGCTGTCCACTTGTAGCTTTCTATTCAGGAATATTTATTCACATTCTGTCCCTACTTTGAATTGGGTCATTTTCTTGTTGTTGAGTCCTTAGAGTTCCTTCTGTTTTTCAGACATTAACCCCTTCCTAGTATGTGGCAGGCTGTCCCTTCTCTCTCTAGTTTGCTTTGCTGAGAGAAGCACTTAATGTTATGCAATCATACTTGGCTTTGCTTTTGTTCTCTATCTCCTCCCACATACTTGTTTACATCCCTTTTTAATGTAGCTATCCTCATAAATGAGAAGTGTTCCTCACTGTAGTTCTGCTGTTGTTCGGTTGGATGCATTGTGATGCTGAGGACTGAAGCAGAGAGTCTTGTTGGAGCTAGGTAAGCAAGCTACCAATCGGACACATCCATAGCCTCATTGTAGTTTTGATTTACATTCCATAATAACTCATTATGCCAAGTACCATTGGGCAATTGTAGCTTTGGAAAAATATAAAGACAAAGCACAATTAATAAAACTAATTACAAATAAACATACATCAAACCCTTGACTCATTTTCAAGTGGGTTATTACAGTTTCAGTGGTGACATAAGGAAGTCTAGGGTGTGTTTTTCACTGTATGATTTGATGTTCAGTCATAACTCAAGTGGTTCTATGATTTTTGTGATAAATTTATAGCTCTGTTGCTTCTTGAAAAATGCTAGCCTAGCTTTGCCATCTTCTTTCTATTTCGTTTGCCTCCCTGTGGAACTAGATAGTCTGAACTTGAAAACAAGAAGTCAATATTTCATCTCCATGACACTTCTATGAGGACCATTTCTTTCTGTCTTACATTTAACAGAGATGAAACAATATTATAGTCATAGATGCATATCTGTGCCTTAACAGCTAACCAACGTATATATGGCCTCTTTAATAATATATTGTATTTCAAGTTTAGGAGTGTAACTCAGTGGTTAGAATGTTCATGAGGCCTTGGGATCCATCTCCAGTGCTGCTAAACAATTGATTGACTTTTGCCTATAGAGTCTATTCTTTTCTGTGATGTTAGCTGGTAGGCCCTAGCAACCCGTGCTTTTTCTGAACAGCTTAGTTACAGAATGCCTCGGCAAAATAATCTGTCTGCTGATTGCTCTAAGATACCAAATCTCTGCCAGAACCAAACTGTTACACATTTAAATCGAAAACCTTACCTAACCTCTGGGATTTCTCTCAACCATGAAATTATATTGCTTTTAAGTAAAGTTAAAATTATTTTTTAAAAATGACTTGACATACCTAACTCATTTATTCTTTATTCACTGAGCCAAAGGCTGTAATAAAGCCCTCGAGATATGTTCCAATAATAGCAATCATCTAATACACATCTACTGTGTTCCAGGCACAGTGGCAGGGACTCTCATCCTCACATCATCTGTCACACAAATGTTTTCTCTCATTTTACACAGAAAACAAGACAACAACTTGAGATATTAAGTTCTTTGAACGGAGGTATAGGTGGTGCGAAAGGGTACAATATAACCCTGTATTATTTACCCACTCTGGGAATGTGTTCATTTGCCCTTTTAATGCTTCCGTCTCGATCTCAGCATTGAAGTCTTCATGTTGACCTTCTGTTGCCCAAGTCTTAAGTAGGCTGTTTTTACCTTGTAATTGCTTGGCTTTTGTTGTTTTTGTTTGTTTGTTTGTTGTTTGTTATTCTTTTTGTTTTTTCGCCAGGATCTCATGTTACCTAGGCTGGCCTCACACTCACTCTGGAGCTGAGAATAACCTTGAACTTTGTATCCTCGCCGGGAGTATTTTTATCCATAGGCATTCCACTGTAGTTATAGGGTACAAGACTGATTTTCCTGGCCCTTGATTCAAACACCTTAAAGTGAAATTTTATAAAGTTTAGAATCTTGTAAAGTCTCAGAACCAAGACTCATCACTAAACTGTCCTCTTAGTGACATCCTTCTTCCATTATCACTTTTAAGTTAGGATCTTGGATTCTGGTTTATTGAAAATTATATATAATACCATCACAGTATGACAAAGTTGGGGCTCACGTCCTCTATCCTTAAAATAAAAAAAAAAACAAGCTTTACTATAAAAACCTAACAAGATTATACTATAGAATAGGAAAGAATCAAGCAGTAAATACTTAGTTTGCATCACAATGTTTATTTTTTACTTTTTCTTGCTTTGTACATTTTGAATTTCTGTTCCGGGGTACCTATAATTAATTATAACTACCAAGATAAGCTGGTTATAACATCTATTTCATTACATTTCTCTTGTTATGATAAAACATTCTGACCAAAAGCAACTGAGTAGAGGACAAATTAATTTTAGCTTACAGCCCTAGAGTCCATCTTTTTCAGGAAAGTTAAGACAGGAGCTCAAGCAGTTGCTCACATCAAATCCACAGTCAAGAGCAGAGAAAAGTGACTGTGCCTGTGCTGCCTTCTTGCTCTTTTGTTCACATCTTGCTATCCTCACTCTTACGAAGTTCATGGCCCAGCTTAGGGAATACTGCTGCTCACATTGGCCTGAGTTTTCCTATATCAATTAACAACCAGAAAACCACCTGCAGACATGTTTACAGAACTAATCTAGGTAATTCCTCAGTAAGACTATTTTCCCAAAGCCATGGCAACCACATAGGAAAACCAGCACTGTCAACTAATCTAGACCCCTGGGAGCTCCCAAAGCCTATGCCACCAACCAAATAGTATACAGGAGCTCACCCATTGCCCCCCCAGCACATATGTAGTAAAAGACTGCCTTGTCTGGTCTCAGTAGAAGAGGATTCGCCTAAGCCTGTAGAGACTTGATGCCCCAGGGAGGGAGATACTGGGGCTGAGGTGGGGGTAGATGACTGTGTGGATAGGGAAGCACTTTCTAAGAGGCAAAGGGGAGGGTGTGAACAACTCTGGGAGGGTGGACTGTGCATCAGGGGCAACTTTTGGAATGTAAATAAATAAAATAATTAATTAAAAATAAAAAAGACAGGCTGGAGAGTTGGCTCAATGGTTAAGAGCACTGATTGCTCTTCCAGAGGTCCTGAGTTCAGTTCCCAGCAACCACATGGTGGCTTACAACCATCTGTAGTAACATCTGATGTCCTCTTCTAGTGTGTGTGAAGACAGCTATAGTATACTCACATACATTAAATGAATAAATATTTAAAAAATAAAAAAGACTATTTTCCCAGGAGATCCTAAGTGTTCTGATTATGATTACCATAACCCAGATTGTGGTAAGTTGAACCTTAAACTCACTAGCACACTTTTTTCTTTATTTCACATGATTGATATCTTTTTTTGTCCCATAAGCTATAACATACATAAGTACTGGCTGGCTGAAAGTTGAAGTCTGAGAGAAGCAGGAGACACCTATTACATGGTCAAGCGGAAGAAACGTTAATTGAATACAGAATTATTGGAGGTCAGTCCCTCTCTAGAAGCCTTTTCAGACTTGTGTTCTCTGTGCCCTAAGTGTGAGTAATCCATGTCATTGAATACTTACAACAATTCTGTAAGGTCATTATCATTCTCACTTTACAGATGAGCAAACTAGGGGTCAGAAAGATTAAGTAATTTTTACAAAGATATACAACTAGATATTGGCAGATGAAGAAATTGATCCTAGGTCTTTTTGATTCCAAAGCCCTTTCAACTATCATGCCTCCAAATGACTTGGCATAGTCATTCACTTGCTCCCTCTCCCCTCCCCCTGAAATACAGTATTATAATCAGCCTGTGCTAGTGATGGAGCAGTGTTTGAAGTAAACGAACTGATGTCATCAAAAGAGGAGGATGATTGGGAACAATAAGAATCTCTCCTGAAACCGTTGACACCACATAGCTTGGACGAAGAATGCCAGGAAGTAAAAGTCACTAGTTCAGGACTGAGTTAGAGCTCAGTGGCAGTGTTTGCCTGGCATCCAGGATCCATGGGTTTCATTCTGAGCACTGCAAACAAAAACCGTAATCACTAGTACTTAGAGCAGACACTCGGGGGTGGGGGCAGGGAGGGAGTGCATTCTTGCCATTGTTTTTGAGACTTAGCTCTGCTATTGCAAATTCCAAGAGAACCCTGCTCCTACCAATGTTAACTTCTACTCTTCAGTAATTGTGAATGTCAAAACTTGTTTTAGACACAAGGAGCTAAAGTTTCCTACCACTTATTTCTTTTCCCCAAGAAAAACAAAGAGCTTTACAACCCTACAAAGAAGTATTGTGTAGAAAAAAACTTGGCTCATACCAAAAATGATCAGTTTTACATTCAAAAAATTTCTAGTGCATGCCTTTCTCATGCAGTCAACCCCCATCTCTCTGAATTTCTTTAGACATTCTTTGCTATTATTTATCCCTTACACTATTGCTACTGTCACAGATAACTTTAGAAGTTCCTGAAAATGCATTCTGCGGGTGTTTGGTGCTCTGCTGAATTTCTTCTTAAAAAAAATAAATAAAGAGAATAAGAATATTCTGCTCTAAATGAATGGGACCTTTGCATCATAGCCCCTCTTTCCAAAGCTCAGGGATCATCATGGAAGAGGGGTTTGAAAAGATTGTAGGAGCTGGACGCCGTGGAAGACTATAAGAAAGTATTTTGTGGCCATGACAGGCCAACTGCACACGTGAACTCACGGCCACTGTGATCGCCTGCACAAGATCAAGCAGCCAAATTCTAGCACATATGCTCGAGGAGATCATGAAGCCCTGCCTCTAGCTGAGGAGATATTAGCAGTTGCTAGGGAAGGAAATGTCAGCTTTCTTCGGGAATGTGTACCTTGGCAGGTCATGCTGCGGTGGATAGCCCCATGCACATAATGGCACTGCATGGACTAATGAGTTTTCAGAAAAAAAAAAAGAAGCACACGAAGTTGGTAAAGCAAGGTGGTATTAAAAGTGGGGAAGAAATGGGGGTGGAATTGACCAAAGACATGCATGTATGGAGTTCTCAAATAGTAAAAGCAACTAAAAGAACAAACACAGTAGTTCAGATATATCACCAAAGCAAGGCTGAATGGTGGATGAAGGAAGCAGATTGCTTTGGAACTTGAGAAATACTGTGATGGTAAGCTCCGTGGGTTTCCTGTTGCCTCCCAGACAACTCAGTAGGTCTGTACAGAAGCCTCCCATCCAACCACCAACAGACACAGGAGAAAAACTGCTTAGAAAAGCCCATCCTCTATATCCAAAGGAAAGCAGGTATGGGTAAGATTACCACAGGAGTGTTTTTGCCAATGCCTGCCCTACCTAAAACCAATGAGAAAAAAAACCTCTTTTTTCCACTGCTCTGCAGTTTCAATGAGGCCCATCTAAAAATTAATCTTCTACACCACCCCCTTCCTCTACAAGGAGAGAAGCATGTTTCCCTTCCAGCACTGGGATATTGCTAGGAGGTGTGCGTAGATAGGTGGTCTTTTCCCACTATCTGAGTGACACAGATGGCACCCCATTCTGCCACTGTACTGTCTTACCTTGGTCCAGTGGGGAACTAAGTTGTCATTGCCATGAAGCAACAAGGCAAGGTTAGTTGCTACTAAACTTCACAACACTGTCTTCTTGTCAATGTGTGCTGTTGGGGGCAGGTACTGGGCTTTCGCCCCTACCCACTATCAGGAAGATTAGAGTAGGTTCCCTTCCCTCCCTGCTTTTCCCTACACCTAATATCAGAAAGACCCAGTGAGAAGCTAAAGCGCCATACTCAGGAGCAGCAAAGAAACTAAGGAGCAGCATGAAGTAAGTCTACTGAGCACTCCCAGCCCCAACCTCTGGGGTCAGAAAAAGACCCACCAGGGATCTGAGCCTCTATTTCAATAAGGCTTAAGGTGATGAAAGGTAGAACTACTTAGCATTCTTCATTATGCAGATCCGGGTGTCAGCAGAGCATAGCTGGAAGCTGAGCTTACACCCGGCTTTTTAGAGGCTGCAGAAGCTTTGTGGGATCTTCTGGTTTCACTTGCCTCCTGTCGGCAGGGTCAGGAGTGGCTGGATTTAGGCTTAACCCATTTGTAACAACAAAGCATAACTTAGTTGCAGTTGGGCACAAGAGTCTGAGCATCCTGCACATACAGACTAACTGATTTTAAAAGATTTAAATAAGATTGAGCATTTCATAATATATTATCTAAAAGGTCAAGGTAACAGCTTTAAAACTCACTCCCCGGTGAGATTATATCAGACAAGGATATATAAAAATACTGATAACAAAATGACCCACTAACAATAAAAATTATCTTGAAACAGATATACAAAACCTTACCAAATAATAGCAATTATAAAACTATGAAGAGTGAAATTTAAAAACCTCATCTGATAGACTGCATCAGCTAGAGACAACAGAAGATGGAATCTTAAAGGCAGATCTGGAACTTTAATTGTTTTCAAATCCTATTTTTATTTTTTTTTGTGTACTATTCTTTTTTATTCATTATTTTATTGGATAGTTTATGTATGTACGTTTCAAATATCATCCCCTTTCCCTCTTTCCCATCCTCCCTCCCCCTCCCCCTGCTTCTACAAAAATTCCCACTCACCCACTCCCACCTCCCCGCCCTGGCATTCACCTACATTGGGGAGATGAGCCTTCCCAGGACCAAGGGCTTTTCCTCCTATTGATGCCAGACAATGCCATCCTCTGCTACATAAGGGGCTGGAGCCATGGATCACTCCATGTGTACTCTTGGGTTGGTGGTTTAGTCCCTGGGAGCTCTGGTGGGATCTGGTTGGTTGGTATTGTTGTTCTTCCTATGGGGTTGCAACCCCCTTTCAGCTCCTCAGTCTTTTCCCAAACTCCTCCAATGGGGACCCCATTCTCAGTTCAATGGTTGGCTGTGAGCATTCGCCTCTGTATTTGTTAGGCTCTGGCAGAGCCTCTCAGGAGACATCCATATCAGGCTCCTGTCAGCAAGCACTTCTTGGCATCAGCAATAGTGTCTGGGTTTGGTGGCAGCATATGGGATGGATCCCCAGGTGGGGCAGTTTCTGGATGACCTTTACTGCAGTCATTGCTCCACCCTTTGTCCCTGTATTTCCTCCCGTGAGTATTCTGTTCCCCCTTTTAAGGATTTAAGCATCCACATTTTGGTCTTCTTTCTTCTTGAGCTTCATATGGTCTGTGAATTGTTTCTTGGGTATTCCAAGCTTTTGGGCTAATATCCACTTCAAATTCTATATTTAATGATAGTTCTTAAATGCTTTATTTAACCTCCCTTCTAGACCACCCCCCCCATAGGTAGTAGAAAAGAAAGGATACATGAGAAGTGGACCTGTTTAGAAAGGTTCTTTCGAGTAACTTCCTTTTATGTTGTCTGGAAATCGGCAGTTCAGTTCATAGGCTAACAGTGGCAGCTTGATCCACTGGCAAATAGTTCACACATATTGTAGCAGTTCAGTTCGGTAAAGTAAGGATAGCAAACATCAATCAGTAGCAATGGCAGGACCTAACAGAGGCAGCCAGGCCTCAGCCTCAGCTCCAGTCAATAGGAGGGACTCTAGGAGTTGTTCTTGGCTGTGCCTCTCTCAGCAAAGATCAGTGAAGACTGGAAAGGAACAGCTAACTCTATAAGCAAGCCTAGCTCAGCCCCAGCTACTGGCCATTGAATTCTATTTATACTCCCTCCAAACATCATGTGTCCTCCACGTGTCTTGCCTCAGTGCCTGGTGTCTTTCTCAGCTGACATCACTCTGTCAATCAGCCTGAGCCTGCTGAAGTGGCAAGAAACTACAGTACACCACCAGAAGTTTTTTGGCAAGTTTCTCTCTGTGGCATTCCTACAAATGCAGCTCAACTATGCAATGAAAGATGGACCAATACATGTATGTTGTTAGCAAGAATCCTTCATCATGTGTTCTTTCACATGCTTGCTTTAGCAGGACAATCTTCTTTCCTGTGTCGGCTTCAACCAAATGTTCCTTTATGAGTCTGCCTTAGTCGTTCACCTGTGCCCACTTCAGGAAAACATTCCTTCACATGTTTGCCCCAGCAAAACACCACCCAACACAACTGACTTTCCAAAGAACCCTTAAGTTTCCACTTCACAGATCAGTTAAAACTGTTCAACTTGAACAACCGGAAAAAATAGACTAAAAACTGAATAGATCCTATAGTGGTTTGAATAAGAATGGCCCCCATAGGCTCATATATTTGAATGCTTGGTCACCAGAGAATGGCACTATTTAAAAGACTACAAGTATTTGGAGGTGTGGCCTTGTTAAAGGAAGTATGTCACTGGGGGTAGGCTCTGAGGCTTCAAAAGTGCATGACAGGCCCACATCTTATCAGTGTCCAAAGGATAAGAGAAAGAAAGAGGTGCATAGTAAGTACTTGTAAGTTACTGGATGATTTGGAAAGGGAATTCTGGCACATACAATATCATAAACCTTCAAGACATTGTGCAAAGTGAATTGGGGCAGTGAAATACCATACACTTCTATTTATATGACATTCTGAGAATAGTCAAATTGATAAAGAGAATGTAGAAGGGAGGAGGGGTGTGACTCAGTGGCTAAGGGCAACTGTCACCAAGCCTAAAGAGCAGAATTTAATGCCCAGGACCCATGTGGTGAAAGAAGAAAACTGACTCCCAGAAGTTACCCTCTGACCTTCACATGTGTGCTATGGCACACACTCCCAACACACGAAAAGGTAAATAAAAAGAAAGATTTTAAAGAGAAAGTAGAATAAGTGTAAGGAGGTTCGGGCAGAAGGGTATTGCAAAGTGGAAAATACCAATATAAATATACTAAAGATTTCTGATCTATACCCATAAAATTGTTAAAATGGTAAATAATATGCTCAATGTATTTTATCACAATTAAATTGATTGTTTAAAGAATTTTTGGCTGAAAACTACACAAACTTGGCAAAATATATAGTTACAAATTTGAAGAGCTGAGTGATATCAAAGTATGATAAATCTGAATAACTCAATGCCAAGGTATGCCATAATTAAGTTCTTTGTTTTGGGTTTTATTTATCAATTCATCTGTCTGTCTGTCTATCTATCTATCTATCTATCTATCTATCTATCTATCTATCTATCTATTGGGTGATCTGGGAAGCTGGCTGTGAACTCCCTAGGTAGCCAAGACTGACACTAAACTTGCAAATCTCTTGGCACAGCTTCCGAAAAGCTAGGATTAGAATATTGTGCTGCTGTGCCCAGCTCTCATAATTAAACATCCGAAGAATAAAAGTAATGAAAACTATTGAAATAATCCAGGGGGAAAGATGCATATTTTACTTACAGAGAAATACCAATTTGACAATGAACATATTCTTGTGTAAAAGTATCGAAGCCAGAAAAAAAGTCATATTTCTCAAGTGCTAAAAGAAAACAGCTGTTAATTGCAGATTCTATATCCATAAGATCCCTTCAGAAAGGAGGATAATATAAATGAATTTCCATGCAACGAAACCTCAGAGTATTTGTTTCTGGCAAATATAGAAACAAGTGATAATAGAAGAGACCTCAGAACTTCAAAAGGAACAATGTTGAAAGAGTAGATATAATAGAGTATCCTAGTTCTCAAAATTTTCATAAATTGTTTTGATGGTTGAAACAAAAAAATGTACCACTACCTGACAAAATGTTGAATGTATTTAGAAGAAATATCTAATCATAATACCT
The DNA here is from genome assembly GCF_021556685.1 of Rattus norvegicus. Taxonomy (NCBI): domain Eukaryota; kingdom Metazoa; phylum Chordata; class Mammalia; order Rodentia; family Muridae; genus Rattus; species Rattus norvegicus. Next base: position 73,429,997 of record NC_141554.1, read on the forward strand.
AGAGTCCTCAGTACATAAATATACAGAAAATTAAAACCATTATTCAAATAAATACTTGTGCATAATTATCTACAGCACTATTATTTATACTGTTTCCAATGCAAAAATTCCCAAGTATCTATTCACTAATGAATGAATGAGTAAAATGTGGTGTATCCATACAATAGAACATTATTTTTCAGAATACCAATATATGCTATAATATTCGTGAACCTTGAAAGCATTATCCTAAGTGAAAGACACCTGTAACATACTGTATGATTCCATTCATTTATGAAATATTCAGAATAGACAAATTCATAAAGACAGAAAGTAGATTAGTGCTTCCTTTGGGGTGAGTATGGAGGTTGGAAGAAAATTAGGAGTTTGATAAGATACAGAATACAAGGTTTATTCTCAGGATAATGCTAATGGTCTAAAATCTAGTATAGCAGTGTTTCGAAACCCTAAAGTCATTAAATTTTTCATGGGGTTTTTTTTTCTTTTCTCTTTTCTTTTTTGTTTTGTATTTGTTTGATGTTTACTTTTGTTTTTGTTTTTGTCTTGAGATAGGCTCTAACTCTGCTCACTTTGTAGTCCAGACTACCTCAACATGTGCCAAATCCTATCTTCTGAATTAGAGCCATGTACCACACCACACACAGCTAAATTGTGTGTGCTACATTGAGTCACTTGTATGGTATGGGAAGTGCATCTCATATATTTTGATAAAGTTATTTATCAAATTTAATTATGTAGAGAAGAAAATGGAACTGAATAAAAGGTTTCTGTTGCTCTATGTGAAGCGCTGAGTCCTCCATGCCAAGAGATTATGACAAGTTATGTAGGTCACCTACAGTGACCACTAATAAAATTTAAGAAAGTCATACTGGATGAAATAATTTTTAAAAATTATAAACAGAAATAGAATCCTTCAAAACTGTTCATGTTACCCCATAGGTAGGAAAGGAAGAGAAAATAGAAGAAATGGAAGGATTTAATATAAAGTGTTAGAATATGTACAAAAGAGTAACAATACATTAAATATAAATGATTAAAGTACACCAATTAAAAGATATTAGAAAATCAAGAAAGATAGAGAGGCCAACCTAGGCTACAAGACCTTGTCTCATAAAGAAACAGAAAAGATGGAGGACATTAGTAGATTGGATTTAAAATATTAATCAATTATATTGATTATATATTGTCTACAAGAACAGAATAGATAGGTTAAACATATAAGTGGAAAAATATATACCTTACAGAGATTAGTGAAAAAGAAACAGGAATTGTTATATAAAAGATAAAGTGGACTTTTAAACAAAGAAAATTAATAGACAGAGAGGGAGATTATATAATGATAAAAAGGAATAAAACTCTTAACAGAGTCTTAAAATTCGTGAAACAAGGAAATAGACAAATCCATAAATATAGTTGGCAATTTGAATAACTCACATCAGTTAACAGAATTAGTGGGGCTTAACCATATAGAACTGAACACGACAGTGAACTCACAAGATCTAACTACATGATCTGTATATGTGAAACACAACTTCCACCTACAGCAAAATATAATGTTTCCAAGACTGAATCTCCCTACATAATATAGCCTTGAACTCTTGATACTCCTGCCTCAGACTTGCTAGTGGAGGGGTTTGTTTGCATGTGCCCCCATGCCCTCCTCAGCTTGTTTATAATGGCTGTGCAACGTTTACCAAGGTAAATTGTATCCTCGACCATAAAACAAACCTTATCAATTTTAATAGAGTTTACATAATACAGAATATGTTATATGATCATGATACAATTAAACTGGGAACTAGTACCAAAAATGCAGAGAACTTGACAATAGTTATCATTTGAGAAAATATGCCTCAGAATAATCCATGAGCCTAAGAGAGCAATAAGCAGGTCCAAATACCCAAGATACAATTCACAGGCCACATGAAGCTCAAAAAGGAAGACAAAAGTGTAGGTGCTTCAATCCTTCTTAGAAGTGGGGAACAAAATAGTCACATGAAGAAGGAGACAAAGTGTAGAGCAAAGACTGAAGGAAAGGCCATCCACAGACTGCAACACCTGGGGATCCATCCCATATACAGTCACCAAACCCAGTCACTATTGCTGATGCCAAGAAGTGCATGCTGACAGGAGCCTGATATAGCTGTCTCCTGAGAGGCTCTGCCAGAGCATGACAAATACAGAAGTGGATGCTTGCAGCCAACCATTGGATTGAGAACGGGTTCCCCATTGGAGGAGTTAGAGAAAGGACTGAAGGAGCTGAAGGGGTTTGCAACCCCATAGGAAGAACAACAATACCAACCAACCAGACCCCACCAGAGCTCCGGGGAACTAAACCACCAACCAAAGTGTACACATGGAATGACCCATGGCTCCAGCCATATATGTAGCAGAGGCATCAATGGGAGGAGAGGCCCTAGGTCCTGTGAAGGCTCATTTCCCCAATGTAGGGGAATGCCAGGGTGGTGAGGTGGGAGTGGGTGGGTGGGTGGGTGGGGGAGCATCCTCATAGAAGCAGGAGGTGGGGAATGGGTTAGAGAGTTTCAGGAGGGGAAACCCGGACTGGGGATAACATTTGAAATGTAAATAAATAAAATATCCAATAAAAGAAAAAAAAAAGCACTGCCCAAGCCTGGGTACTGTCAGTAAAGGACTGCAACAAATATTAGAATTAACACAAATTGTATCCAACCTCTTCCAGAAAATAACAAAGAACAGTAATATATCATTTACTTTATGAGTTTAATGTCACTCTATTACCAAAATGAAATAAAACACCCCAAAATCTAGAAAAATAAGCACCAAAGGTCCTCATCAAATTCAATATAAAAGTTCTCAACAAGATATTGATACTACATGTACAAAACAGTTGTGCTTCATAATAAAATGGAATTTGCCCCAGCCTTTATGCAAAACTGGTTCAGTATTTGGAAGTCAGTCAATTTCGCCTTATATATTGAAAAGGCCAGTGAAGTAATTCAGTGAGTAAAGGTGCTTGATTGAGTTCAGTCCCTGGAACCTACATGGGAAAAGGAGACAGTGGACTCTGCAGAGTTGTCCTATGCCTTCACACATGAGCTATCTCACACACATGCACAGGCACACAGGTCCAGTCCAGAGAGATGGCTCAGCAGTTAAAAGCATTTGCTGCTCCTCCAGAGGACCCAAGTGTTATTCCCAGCCCCCATATCAGGCAGCTTACAGCCATCTGTACCTCCAGCTCTGTAAATCCACTACCTCTGACCTTTGTAGGCAGCTGCATTCAGATATAGCTAAAAAAACAAAACAAAACAAAACAAACAAACAAACAAAAAAACAGCTAACATCATGCTATATGAAGAAAAAAAAATACTGACTGCTTTCTTCCTAAGACTGAAAGGAACAAAGCAGTTGGCGTTTCTTGTTGTTAATGATAGGAAATGCTGGCCACTTCACTAAAACAAGGGGAAGTCTACTGGTTCAGTTCAGGTTTAGGTGATGAGACTTGTTGGTGCAGCTTCTGACATTTCTAGGAGACAAAGCTCAGAGCAAACTCCCTGGTCCTCTGGATCTTTCCACTCCCAACTTCCACAATGATCCATGCGCACTGACTGCTTCTCCAATACCAAGTGGTCAGCCCTAAAACCATACATGTAAGAAACATGATATGACTAAGCAGATTGTACTTATGTATTTAGGACTATACCTTTATTTATATATTATGTACGTACATATACATAATATATAACAAAAATTACTGAAAAGGGAGCCATGAACTTGAAAGAAAGCAAGGGAGTCTATGGGAGGTTTTGGAGGGAAGAAAGGAAAGGGGGAAGTGTTTATAGTATAACCTCAAAAATGAAAAAAATAATTTTTAAAGGTTTAACTGGTGTTTTGCTTTGATTTTAGGGAATGGAGACTTTTGCTGGGTGGTGGTGGCTCATGGGAGGCAGAAGCGCGCAGATCTCTCTGAATTTAATGCCAGCTTGGTCAGGACTACACACAAAAACCCTGTCTCAAAACAAAACAGAACAAAAAAGAAAGGAATAGGGATTTTTGTCAGCTTAAGCTTGATCAGGTTCTGTGTATACTATCGCCACCGCTCTGAGTTCCTATGTGCTTCCCTACCATCTAGAAAACAGTTCCCTATAGTCCTCTACCACCTCTAGCTTCTCCATTCTCGCTGACGCCTCTTCTGAAATGATCTCTGCCTCTTTGCAGGAAGGAGTGTGATACAGATGTTCCATTGAGGACTGATCCACGGTCTCTTTTTTTCTGCATCTTGACTAGCAGTCAGTCTCTGTGTTAATTACCATCTACTGTTGAGAAGAAGTTTCTCTGAGGAGGGCTTCCGAGATCAACTGATCTTCCATTTAAATGTTAAATCATTAATAGTCACTTTAATCCTCTTGTCTAAGTACCCCACTGAAGACCTTAGGTTCTTGGCCCCGATAATTATCCCAGGAATGAATTTCAACTTGCTGATCAGGCCTTAAACCAAGTTAGAGAGTGGTTGTTTACTCCCATGACATTACTGACGTTATTGTACCAGTCCAGCATGTCTTGGAGTTAAGCACTTTTAAGTGCCACTACTTACTAAGGAACTCTTGGAGTTTGGTAGCTGCTGTAAGAGGTAAGGATGTGACCCTGGGAACATCCACCATGCTCCAGTAGAAGACCACACATCCGAGTATATATAGACAACACAAATTTTATTTAATGAGATTTTTATGGAGCGAAGCAGTATGAAACACAGGGCCTCACTGTGTGGTTGTAGCTGTCCTGGAAACTTGCTCTGTAGATCAGGTTGGCCTATAACTCATAAAGATCTATCAGTCTCTGCCTCCCAAGTGCTGGAACTTAAGATGTATGCACATTTGATGGGGTTTTTAAATAATAAATAGATGCCACAAAGTTAGTTGTATACGGAAAGAGGTGTTGATCTAGGAGGAGTTGGGGAGAGGTATGAATATGACTCAAATACATTGTATGAAATTCTCAATGAACTAATAGAAAAATGAGAAAAATGAATAAAGTTGATATGCTTCTCACTCAGTAGAAAAGAAAGTAAAACTATTTGTAGAGTATGTGATTGTCTATATAGGAAACTTCAAGAAATCTATAAAAGAAACCTAAGAATTAGTATTACTTCAGCAAATTTGCAGAATACAAAATAAAAACCCAAAAATCTTTCAACTTCTATACACATTTGTCATATATGAAGTTTCGTAGTTTAAAAAAAAAGTGTGGTTAAGTCATAGGTTTTTGTTTGTTCGGACCATTGCTTGAGTTTTGATTTTTGAGACATGAGCTTGCTATGAGCCCAATCTGGCCTCAGGCTCACTAAGTAGCACCAGTGGATCTTGAACTCACAGTCTTCCTGCCTCAGCCCCTCATGTGCTACTGTTGCAATCTAGCACTAACATGTGTGGCATGAGGTTATTACTATTTCCATATTATGGCTGAAATCCACCAAAGTTTACATTTCTTGCCATTTTATTTCCTTTATTTTTTTGCTGTTTTTTTGCTGTTTTTTGCTGTTTTCATGGAATTTGCTGGTAATTCCATTTCAGTGGTGCAATTTGGGGTGTATTTCTCTGTCTAGATAGTTTTGTGGTGATTTATATATATATATATATATATATATATATATATATATATATATAGAGAGAGAGAGAGAGAGAGAGAATATGTGTACTGTATAATGCCTATGAAATTATTATATAATAAATTGACTCCCTATTAGAGTCATCATTTTACTCTCTTATGAAAAGATAGAAATCTTACCACTCTAAAGTCCGTTCACTTACACAGTACACTCTAATTACCTTAATGTCCTTGATATGTTGGGAACTACATGATACAATGTTGTAACTTGGATTATTTTATTTATTTCTTTGCTATACTTCAGAAAACAAGAGGAATAACATGTATTGGACTTTGCCTATAATCTTATTCCTTTTTCTCTTGGTTCTTCCTTGAGGTTGTGTAAGATTCCTTCTTTCTCACTTATTTTCTTTTTTAGACCATTCTTCACATTAGGTCAACTGGTAACACATTCTCTTTGTTTCCCTTTGTCTGATAAGGTTTTGGTATATCTTTAATTCACAGATAGAGCTTTGACTAGGTAGAGCTAAGATTGGAGTTTGACAACTGACAGTTGAAAAAGTATCCAGTGCCCCCGTAGCCTTCCTAGTTTCCGATGTCACACACATTACATTGAGGTTGCTTTCTCACTGCATGTAAGACTTCATTCTTCTCTGACCACATTTAAGGTTTCAAACTTACAGTTACTTTACAGGAATTTAAATATTATATAGCTGCTGTTGATTCCATCAACTAAGGTTTTTCTGGTTTTTTTTAAACTATTTTTAAAATTTTCATTCCTGGTATTTCAATTTGGTTCTTATTTATAGCTTCAATTTCTTTTCTAAGACTATTTCTCTGTGAGATGGCTCTTTAAGTTGTATCAACTGTCTTCATAATTATTCACTGAAGCATTCCTTTGATGGCTACTTTACAAATATGTGTCATATGGTCCTATAATCTCTGTCATCTCACGAGTGCCTCCTGGATTTTTTAGTTGAAATTAGTCTTCGTGGTATAATGTGTGAGTTAATTGAAACTTTAACTGTTCATATTTTATTTAATGTTCTAAATTTTGTTTAAAATCTTTTGCCTTAAATATCTTTTCAAGACACCATTCCAGTAGGAGAAGAGAAGTTTTCCACCTCATTAGTGCCAAGTATAGGTAGAAACACAGGTCCCATTCTTGGTCCTCTTTGACATTTAAGGGACAAGGGGCTTTTTAGTACTCCTTGGTAACTTAACTGGAGTCTACCTACCTGCTGAGTATGAAAGTGATTTTACACATACGAATGTTTGACTGCTGTGTTATTACTTTACAGCCCATTTCTTTGTTTTCTAATTTTTAATTTCTTTCAAGGGAATTTATAATTGATCATGATTTTATGTTAGTGATTTGAAGCTTAGACAGTTCCAACCATCTGATTTATAACAGTGTTATATCCAGTGATTTTCTCTTCTCATTTACATTGTTATGTGCCTGGTTCTAACTATAGATGGTTGATATTAATGTATCCTTGACAGTGTGCCTATAAATGTCCCCTGACTTATAATACTTCATCATATTTTTGTAGCTTGCAAGGATTCCAAAGATACACACTCAATAAAACTATATTTCAGATTTTGGATGTTGGTCTTTCCCTAAGCTAGCAATGTGTGGTATGAGTCTCTTGATGGTTTGCAGTAGCAGAGAAACAAGGCTCCCAGTTAGTTATGGAATCACAATGGGAAACAACCAATGTTCTACATTCTTAGTGTGGGTATGTCGGATATATTTTCTCCTCGTGATATTTTCAATTTGCAATGAGTTTATCATTGAAACTCCACTGAAAGTCAAGCAGGACCTGTATTGTACTAGGGGACTCTTAACAAAAACTATGTGTTCTCTTGTAACATTTTTGGGTGTAGCATATCAATACTGGCCTACTTTAAAGAACAATTTAGTAGAGTTGGAGAATGTTCTGTCTCTGCTGTTGGCTATAAAAAGAAAAAAAAACATATCTAATTGTGCTATCTTTTGCTGCCAGGGAAAAGAGTCGATAGACAAAGATTTTGTTTGAGTCTTTCTACTAGGTTGAGGTTCAGGTGTCACTGAAAGTGATTTCCCTTCTGGGGCTCATTAAACTATCAGGAGACATCACGCCTTGGTTGCTTTGGACATTGAATAGAGATTTGGCATATACCTTGCCAGTATTATTTGATTCTGCTTGGTGGTGGGACAGGCCCATTACGTCTGAGTAGAGGGTTGTAAAGCACATGGACACATGACACTCTGCAGAGCAAGACTACCTGCTACTGACTGGCTCAAAGCAAAGAATGGGCCAGCCTGCTCAGGTTCCACTATTTCTGCTTTGTTGAAATGAACAGATGCCTTTGCTACTGGGTAAAGGGTTCTCTGCTGACTTCCTACTTTCTTTCCCTCTGCCAGAGGAGATATCATATCTTCCCCTCTATTTTTGTCTGTGCTTGCTGCTAATAACTATTTGTAGGTCCATCCAGTGGGTACCCAGGCTCAGACATAAGTGAAAAAGAAAGAAAACCCAAGGATTTCACTCTTATATTGTACCTTCTGTATGAAATCCACAACTCATCTTCAACTTTCAAAGTCTTTTTATGATATTCTGTTTTCCTAAGATACCTACCTAGCTGTAGTTCCAGGAGAGGAGCCATTATTCCAGAACCAGAAGTCTGACTTATATTTGTTTTAAATTATGATAAATTATAGTGTCTTTGTATTTTTCGCATTTAATTCTCCATATAATATCACCGTTTTTGAAATCCATTCATCTTGGTAAGCATAGGTGTGTAGTGCGTTCATGTGAAATACTGTAGCGTTTTCTGCTGTATGAATATGCAGCAAGTTGTTTATTCGGTCTCCTGTTGGTGGGCAGTGAAGCCTCCACTCCTTCTTTATAAACAAAGCCAGGATAAATGTTCCCAGTCATGTCTCCTTGGATACTGACTGTATTTGTGGAGAGTTTATCTGAGCCTGCATCTCAAGTGGAACTGCTAAGCCATAGGAGAGATAAAGCATTGTCATCTTTATCAGATATTACCAAACTGCTCAGTAACTGTGCATGACATACAGCTTCACCAAAAGCAGTGTTGAAATAGTCAGTTTGACTCTCCTTTAACCTATGGATTTAGTTTTGACTTGTTAAAAAAAATCATTCCATAAACTAAGGTCATAAAAATATCCTTCAGTATTTGCCTCTTCATCTACTAAATTTTTTTCCAAATTAGATCTTTAGTCTTTGTCTGTAATTTACTTTTGTGTATAATCTAATAAAGGGATAGTATTCTACTTTTTTCCAATATCAATACTAATTATTCCAATGCCAGTAATCATTTATTCAGAATTCCACTTCAAATATATATCACACTCCCATTTTACTTACATTGATTCTGAAGTTTAGAAATAACCCCAAATGAGATTACCTAAAATATTGAATTTAAATGCATTTATTACAATAAAATAAAATAAAACCTTAATCTTAAACCCATTTTCTTTTATTACTGGAACTTTAAGGGACAGAAATAAAGATTAATGCTAATTAAGTCCTTACTAACATCAATTAATTACTGATTATGGATTAGGTACTGCTAGGCAAATTAATGCTAGGATAATTTTAATGTATTCTTTGTAACAACTTTGAGGAGCCATGATGTTATTTTTCTATTATAGATAAAAAGTCAAAAATGTTAAAAGTCATGTTGCAAGTTGCATGTTATAGTAGTGTGATTCGTTGTTATATACAGGGGTTTCAGGTCAAACCTCAATTTTACATACATACATGCATACATACATACATACACACACACATACATACATACATAGCTTGCCTTGGTCCACACAGTAAGACGGAGTTCAAATTTTGCTCTAGGTGATTTAATGAGTGCTTTCTCGTTACTTTACTGCACTATTATATTAGTTCCTTTTCTCATTGCTGTTACAAAATATCTGAGAGAAGCAGTTTCCAGAAGCAAGAGTTCATTTCAGCTTACAGTTTGAAGGCATATCATGGTGGGGAAGTCATGGTGCCAAGAGCTTGACATGACTGGTCCATCCACAGTCAGGAACTGATTCTCATGCTCAGCTATCATTCTTTCTACTCAGCCCAGGACCTCAGCTCCTAGAATGTTACTACCCATAGTTAGGTTGGGTCTTCCCATCTCAATTAACCTAATCCAGATAACTCTGCCTAGATGTACTAGGAAGCTTGTTTCCAAAGTGTTTCCTAGGTTCTATCAAGTCAACATCACTAGCCATCACAACTATCTTTAAGAGAAGGGTGACATCCCTGCACTGAGAGAGATATGAATTTGTACATTATGAGTAAAGTATATGTGGCAAGTAGTTTTGTGCCTTGAATGACCAAGTTCAAAGAATGACAGCTTTGCTTTTTATATACTTGATCATTAGGAAGCATCTGCCTGGGATGAATTCTTGGTTACTCTTCCATCACCTCCTCATTTCTCTATTTCTCTATCCCATACTTCTTCAAGTTGGAATGTATAATTTAGTTGTCAATGTGCTTCCTGCTAAGCTCTAAGTTTTGAGGAGGAAAAGGCCAAAAAAAAGTATGATTAAAGGAAGGTTGAATCACTTGTCCTTGTTAAAAATTTTATACAAGAAAGGCACCAAATGTAGTGCTGATATTATATCAGCCTTTGCATGATTTTATCATATTATGATAATTGACTTCTTATTGAGCTATCATTTTCCCTCATTTGAAATCAATGCCCTAATCTAAGACTGTTAAGAAGTTACAATAAGTAGCAAAAACAAGAGATTTGGTGTCAGTCTTAACTCAGCCTTTTTCAGTCTTAACTCAGCTTTTTACTGAAAGATCCTAGAGCTCCATGTGTGGGGCAAGTGGAACCCTGACACCAAGCAAAAACTGGGAAGGTTGAGCAGATTCAAAACCCCATGTAATTCTCATATCTAAGAATAGTAAGTGTTTCATCTACTCCCAACCCGGTGTCTGTCTTGGAGCATGTGACCACAACGCCACATGAGTATGGTGACAACTAGTCAGATAGCACAGAGCATACAGTACTCCATGCTCTTGAAGTATCTAGATGGCCCTTGGGGGTTGTAAGTCGTATGTATCCATTATCCACTACGAATAAACAGTTTGGACAAGCAAGGACTGTCTCTCTCATCAAGAGAGGGCTGTGGGCAAAGCCTTTGTCATATAGAGCCATGTTGCCTATGTCTCTTGCAGAAGGTACCTCTATGCTCCAGACACTCACCCTTGAGCTAAGCTGGATTCCCCCCTCTCTGGCCAGAGCTCATTACCAGCCCACTGGCCCCTTGATTCTCAACTCCTTGCTGTTTCCAGCTGCATCTGGGTGCCCGGGAATGTGGGAACCCCAACCTTGTCCTCAGCCTGTGATGTTTCTCTCCCAGGCTGTAGCCCCCATCTTAGGCTGTGTTCGCCTCTGCATTCCTCTAGCCCAGCGCCCTGAGCATGGAATGTAGCCTAGCACCTCCCTATTTTGTCTGCCAGAGGAGAGTTCACGCACCCCAGCAGTGAGGCGGAACGTGGAACCACAGGCATAGAGGTTTAATTTTTTTTATCTGTAGCCTGGACAGTAACAGAAAGGCAATGCTAGAATTAAATAAAATTGTATTTGAAAATATGATACTGCACGCTGCTATTCTCATGTATTCACTCTTCTCTAATTTATTTTCATCATATGTCTACCTCTAGTACCCTGCGAGATGACCCTAATGCTGGCAGTTTCATAGTAATCACTGACTCCTGACTCTGTCTTCAGATTTTATTTAGTAGATCTGAGATGAGGCCCAGAAATTTGTATTTTTTTCATTCTTTCTAAATAATCTATTAAACACAACCCAGATATGAGGCAGACACACTTGTTCTGGGACACTTAGCACCATATATACAAGAAACAACTTACTGCCCCTGACTAGGATTCCCAATTAAAAGCAGGTTATAATAAGAGGTTGCAAACCAGCCTTCCTTAACACTCCAAATTCCTACCCCTCCTAGGTTAGAGGGAAACCAGCCTCATGATCTTGTAACACCCCCTCCCACTTCTGTGACTCCAGCTGCATCCTGAGTACTTGGAAGCAAAGACTGGTAAAGTGAGCCAGCAATTATTGCCTTTTAAAATGATTTTGAGGGTTTTCTTTGAAAAGTCTTAGTCAATAGGAACAGAAGACTATGAATAACACCAAAATATTTAGCTGTCTATTGAAACTTCTTTACAGTATCATGTAAAATGGGAACAGATGCAACTAGACTAGAGCTTGGTTAGTAGGTAACAGATTTATGGACTTGCTCATTTTAAAAATTAAGGTTATAAACAACATATGTCAAAATCCTGTAAAACTGCTCTGGAAAGCATCTTCCTAGAAAGCCCAAATCCATGTTAATGTTCCGAATTTGCTTTCAGAACTGAAAGATGACATCGTATACATCTGCTTGAAACAATGCTTCCTTGAAACAAAATGGACTCTGTGTGGGTGTACATTCAGTAGCCACCCGAAAGTTTCAAGCACCTAGTCTCTTCCCAGAATGGAATCTATCCAATCCCTTGAGAGAAGAAAGCTTTTTCTATTTACAAATACAGGTGGCGTTGCTATGAGTTACAGTTTTCTGGAAGCCTTTGCACATAGCTCATGTTTTTAAGACAAAGGAAGTCATATGAGAGTGAAATCACCAGGTCTTTGGTCTATCCTGAAGCCTAGAGACTTGAGAGGAATCTCAATTGGCTCCTTTTCCTTTTACTGTCACATCTGCAAGTCTCCTGTTGAATCTCTCTAGTCCACTGTTCCCTCTAATGAAGTCATGTTCTGTGCTCAGGGCAGTAATATCCTCAGAAGCAGATGTCTCCCATAAAGCATGACCTCATTCCTTGGAATGGGAAAAGCCCGCAGTCAACTGTTGGGGTAATATTGGGAAGGACTTTGTTTAAAAATAGTTTTTGTAAATAATGTGTTCAACTTTTTATATATTTCTATTAAAAGGCAAATGTAGTTTGTTGCTGTTTTTTGTTAACCTTGCCCCTCTCTTCCAGAAGAGGCAGTCACTGAGCTACAAGTAACAGAGTCCTCACAGAGCCCAGCCAGACACTTCCACCCAATTGTTTGGACAGATGGGCAAAATTTAGGATTTGTCTAGATGTTAAATCTATGCTCTGTATGAGACCCCACTGAGTCACAACCTACATTTTAACTAGCCTTTCCATAATATCCCTGTAGCTTAGGAAAAGGAAGCCAAAATGTCCAAGGGAAAGTTACTGACCCAGATGTTCCCTGCAAATTAGGCAAGTGAGAGGATCAACTAGACAAGAAAAGAACTGAGGAAGAGCAGAACAATTAGAACAATGCAGTTTAAAGACAATCTAAACTTGCTTAGAAACTTAGATGTATGATAGTTCCTGGACACTGGCTCCTCAAATCACTGCAGAAAACTAAATTATATGACACCTGCATACTCGGCACACCCATAGACGGGCCTTTTAGCTATAACCCGCATGTGCCAGGGTGCTCCTTACTTCTCTTTGTGTCTGTGCATAAGGTAAATGCAAAAGAAGGATAAAAGGTCCTAATATTGAATTTACTAAATATGGAAGAATTTTACAGGATCATAAGGCAATAAAATATGTATTGGTTAAGCTTGATACCTGCTATTTGTAAATTAATTACTATATTCCCATAAGATGTCTGTTTCAGGAACATCTATGCATTAAAAATGAAGAATGCTAATAATTCTATAAATATTAATTGATGAGAATAAATATTGAAAATACATTTCCTTTCCCAATTCCCACATTAGTCACCTTGGCTAGCAACCAGTCCCCTTCCAATGATCTATTAAAGCTGCATCCTCACCATAATGCTTTTCCATGGCAAACCTCCCAAGAATCCATTTCTCCTTGAAACCTTTCTCCATGCTCTAAACTTTCATCCCTCCTATTTCTAACATTGCTGGAGATAACATTGACCCTTGCTAAGAAAGTCATAGAGAACGGTTAAAAAGAGATCATGACAGTTTTTCTTGCTGTTGGTGGTAGTGATATTTATGCTTAAGGGTATATGTTTGACTAGCATGGTTGAGAGCACTGTTAAAATGTAAACTAAGCTAAAATTGTATACCAGTTATCCCCCCAAAAGGTGCTACAGACTAGGAATGAAATAATTATTTCTATTTCTTTGTGATATTAGGAATTGAACACAAAACCTTTTGCATGGTGCACTATATTGTTGACATATATACCCAGCCCTCTTTCTGTGTGTGTGTGTGTGTGTGTGTGTGTGTGTGTGTGTGTGTTTTGTGTATATGTTCTTTTACATGTGTATCTATATGTGTAGGTGTGCATGTGGAGATCAGAGGTCAACATTGGATGCCTTCCTCAACTACTTTCCATCATATGATTTTGAGACAGGGCCGTTGCTAAATCTTGAGATTGACAATTCATTGAGACCCATGAAGTCTTCTGCCTCTGCCTCCACGATTCTGGGATTATAAGCACGTGCTGCCATTCCTAGCTCCTGACATGGCTGATGGAAAATGGAGCTCAGGTCCTCATAATTGTAGAGCAAGCACTTTATTAACTGAGCCATCTCCCCACATCTGCCCAACCCCTGGATATTATTAAATGGATATTATTGGGCTTTTTTTTCTACTAGGGTCATACACTACCCAATGACATCCTAGAAAACAGGAGTTATACCCAAATCAATCAAAATGTTATAAAACCAAATGCTCTCAAGTACTATAGACTGTTACAACACATAAATAAAGAAAAGATGCTTCCTGGTTCATTTTGTGAGATGGATATGACCTTGATAGCATGTTTCCAAGAAGGAAACTTAAGATTTCTCACATTTAACAAAGGTCTTAAATAGCCAGTCTGGTAAGACAAAGCTTCTGATACACTATTGGCATGAATGTCATGGGAGTAGCCATCTTCATTAGGGTTTCTATTGCTGTGATAAAATATCATGACGAAGAACAACTTGGAGAACAAAGGGTTTATTTCATTTCACTGCTTATAGGACAGGAATTAAGGGCAGGAACTGATGCAGAAGCCATAGAGAAGTGCTGCTTATTGGTTTATTCTCCAAGGCTTACAGAGCCTGCTTTGTTATATAGCATAGGACCAACTACCTGCCCAAAGGTTGGACCCTCCACACTAGGCTGGGCTTTCCCACATCAATCACTAGTTAAGAACATGTATCACAGGTAGAAGGCATTTTCTCAGTTGAGAATCCCTCTTCCCAAATGACTCTAGCTTGTATCATGTGGCCACCACAGTAACCAACTACATTCTGATTAGATTATGGTTCACTCTGCAGAAGGAATCCATACCTGGCACCATTATCAGGGGTGAGAACCTGTGGCTACATAGGTCATCAACCTAGGGAAGAGCCAAATGCTATTATTATTATGCTCAATAAACATAGTATTAAATCAACTCCTAGTGAATTTTCACTATGCACATGAATTAGTGTATCTCTCACATGTTATCAGAGATGCTGCTATTTACAATAGATTATGGTTTAAAAACTGAGACTCACAACTGATCAAGACCTAGAAAATAGACTACAGAATGCTTAGCCCTAAATAGGATGTCTACATTACACCTTCTCCTCCTCCCAAGGCTTGGGGATCATTTCAGAAGAAGGAGCAGAGAGATTATAAGAGGCAGAGGATGACTACAAGGAAATAGTGTTTGACAAAGCAGGAAAGTTGCACAAATGGATTCACTGCAGTTGTAACAGCATGCACAGGACCAGCATAAGCTCAAGCCAAACAAAATTCCAGCATGGAGATGGGAGGTGGGCATGAATTCCTACACCTAGCTAAGGAGCTGTTGGTAACTGTTAGGTTCTAGGAAAGGAAAAGTCAGTTTATCTTTTAGAATTTTGATCCCTGATTAGTCAACAAAGATCCATTAGAAGACCACACACCAAGGAGTATATAGACAGCACATATTTTATTTGATGGGTTTTCTTTTTTTTTTTTTTTCAAAAAACAAGGTAGCAGGGGAAGTTGGGTGAGGGGTGAATATGATCATATATATTGTATTGAATTCTCAAAGAAATAAGTTTAACATGTGAAAAGGGTTGATGGGCATTATAAAATAATTTCTAGGGATTTTTAAGGTTATTTTTCTCTGTCTTCCAATAAAGGAATAATTTATAAAAGCCATCAGAAAACTCTGAAAGTAGCGAATCAGATCCTGAAAAGTATTTACTGTATTATGTGTCATGATCACTTTATGCTTGGAATGTAAAGATGATTCAATGATATGAGAAAGTTTAATGGTGCATTACATCAACCCAAAGGATATAAGTCAATGGTTGTCTTAGATAAAAGGCACTTGATAAGAATTTAGCATTCTTTTATGATACTTAGTCATCCCAGCATAGCTTGGTCTAATAAGCATGGTACTTGGTGCTTAGAGACTTTCTTACTAAAGTTGGGGTGCTCAACAGTATCCTTGAATTTCTTTTTTTAAGATTTATGTTATTTTGTGTGAGTAGTTTACCTGCATGTATGCATGTACAGCACATTGACATCTGATGCCATTGCAGGCCAGAAGAGGGCAACAGAGTCCCTAGAAGTAGAGTTACAGGTGGTTGTGAGCCAGCATAATGTTCTAGAAACTGGACGCAGTGGCCCATGCTTTTGACTGCTGAGCCACCTTGAATTTCTTACTAATATAGTGAAAGAAGTATAACTATCAGAGAGTCATATAAACACTTATCACTTACTGATCAGAATCTGTAGCTAGTCAACACAAGAAATCTAATTGAAAAAGATACTATAAGTAGAAATCCCCATGTTGGCTAGGCCATGTGTGTCCATTTCTTGTAGTATGAGGACCAAATCAGCAACCCTTCTGTTCAAACAATATTTGTAAGTGAATATAGTTGAAAAACTCAGCTGGAAACAGTTTTTATAGGCAGTTAAATCCTTTAAGGCCATTTCAGAGTCGTGTATGCTTGAGATCATGATCCTAGATAGCAATTCGTATTAGATAAAAAGGGTTGGTTATTTGAGCTTTCTGCTTACTTGGGTTTAAAATGAATGAAGTTTATACAGTAATAGATTTTTTTCCAAAGTGATGAGTTTATATTTATTTAATGTCCAGAGATCATTTTATCCATTTTCTTTGTTATCTTATGTAATCCTTAAAGTACCTCTGTCAAGTAAATGAAATTATCCCCATTGTACAAATGTGACTGCACTGATTCAGAAATGCAACCATTTCTTCAATGCACACAGCACTTGATAAGGAGAGGAGCTTCAGCTTGAATGCAATTCTGTGACTTCAGACACCATGCCTTTTAACACACCAGTTCCCATCCACGTGCACATTCTTCCCTCCAAGTATTTTCTGGAACATAATTAGAAAATGTAGCGAGATCAATAATGAAAACAGAGAAGGCGAGAAAACACCATGTTGAAGAGTAACTAGTAGCCTGTACTCTAGGGCAGTCACTAAATGACTAGAACACTCACACTGGACACTGGGACTCCCCTGTTGATCCCTCCGTAAGAAGAATCCAGTAAGTCTCAGGATAAGCCTCATCTCTGGTTAAAGTGAAACAACATGCACAGCAGCAGAACTAGCCATCTTGAACTGTTCTGAGACCCAATCTAAAGCCATATTGTAGAAATGTGGTTCTCAATGTAACCAGTTTGTGGTTTGGCTGCCCAGCAGTTGCGGCTATATTCCTCAAAGGCGAGGCTTACAGAATTACTTCTGGGAACAGCACATGTTACCTACCATCTGGGATCCTTCAACCCATGGATAGGTTTAACCTGTCCACAGGAAGGTGGCGTAGTTTTGATTAATTACATCATGTCCCAACAGTAGATTGTCTCTGATTCCTGTGCTTTGTTGGGCAGGAATATTTGGATGATGGATTGCTATTATAACCTTTAACATATTTAATGAATTAACACATCTCAACTACTAAAGCAATCCATTTGATTCATATGCATGCAGCTCAAAATAATTCCTTGAATCTGCTTAACACTTCACACTTTCCCAAATTGTTTTTATTTCTATTGTCTCATCGGTCCAAGGAACTGAAAGCTTAATGCCTCAGATTTTGAACCCAGATAAAGGAGACTAGTGCAAGTGGTACTCAGCATTTGACCTAGGTCAGGGTTTTCAACCCCAGCCAGGCATTAGAGTCTCCTTTTCATGCCTACCCAGAAAGCTGATGGCATCAGAATCCTCAGGGGCAGGAGTCTATGCAGTGAGAGGTGTTGAATCTCTTCAGGTGATTCAAACGGGTAGCCAAATTTGAGGCAGTGAGTTTAAATCTAAGTCCCAGGTGACAGGAATGCATTTAAATTTCAGTGTCGCCGTGGTAGTCAGAGGCTATGATTTAGAGAGTAGCATTCTCTGTAAGGGTTGAATCTTAGAACAGAATGTACTCATGAGAAAGTATGTAGAAAGGAGAAAAACAGGAGCCTGAAGACTAACCTTTAATATTCATAGTGGTTAAGAAGTTTGCGTCTGTTAGCCCAGCTATTTGAAAAAAGGCTGCATGATTTCATAATAAGAAAACACACATGACTAATCAGAGGCCTTTGTGGAGAGAACTGTGCATGTGTCTAACGGGATCAATGGGCATAATTTATTTAGACTTTCAAAAAGCCTCTAACTGGCGTTCTCTAGCAAAGGTTATTATGCTTTAGGTTGTGTCACCATGCACCAGGAAATCAGAGGGGCCATCCTGTGAAGAGGACTTGAAAGGCAGGAATAATGGGCAGGGATGAATGCGTATCTTGCTAGAGTGAGACACATAAAGAGTAGGTTTTCTAATCTGTTTCTGGTTTTATTTAACATTTTTATATACTGATTGGGTGAAAGACTACAGTAAAATCTTTAACGAACTCCTTCAGAGCTCTGCCACTTATTGCTGTGTGACCCCTGGCAAGTCTCTTAACCTCTCTTGTTCTATTTCCTCTTCATCTGTAAAACAGTGGAACTGGATATAAATGTCTCCTAGAAATTCTATAGATTAGCTTATCTTAGTCCTCTCTCTGCATCCACAATGAAAGCAACACACAATCAACTTCTGTAGTTGATTAGAGCAATGTTAGGAAGTGACTAGTACAGGGTCAAGGACCAGAGAAACCATTTGTTATACCGAATTATGCACTGTATGAAATTCATTGTAACCAGATTGGCAAAGCACTCTTTCTGCCAGCCATCTGCTAGAACATAAAAATAGCTTTTTTATATAGGTCTGTTCTTTATAATTGGATTTAACGTTTACCACTGATTTCTTTAACAATAAATTTATAAATCTCTTATATGGCATTTTATAATTGAGGCTTGTGAAACATTAGAGACAAAAGTTATCTAGTGCATATCTACATTAAAGGGAATTGTAGATAGGTGAAGTGATTCACCTAAGGTCAGAGAACAAAAATAACACTACAGAACTATATCACTAGACAACTTGTTCAGCTCTCTTCACGTTCTTCCTATACTTGGTTCCAAAGCAATAAAAATCATGGCTTTAGAAAAAGTTGAGTCCTCCAGCCAGACTTACCTTAAAGATGTTTTGGTCAACCCTTTTAGCTAGGTCTGTGGTTTGATAATGATGGTATTGACCTGTGAATGTGAAGACTGTAGTTATCCATGAGTATTTAGATACTATTTTATATACTATGCATTTTCTCACTTATCACTTTTGAAATAGATACTATTTTTGACAACCCTACATGCAAAATATATTACATCATTTCCATCCATCTCTCTACTTCCAACTCCTTTACCCCACTACTCTCTCTCAAATTCATGACCTCTTTTATTATTGATCTATATATGCATACATATATGTGTATAATCTGCTAAATCCATTTAGAGTTGTGCATATGGATATGTATGTAAGGCTGACCACCTCTGGAGGGAAGGTCCCTGGAGAAAACTAATTCTCCCTTTCTCAGTAGCAATCAATTGCTTGGACCTCTTCCTCGAGAGTTGGACTCTGGTAACATTCTGCCCAATCACATTTGCATGTCAATTGATACAGTCATTATTGGGGTCTTTTCCAGGCAATCATATTGTTAAGATTTCATGTGTACAGCTTCACTATCATATATAGAGGACACAATATCAAAGCCTTCATATTGGTACTCTTATAATCTTACTGCCCCCTCTTCCACAATGTTCCCTGAGAGGTTGTTGTTGTAGATGTTTCACTTGGGATTAGACATCCTGTGATCTGTTGCTTTCTACAGTTTGACACGTGTGGATTCCTGGAGTAGTCTCCATATGCTTCAAAGAGAAGATTCTTTGGTGAGGAATAAAAATGACAGAGTATAAGTAATTAGAATGGGTATACATAATTAGAATGCAATTACAAATGACACTAGTTTAAGAAAGGGGCAGTAGTAGATTCTCTCAGGATCCATGACCTCACGAGCCACAGGTAGTTAGTTCAGTTTACATTACCAGGCATGAACTCCTTACCTATTGAGTAAATGCAATTAGACAGCTGTTGGTTACCACCAAGATGTAAGTGTCACTATTGCACCATTGGGAATATCATGTTAGGCTGATGATTGTTGTAGTACATGGGCTTTATACAGGTATTGGTATCATTAATTTTTTTTAAGTATAACTGATTCAGAGAGCTAAAGTAACTTGCCCAACATCATATAGGTATTGAATGTTGGCAATAGAATTCAAACCTAGTTCAGAAAGGATAACAAGGTCCATGATCTTTCTAAAACCCAATATTACCAAAGAGTATAAGCCAGAGTATTAACTCAACAAAAGAGATAGATAATTCTTGGAAAAGATTCTTGGCCAAACAAGTTTTGTTTATGTTGTCATTGTAGAGTACCATTTCTCACTGCTGAATTTATTGAAAATTTTGAGAAGTCTTCAGTTGAAAAATGATGCTGTGTTTCTTAAACTCTTTTGTATTAACCATTCTATTGGATTACATTTCAAATGATATCCCACTTCCTGGTTACCCCTCCACAAATCCCCCACCCCACATCTGCCCTCTCCCCCAACTCCTTTGCTTCTTTCAGGGTGCTTCCCCACCCACTCACCCTTTTTAGACAGCCATTTTCCCAAGAATATCTGTTAATATCATGCAGCTCTTTCATAACCCCTATAATGGAGTAATACAAAAAGTATAAAACTTGGGAGATTAAAAACAGGAGGATCAGGGTTTCAAGGCCAGCCTCAACTACATGAGGACCTGTCTCACAATGCCAAAAGAAGGGGGATACAACAGTAACTTAGTAATGTGCTTAGCACACAAGTGTGGGGTCCTGAGTTTGGATCCCTAGCACGTACATAAAATCTGGGTATGGTAGTACATTATCGTAATCTCAGGACTAGAGAGGTGGACATAACATGATCCCTGGGATTCACTGACCAACTAGCCTAACTTAATCAGAAAGTACCAGGCACCAGTGAGTGACCCTTTGTCAAAAACCAAAATGGGGCCAGCAAGATTATTCACACTTAACACACAATAAGTAAACACACTTAACAGCAAGCCTGACATTCTGAGTTTGAACTCTGAGATTCATATGGTATAAAGAGAGGACAGATAAGTAGATTATCCTCTAACCTCCACACAAATGCCATGGCACACATGTTCCTGTGCTATACAAACAATCTCTCACAGAGAAACTCCAGTCATAAATAAATGTGATAAAAAAGAAAAGCATGGTGGACAGCCCTCAGTAATGACCCTGGCTTTGGCTTGTGGGCTCTACATGCACCTGCACATATGTCCAGACACCTGCACATATGTGTGTACTCACATATGTTCAAGCATGTGCATGCACACACCCACACACACACACACACACACACACACACACACACACACACTTTAAGACTGTACTACTTCTTGATTCATCTTCATAGACGGCTTCCTAGGCCTAGCTTTTTTCATCTTAACCACTTGTGACCAAAGATTCAGTGTTGCAGAATGTTTTCTTAGCAAGAGCACATGCTTGTCACTTTGAGTATGTCTTTGATAACGAGAACAAACCTATCCCTTATGGAACTTTAAGGCACTATTAAACTTCTGAACTGTCAGCAGTTAGCAGGGCTGGTTTACTCTTGCCTTAACCACAGTAATATTTTTTGAGTCTTTCCCAAACCAAGACAGAAGTGAGCCAGAAAATTTCATAGCTGCTAATAAGTTAAGTCATGTTTGTGGAGCTTGAACCAGATATGGATCTCTCCTCTAATGCTTATAAAGGAAATTGTTGGATGAAAGATTCAAACCTTCTCACATTAGAAGTACTTGGGATTGGGGTGGGATGGAGTAGGGGTGGGATCAACTTACACAGTCCTACCTCTTCTGGCCCTTTCCCTCATGCTCAGAGCAGATGTTGGAATCATAATCTGGGTTCTGAGCATGGACATTCCATGTGGCTTACATTCAGAATTCTCACTCTTCTTTGAAGCTAATGGCTTCCATCTTCTACAAATGTATTGAGCTTGCCACACTTATCTGTGCATTCTCTGTTTATAATTCTAATGGCATAAAGTAAAATATTAAAGAAACTCTTAAGATTTCAAGATTTGAAGACATAAACTATGTTGATACTTGTTGTTTGGTGGTTTTGGTTTTATGGGGTTTGTGGCACTAGGAATTGACCATATGCTATCACTGTACCACTGAGCTGTATATGAAGCCCCCTGCTTTGAAATAAGAAATATATAGTTCTAGACTTAATCATCTGCTATTCATCCATTCTCTTTTCTTTATCTCTTTACTAACTGGTATTGAGGAAATTCTGATCATGCCTAGTCTCTGGTGTTACTCTCTACATAAAGAAAAGAAGACATGTGTACTACTTCTGCAACCAACAAACAATAAAATGTACATTTATTGAACACGTCACATAGATCACTTTTAATTATTTAAATTGAAAAAATCTCTATAAATTGATGCAATTGTGCTAGTTGTACAGATGGCCAATTTTGGAAACTATTTGTCTAAGTACTTGATACAACTGGTTCAATGTAATGGAAAGTGAAATAAGTTGGAGTCTGAAGAATCTTGGTTCACATCTTTAATTATTACCTCCTTCAGCCATTTACTTGTTCATCAAACAATCATTTTGAACCCCTATTATAAAAAGAAATGCTTTAGGAACTAAAGACACAGAGGTGAACAATTCATAGTTCTTACCCTCAAGGAGTTAACAATATTGTAAGTGAAACAAACATAATAAAAGACTATAATGTGAGGGCTGGAGAGGTGGCTTAGTGGTTAAGAGCACTAGCTGCTCTTTCAGAGGACCAGGGTTCAAATGTTTATAACTCCAGTTCCAGGAGATCCAACACCCTCATAATACATAAAGGCAAAACACCAATGCACAGAAAATAAAAAAATAAAAAGGTTACAATGTGATAAATGAATCAGTACATTATGGAATACAGAAGAACTGATGCCTAGCAGGCATCTTAAAGGATGAGCAGGCACTGGAAGAAGGAGGAGCTGAAGAAGAGCATTTCAAGCACATACAATGAGCAGAAGCAAAAGGTGTGGCATGTTGAGGGTGTACAGCTAAGATCCATGCTGAATTATGTATTGTATGGTTTTACTTTATACCATAGATATTTTATTAACATATTTTTATGATTATACTCTATTTTTAGAAAGCCATGATCCTCAGAAAATTGAACAGAAACAGAGTTCAGAAATATTCTCTCCCTTCTCCTTCTTGGCAAGCATTCATAGTTTACCCTTTCTACAACGTGACATGGTAGTACATATACTTTTCAGCCTGGTTTTTTTCACTTAGCGATATGCATTTAAATTTTCTCTGAATCTGCAACTTGGAAGCTCATTTCTTCTTATTGATGAGCAATATTTCAATGTATACATATATCACAACTTGTTTATCGGCGATTTGTTAAATAATTGCTTACAGTTTGAGTCAATTGTGAATAATGTTGATAAAAGGCACCTGTATGCAAGTTGTGTGATCACACATTTCTAGCTCTTTTGAGTAATATTTAGCAGTGTGATTTCTGTGCCAATTTCTACAGAATTACCAAACCATTTTCCCAAATGTGCCACTTTGCATTCACCCAGCAGTGTGACAGCAGTACCTGTTGCTTCATATTCTGTCACAAATTTGGTATCAGTGTTTTACATTTTGGCATTTGTGGACTGCTCTCTTCTCATATTAAATTGCAATTTCATCATGGCAAATAATATCTTTTTTCCCATCTTCTTAATTATCTCCTTTGTTAACTGTGTACTCATGACTTTTGCCCATTTCTTTTTATCCATTCATTCATCCAGCCATTCACTTTACATCCAGATTGCAGCTGCCATCCCTCTCCTTCCAGCCCCACCCTTACAAATCCCTCCCCCATTACCTTGTCCCCTTCTCCTCAGATAAAGGGAAGCCCTCCTTGGGTATCACCCACCCTGGAACATCCAGTCACCATATGCCTATGTGCATCCTCTCCCACTGAGGCCCACTAGGTGGTCCAGTTAGGGGAAGTGGATCCAATGGCAGGTAAAAGTCAGAGACAGCCTTGCTCCAAATGTTAGGGAACTCACATGAAGACCAAGCTTCACATCTGCTACATGTGTGCAGGGAGGCCTAAGTCCAGCCCTTGCATGGTCTTTGGTTGGCAGTTCAGTCTCTGTGAGCCTCTGTGGGCCTAGGTTAGTTGAATCGTAGGTCTTCTTGTGGTGCCCTTGATCCCTTCAGCTTGCTCACATCTATCCCCCACTCTTCTTCAATTCTCCCCAAGCTCCACTTGATTGTGTGACTATGGGTCTCTTCATCTGCTCTATCCTCTGCTGGATGAAGCCTCTCAGGAGACAGTTATGCTAGGTTCTAGTCCGCAAGCAGAGCATCATTAATAGTGTCAGGGGTTGGCTCTCTCACATGGGGTGTTTTTCATGTTGGGCCAGTCACTGGTTGGCCATTTCCTCAACCTCTCCTCCATCTTTATCCCTGTGCATCTTATAGGCAGGACAAATTTAGGGTTGAAGGTTTTGTGGATGGGTTGATGTCCCCCTCCTTCCACTGTAAGCCCTGCCTGGCTACAGGAGGAGGCCACTTCAGTCTCCATATTCAGATGCTAGGAGTCTCAGCTAGGGTCACCCCCATAGACTCCCCAGAACCTCCCACATCCCAGGATTCCAGTCACTCCCAAAGATGCCTCCCATCAATTTCTGTTCCCTCCCACAGCCCTCTCACAGCCAATATTTCCACACCCAATCCTCATCCTTGTTCCCCTCCTCACAACACCCCCCACCAAGATCCTCCCTCCATCCACCTCCAGTGGATTTTTGTTCCCCTTTCTGAGTGAGATTCATGCATCATCCCTTAGGCCTACCTTTTTACCCAGTTTCTTTGGGTCTGTGGAGTGTATTGTGGGTATGCTGTACTTTATGGTTAATATCCACTTATAAGTGAGTACATGCCATGCATGTCCTTTTAGGACTGGGTTACCTCTTTCAGGATGATATTCTCTAGCTCCATCCATTTTCCTGCAAAATTCATGCCACCTTTGTCTTTAATAGCTGAATAGTATTCCATCGTGTAGATGTACTACATTTTCTTTAACCATTCTTCAGCCAAGGGACATCTGGGTTGTTTCCAGTTTCTGGCTATGACGAATAAAGCTGCTATGAACACAGTTGAACAAGTGTGCTTTAGGTACAGTGGGTGTGGTTCATTTCTTACTTTGATTCTTTCTTGATTATTGGGTTTTCTGTTTCGATGTTGGCCAGTTTCTTAATTAGGTTCTGTGTATTCTTCTTTGATTTCAAAACTTTAGTTTCAAATATTTTTGTTGGATAGATAATAGTTTAAATGACATGTACGGTGTGTTTTTGCGAGTATTTCTCCTGGTTTTTATTTGTTTGTTTGGGAGTTTTGGTTATGTTTTTGGAGAAAGCATTTCTCTATTTAACCCTGCCTGTCCTGAAACTCTTTCTATACACCAGGCCAGCCTCACCCAAGAGATCTGTGTGCCTCAGCTTCCATAGTGCTGAGATTAAAGGTGTGCATCACCGTGCCCTGTGCCACAGCTTTTTTAAGGAAAGCCAATTAATTTTTTCTTGAATTGTACTTCTGGTTTTTGATCCAAAAACTCGTTAAAAAGGGTAAAATTGACTAGATGTTTACTATGTGATCTCCTGAGATTTTTTATAGTTTTTGTGTTTAAGGTTTTAAATCTCTGACCCCTTTTGAGTTAATTTTATGAAAAGGATTAAAGTCTGTCTCTAGATTCAACTAGTGTGCATGTAGATGCCCAGATGTCCTACCACCCTGTATGAGAATAGCTCATTTTTTCTGTTGTCTTGCCATTTCTCCTTTGTCAAAGATCAGTTGACTCTATTCTTTTTTTTTTTTTCTTTTTTTCGGAGCTGGGACCGAACCCAGGGCCTTGCGCTTGCTAGGCAAGCGCTCTACCACTGAGCTAAATCCCCAACCCTAGTTGACTCTATTCTAAGTCGATCTCTATGCCCTGTATTCTCTTTCATCTGTGTGTACTATTTCATCAATACCACGCTGGTTTGATTGCTGTAGCTTTCTAGCAAATTTTGAACCAAAGGATAGCAGTTATCACAATATCATATTTGAAAGTTAGTATCTCTTACCTTTCTGTATAAATGTTTGGTTTACTTTGTTAATATCTACAAAGTAACTTCTTAAGTTTGCATTTAATCTGGAGGTTATGTTTGGAAGAAGTAACATTTTTGCAATATTAAGTTCTTTTTCATGACATGGGATATCTTTCCATCTAGATGTTTATTTCTTAACTCAAATTTTTCCCATATGGATACTCATATTTTGTTAAATCTATACCTAAATGCTACCCTCCTCTCTCATTCTAAGGTAAATAATGCTGTAATCTTTTATTTCAAATTTCAGTTGTTCATTACGGATATGTAGGAAAGAACTTAACTTTGAAACATTATTCCAGGAGCCTTTTTTGAGATTTTTTTTTCAATCAGAAATTTATGGTATTTGTAAATAGACAGGCTTAATTCTTCTTTTCATTTTATTTGTTTTCTTTTTTCTCCATCTTTATTAAATTGGGTATTTCTTATTTACATTTCAAATATCATTCCCTTTCCCGGTCTCCAGGCCAACATCCCCCTACCCCTCCCACTCCCCTTTCTATATCAGTGTTCTCCTCCCCATTCTCCCCCCATTACCGCCCTCCCCCAAGAATCCCTTGTTCACTGGGGGTTCAGTCTTGGCAGGAACAAGGGTTTCCCCTTCCGCTGGTGCCCTCACTAGGATATTCATTGCTACCTATGAGGTCAGAGTCCAGGGTCAGTCCATGTATAGTCTTTGGGTAGTGGCTTAGTCCCTGAAAGCTCTGGTTGCTTGGCATTGTTGTTCATATGGGGTCTCGAGCCCCTTCCAGCTCTTCCAGTCCTTTCTCTGATTCCTTCAACTGGGGTCCTATTCTCAGTTCAGTGGTTTCCTGCTGGTATTCTCCTATATATTTGCCGTATTGTAGCTGTGTCTCCCAGGAGAGATCTACATCCAGTTCCTGTCAGCCTGCACTTCTTTGCTTCATCCATCTTATCTAGTTTGGTGACTGTATATGTACGGGCCACATGTGGGGCAGGCTCTGAATGGGTGTTCCTTCAGCCTCTGTTCTGAACCTTGCCTCCCTATCCCCTCCCAAGGGTATTCTTGTTCCCCTTTTAAAGAAGGAGTGAAGCATCCGCATTTTGGTTATCCTTCCTGAGTTTCATGAGTTCTGTGCATCTAGGGTAATTCAAGCATTTGGGCTAATAGCCACTTATCAATGAGTGCATACCATGTGTGTTTTTCTGTGATTGGGATACCTCACTATGGATGATATTTTCCAGATCCATCCATTTGCCTATGAATTTCATAAAGTCATTGTTTTTGATAGATGAGTAGTATTCCATTGTGAAGATGTACCACATTTTCTGTATCCATTCCTCTGTTGAAGGGCATCTGGGTTCTTTCCAGCTTCTGGCTATTATAAATAAGGCTGTTATGAACATAGTGAAGCATGTGTCTTTGTTATTTGTTAGAGCATCTTTTGGGTATATGCCCAAGAAAGGTATAGCTGGGTCCTCAGGTACTACAGTGTCCAATTTTCTGAGGAACCTCCAGACTGATTTCCAGAATGGTTGTACCAGTCTGCAATCCCACCAATAATAGAGTGTTCCTCATTCTCCACATCCTTGCCAGCATTTGCTGTCCCGCAGTTTTTGAACTTAGCCATTCTCACTGGTGTGAGGTGGAATCTCAGTTTTGTTTTGATTTGCATTTCCCTTATGACTAAAGATGTTGAACATTTCTTTAGGTGCTTCTCAGCCATTCGGCATTCCTCAGCTGTGAATTCTTTGTTTAGCTCTGAACCCCATTTTTAAATAGGGTTATTTGTCTCCCTGCGGTCTAACTTCTTGAGTTCTTTGTATATTTTGGATATAAGCCCTCTATCTGTTGTAGGATTGGTAAAGATCTTTTCCCAATCTGTTGGTTGCCGTTTTGTCCTAACCACAGTGTCCTGTGCCTTACAGAAGCTTTGCAGTTTTATGAGATCCCATTTGTCGATTCTTGATCTTAGAGCATAAGCCATTGGTGTTTTGTTCAGGAAATTTTCCCCAGTGCCCATGTGAACCAGAATCTTCCCCACTTTTTCTTCTATTAGTTTGAGTGTATCTTTTGATGTGGAGGTCCTTGATCCATTTACACTTAATCTTTTGTACAGGGAAATAAAAATGAATGGATTTGCATTCTTCTACATGCTGACCTCCAGTTGAACCAGCACCATTTGCTGAAAATGCTATCTTTTTTCCATTGGATGGTTTTGGCTCCTTTGTCAAAAATCAAGTGACCATAGGTGTGTGGGTTCATTTCTGGGTCTTCAATTCTATTCCATTGGTCTATCTGTCTGTCTCTGTACCAATACCATGCAGTTTTTATCACTATTGCTCTGTAATACTGCTTGAGTTCAGGGATAGTGATTCCCCTAGAAGTCCTTTTATTGTTGAGGATAGTTTTAGCTATCCTGGGTTTTTTGTTATTCCGATGAATTTTCAAATTATTATGTCTAAATCTATGAAGAATTGGATTGGAATTTTGATGGGGATTGCATTGAATCGGTAGATCGCTTTTGGTAAAATGGCCATTTTTGCTGTATTAATCCTGCCAATCCATGAGCCTGGGAGATCTTTCCATCTTCTGAGATCTTCTTCAATTTCTTTCTTCAGAGGCTTGAAGTTCTTATCATACAGATCTTTGACTTGCTTAGTTAAAGTCACACCGAGGTATTTTATATTATTTGGGACTATTCTGAAGGATGTCGTTTCCGTAATTTCATTCTCAGTTTGTTTCTCTTTTGTGTAGAGGAAGGCTACTGATTTATTTGAGTTAATTTTATACCCAGCCACTTTGCTGAAGGTGTTTATCAGCTTTAGTAGTTCTCTGGTGGAACTTTTGGGATCACTTAAATATACTATCATATATTCTGCAAATAGTGATATTTTGACTTCTTCCTTTCCAATCTGTATCCCTTTGACCTTCTTTTGTTGTCTGATTGCTCTGGCTAGGACTTCGAGAACTATACTGAATAAGTAGGGAGAGAGTGGGCAGCCTTGTCTAGTCCCTGATTTTAGTGGGATTGCTTCAAGTGTCTTTCCATTTAGTTTAATATTAGCTACTGGTTTGCTGTATATGGCTTTTAATATTTTTAGGTATCAGCCTTGAATTCCTGTTCTTTCCAGGACTTTTATCATGAAGGGGTGTTGAGTTTTGCCAAATACTTTCTCAGCATCTAATTAAATGATCATGTGGGTTTTATCTTTCAAGTTTTTTATATAGTGGATTACATTGATGGTTTTACATATATTAAACCATCCCTGCATGCCTGGGATGAAGCCTACTTGATCATGATGGATGATTGTTTTGATGTGTTCTTGGATTTGGTTTGCAAGGATTTTATTGAGTATTTTTGCATCGACATTCATAAGGGAAATTGGTCTGAAGTTCTCTTTCTTTGTTAGGTCTTAGTGTGGGTTAGGTATAAGAGTAATTGTGGCTTCATAGAAGAAATTCGATAACGCCCGGTCTGTTTCTATTTTGTGGAATAGTTTGGATAGTCTTCTATGAAGGTCTGATAGAATTCTGAACTGAATTCATCTGGACCTGGGCTCTTTTTGGTTCGGAGAGTTTTAATGACTGCTTCTATTTCTTTAGGAGTTAAGGGGTTGTTTAAATGGTTTATCTGTTCCTGATTTAACTTCGGTACCTGATATTTGTCTAGGAAATTGTCCATTTCCTGTAGATTTTCAAGTTTTGTTGGATATGGGCTTTTGTAATAGGATCTGAGGATGTTTTTTAATTTCCTCTGATTCTGTTGTTATGTCTCCCTTTTCATTTGCAATTTTGTAATTTGGACACATGCTGTGTGTCCTCTAGTTAGTGTGGCTAAGGGTTTATCTATCTTGTTGTTGTTGATTTTCTCAAAAAACCAGCTTTTGGTTCTGTTGATGCTTTGTATAGTCCTTTTTGTTTCTACTTGGTTGATTTCAGCTCTGAGTTTGATTATTTCCTGCTTTCTACTCCTCCAGGGTGTATTTGCTTCTTTTTGTTCTAGAGCTTTTAGGTGTGCTGTCAAGCTGCTGATATATGCTCTTTCCTGTTTCTTTCTGCAGGCACTCAGAGCTTTGAGTTTTCCTCTTAGCACAGCTTTCATTGTGTCCCATAAGTTTGGGTATGTTGTACCTTCATTTTCATTAAATTCTAAGAAGTCTAATTTCTTTATTTCTTCCTTGACCAGGTTATCACTGAGTAGAGCATTGTTCAACTTCCATGTATATGTGGGCATTCTTTCCTTATTGTTACTGAAGACCAGTTTTAGGCCGTGGTGGTTTGATAGGACGCATGGGATTATTTCTATCTTTCTGTATCTGTTGAGGCCTGTTTTGTGCCCAATTATATGGTCAGTTTTGGAGAAAGTACCATGAGGAGCTGAGAAGAATGTATATCCTTTTGTTTTAGGATAGAATGTTCTATAAATATCTGTTAAGCCCATTTGGCTCATGACTTCTCTTAGTCTGTCTACGTCTCTGTTTAATTTCTGTTTCCATGATCTGTCCATTGATG
The DNA here is from genome assembly GCF_021556685.1 of Rattus norvegicus. Classification (NCBI taxonomy): domain Eukaryota; kingdom Metazoa; phylum Chordata; class Mammalia; order Rodentia; family Muridae; genus Rattus; species Rattus norvegicus. The sequence goes on from NC_141554.1 coordinate 73,460,692, forward strand.
AGAGTGGGGTGTTGAAATCTCCCACTATTATTGTGTGAGGTGCAATGTGTGCTTTGAGCTTTAGTAAGGTTTCTTTTATGTATGTAGGTGCCCTTGAATTTGGGGCATAGATATTTAGGATTGAGAGTTCATCTTGGTGGATTTTTCTTTTGATGAATATGAAGTGTCCTTCCTTATCTTTTTTGATGACTTTTAATTGAAAATTGATTTTATTTGATATTAGAATGGCTACTCCAGCTTGCTTCTTCTGACCATTTGCTTGGAAAGTTGTTTTCCAGCCTTTCACTCTGAGGTAGTGTCTGTCTTTGTCTCTGAGGTGTGTGTCCTGTAGGCAGCAGAATGCAGGGTCCTCGTTGCGTATCCAGTTTGTTAATCTATGTCTTTTTATTGGAGAATTGAGTCCATTGATGTTGAGAGATATTAAGGAATAGTGATTGTTGCTTCCTGATATATTCGTATTTAGATGTGAGATTACGTTTGTGTGCTTTCATTCTCTTTGTTTTGTTGCCAAGATGATTAGTTTCTTGCTTTTTCTAGGGTATAGCTTGCCTCCTTATGTTGGGCTTTACCATTTATTATCCTTTGTAGCACTGGATTTGTAGAAAGATATTGTGTAAATTTGGTTTTGTCATGGAATACCTTGGTTTCTCCATCTATGTTAATTGAGAGTTTTGCTGGATACAGTAACCTGGGCTGGCATTTGTGTTCTCTTAGGGTCTGTATGACATCTGTCCAGGATCTTCTGGCTTTCATAGTCTCTGGTGAGAAGTCTGATAGGTCCCCTTTATATGTTACTTGACCTTTTTCCCTTACTGCTTTTAATATTCTTTCTTTATTTTGTGCATTTGCTGTTTTGACTATTATGTTGCAGGAGGAGTTTCTTTTCTGGTCCAATCTATTTGGAGTTCTGTAGGTTTCTTGTATGTTTATGGGCATCTCTTTCTTTAGGTTAGGGAAGTTTTCTTTGATGATTTTGTTGAAGATATTTACTGGTCCTTTGAGGTGGGAGTCTTCACTCTCTTCTATACTTATTATCCTTAGGTTTGATCTTCTCATTGAGTCCTGGATTTCCTGTATGTTTTGGGCCAGTAGCTTTTTCCATTTTCCATTATCTTTGACAGTTGTGTCGATGATTTTTACGGAATCTTCTGCTCCTGAGATTCTCTCTTCTATCTCTTGTATTCTGTTGGTGATGCTTGTCTCTACGGCTCCTTGTCTCTTCCTTTGGTTTTCTATATCCAGGGTTGTCTCCCTTTGTGCTTTCTTTATTGTTTCTATTTCCATTTTCAATTACTTCCCTTGTTTGATTGTGTTTTCCCATAATTCTTTCAGGGATTTTTGTGTTTCCTCTCTAAGGGCTTCTATTTTTTACTTGTGTTTTCCTGCATTTCTCTGAGGGAGTTCTTCATGTCTTTCTTAAAGTCCTCAATCATCATGATCAAATGTGATTTTACATCTAGATTTTGCTTTTCTGGTGTGTTTGGATATTCACTGTTTGCTTTGGTTGGAGAATTGGGCTCTGATGATGCCATGTAGTCTTGGTTTCTATTGCTTGGGTTCCTGTGCTTGCCTCTCGCCATCAGGTTGTCTCTGGTGTTACCTTGTTCTGCTATTTCTGACAGTGGCTTGACCGTCCTCTAGGCCTGTGTGTCACGAGTGCTGTAGACCTGTTTTCCTGTTTTCTTTCAGCCAGTTATGGGAACAGAGTGTTCTGCTTTCAGGCATGTAGTAGTTCCTGTCCACTGGATTTCAGCTGTCCCTGTGGACAGGAACCAAAAGTGCCTGCCCCTACTTCTCCTGGGTCCCTGTGCACAGGGGGCCCAGATGGCACTAGGTGTTTTCCTCTAGAGTCAGAAATGTGGGCAGAGATTAGTCTCCTTGGTTTCCCAGGTGTGTCTGCCCCACTGAAGGTCTAGCTCTCCCTCCCATGGGATTTGGGTGCAGGGATCTGTTTGACAGGGTCCATTCAAATCTGGGCACAGTCTGGACCGCAGGGCTTCTGCAGCTTGACTGCCTCTATCTTCCTGTTCCAAGAGGCCCTATACAATTTCCTCTTGGGCCAGCGATGTAGGCAAAGGTGGGCAGAATTGGCGGTCTCTCCTGCCCTGCTGTCTCAGGATTGCCTACACGTCTGGGCGATGAACTCTCTCTCCCATGGGGTTTGGGAGCAGGGAGCTGTGGGCCAGGATCAGCGAGGTTCAGATGCCAGCTAGAAACCAGAAGTGTCCTGTCCCAAAGGAATTTTGCTTTTGTGTGTCCTGAGTCCACCATGCAGATCACTTGGAGCAGAAAAGTTGGTCTTACCTCTGGTCTCAGGCCTGAAGTCAATCCTCAGGGCTCAGTTTCAGCTCTCCGTGAGCACAGCAACCAGAAGGGCCTGCCTCTCCTTCTCCTGGGTTCCTGTGCACAGGGGACCCAAATGGCAGTAGGCGTTTTCCTCTAGTGTCAGAAATGTGGGCAGAGAGTATTCTCCTCTGGTTTCCCAGGCATGTCTGCCCCTCTGAAGGTCTAGCTCTCCCTCCCACAGGATTTGGGTGCAGGGAGCTGTTTGACCGGGTCCCTTCAGACCCGGAAGCAGTCTGGACCACAGGGCTCCTGCAGCTTTACTGCCCCTATCTTCCTTATTTCTTTTCTTAACTTGTCACACGAGCTAAGAATTGAAGAATGGTTGCTGAATTATATAGTGTTGAGAATGGGCATCACCTACTTGTTCTTGGGTCTAAGGGGAAAACATCTGGTTTTCTCATCACTGTGGTATACAGAGTTTCTTATATATTTCTTAATTGAATTGAGAAAATGCCCTTGACTCCTATTGGGTGGAATTTTTAATCATAAAGGGATGTGGAATTTTATTTAAGATATTCTCTAGGTTGGGGATTTAGCTCAGTGGTAGAGCGCTTGCCTAGGAAGCGCAAGGCCCTGGTTTCGGTCCCCAGCTTCAAAAAAAAAAAAAAAAAGAACCAAAAAAAGGAGGGGGGGCTGCTCAACCACTCCCTTCTCTTTAAAGAACTAGAAGAGCTTGAAGGGGCTCGAGACCCCATATGTACAACAATGCCAAGCAACCAGAGCTTCCAGGGACTAAGCCACTACCTAAAGACTATACATGGACTGACCCTGGACTCTGACCCCATAGGTAGCAATGAATAGCCTAGTAAGAGCACCAGTGGAAGGGGAAGCCCTGGGTCCTGCTAAGACTGAACCCCCAGTTAACTAGATTGTTGGGGGGAGGGCGGCAATGGGGGGAGGGTGGGGAGGGGAACACCCATGAAGAAGGGGAGGGGGGAGGGGGATGTTTGCCCGGAAACCGGGAAAGGGAATAACACTGGAAATGTATACAAGAAATACTCAAGTTAATAAAAAAAAAGATATTCTCTACATCTAGTGCTATGACTATTTGATTTTTCTTCTTTAGCTTATTGATATAAGGTAGATTAAATATATTAATTTTATGTTATTCCAGCCTTACATATGAGAAATAAATCCTTCCTCGTTGTTTTCTCAGTCCATTTGCTGCTATTTTAATAAAATACCTACAGCTGGAAAATTTTTTTAAAAAGTATAGAAATTCATTTGAGTTATTATCGGCCTGTGTAATGGTGGTTAGCTTTTGTCAGCTTGACACAATCTGGAGTCACCTAGAGAGAGGGAATCCCACAAGCCAGTAAGTAATCCTGCCTCTTCTCCTTCTTGAATTCCTGCTTCTCTTCTGACTGTGATTGAGATGTGTAAGTCAAATAAACCTTTTCCTTCTCAAGCTGATTTTGGCGTCTTATGATAGCTACAGAGAAACAAACTAGACTAGAAATCAGTGCCAGAGAGGGTAGGCTCTTGCTTGGAAGGATCTGACCATGTAGCATTTATGCCTTGGAATGTGTTCTGGGAGAAATGTGGAGAATTTTGGAGCTGTAGGCTAGGAAAACCATTGAGTGCTTGAGCTTAATGAACTGTTTTGGGAATTTAGAAGATGCTGCTGAGAGAAATACGGGTGATAGAGGTCTGGCTTGGGAAGTTTCGAAGGGAAGCGAAGACCCTTAACAAGGCTGTTCGTGTGATATTTTGGACTAAGAATCTCTGGAAGTAAAACCTTTGTATAACTGAGAATGATATCTATATTTCTCACCTTGCATAAAAATAAACTCCGAATAGATCTGGGATCTCAATGTAATACCTGAAAATTTGAAATTGCTAGAACATGTAGGGTATATGTAACAAAATAGCCACATGCACAGGCTTTCTGAACAAGGTACTGTTTGCTCAGAAAATAACAATTGACAAATGGGACTTTATTAAGTTAAAATGTCTTTTGAAAATGTGGTCAATATCTCTAGCCATCAGATAAATACAAATTAAAACCCACATTGAGAGTCCATCTCACCTCAGTTACAATGGTCTGTAGGAGAAAAATAAGTGACAAACCAATGCTGATGAGGATGTGGGGAAGAAGACTGTTGGTAGGGGTATAAACTTGTACAACTGCAGTGGAATCCAGCATTATGTTCCTCAAAAAGGCTAGAAACTGGATCTACCACATAGCCCAACTACACTATTCCTGGCTGCATGCCCAAGGGACTCTTTACTCTATGACAGAACTACCCACCCAACTGTGTCCATTGATGACTCCTTCACAATATCTAGGAAAACAAACAGTCTAAACAGTGTGTTGGCTTTTTTTTTTTACTTGAAACAAGCAGGAGCTATTTGGGAAGAGGAAACATCAATGAAGAAAATGCCTCTAAGCAGACTGTCCTGTGGTTAAGCCTATGGGAGCATTTTCTAGAATAAGGATGATGTGAGTGGATCCATTCTATGGCAGGCCAATGCTTCCACTGGGCATGTTGTCCTGACTTACATAAGAAAGCAGGCTCAGCAACCCATGAGCAACAAGCCAGTAAACAACGTTCTCTATGGCCTCTGCTTCAGTTCCTGCCTCCAGGCTCCTGCCTTGAGTTCCCTCCCTTGATTTCCCTCACTGATGTACTATGACCTGAGAGCTATAAGCTAAAATACTTTCCTGATCAAGTTACTTTTGATTATAGTGCTTTATTGTAGCAATTATAAACCCAAAATAAGACGTATCAACTGATAAAGGGATAATGAAAATTTGTGATGCAGTTGCACAATGGAATTGTAAAACCCTATAACATGTAATTATGAAATTTTTAGGAACATTGGTGGAACTGGAAAAATTATACTGAGGAAAAGGCCTAGAATGATAAACACTACATGTTCATTCTCATATGTAGATCATAATTAAAAAATTTTAGATTTTAGATTTTAGACTATCCAGAGAGCAAGAGATTATATAATGGCCATGGGTTGGGGGAAAGAGACTTGAATGGGGTAAACAGTAAGAACTCATATTAAATGAAAGTACAGGGGGAAGACTACTATGATGGTAAGGTTTAAATGGGAAGGGGTTATAAAGGACAAAGGACAAAGAGTAGGTGGAGACAGGGACTTAACCAAAACTAAGGATCTAAGAAGACATGTAGACATTTCCCTACGAGTTGATGATCAAGAAGGATGTATAGGCCCCCTAACAACAAAGGCTGTTGCCATCATTCTTGGTTGACCACCAGAACTAGACAATAAGACACTATAGCTGAAGACATCACATACCTTGGTTTCATAACACAGAAAAATCAAGTTGGAACTTAACTGGAAGCTCCCTCCCTATTGACTAACATATATTGTGTCCAAAAAAATGCAATACAGGCTGCTCAGGGAGAAAACCCCCCAATTTTTCCAGCCACATGTGGACCTTGTGTCCTACAATGCCACCTACTTACCAACACATGCTCACTGGTGCAAATGAGTGTTGCGAGCACAACTTACCACTCTGTGATAAATTTGAGACCTGCTCCTCAGAAAGAAATTCATGCCTGGTGCTATAAACTTGTTTTTTTAAAAAAAAAACTCATGTAGTTTGCTAAATGAACATGGCATCCAAGCACTTTCTAAATATTTATTGTTAGATTTATACAGATACACACATGGTATTCTCAGCCTTGATTAGAGAAACTTCTTTTTATAATGAATAGCAGCGAGTGAAAGTTCATGGCTGAGAATAATTGACTGTTGAGTACTCAGGCCTAAACAATACCACCTCTTCTGTCTCAATGAACATCATGACCCAAAGGGAGAAAGAATATAAGAACCAGATGATACAGAGAAGGGCTGTGAAATGCTACCTTCTGGGCATGACATAGTCATTGCAGTTGTGAACTCAGGGCAGCCGCAGTTGCCTACACTGGATCTGCAAAAGACTGAGCCTGTCAGCAGTCAGGCAGGAGGCAGAGAAGTGCATGAGGCTCCCTGTTTCCTGGCTATTTGCAGAGGCTCGTTGGGAGTGGGGATTGTCTCTAGTTGTGTAGTCACTGACGAACCTACTGTGTGCCAATGAATACAATGTCCACAGTCACATTGACAGCCCTGGCTATCATTTCTTCCACAGATCCTTAAGCATTAAATAAGGAATATATATTTGCTATTATTTTTTGAACAAAAGTATTATCTACTAAATTGAGAATAAGTAAAATGTTTAAGGCATATTTCTTCCTGAAGTTTATTATTTTTAGCTTTAAAAAGTAAAATTAAAATACACCATTTCCCCCTGCCGTTTCCTCCCTCTAGCCCCTGTATCTCCTTACCATGCTTCCTTTCAAAAATCATGGGCCTTGTTAGACTTAAATATGTCAGCACACTCTACTAAGTCCATTGAGTGCAACTGAGTGTTACACGTGTGTACGTGATTCGAGGGCTGACCACTTGGTCTTGGATAATCATCTAGAGAACTCATCCCTAGCAGGCATTAGTTCTCATCCTCTCAGAGGAGTCCTTATATTGTTGAGATGATATATTCATTAGTGCTTGTAGGGACTATGATATAATCTAATAACAATCTTATGTAACCTCCCCACACACAAGGGATATGATAGTTGCTTAATAAACAGAAGTTCTATGGGAGCCCTTCTGTGATCAGAAATGAAGTAGAAGTCAGGATTTGGAGCATCAGTTCTCTATGGGACATTTATGTTATAGCCATGTAGAAGAAAAGAAATTTTTGGTTGATTCTTTACCTCACATTGTACACCATAATTTCTGCTACATTTGTCACAAGTTTAAAAAACATAAAAGAGCTAGAAAAAATTATACAAAAGAGATACCTATGTATTACGTTAGGGAAAGCCTACTAAGCATGAAACTGAGGGCAGTAACCATATGTGTAACTACATAAAAGTAAAGATTTTATACTCTTTGATTCAACATTACCATTTATAATGACACATTATTTAAATATTTTGGTAAATGTATTAAATGTACACACATGAAAACATTATACCATTGTTTGTAATTATAATTTATAATCATAATAAAAACTTCAAAACAACTTAAATGTCCATCAAAGATGATTAATTAATTGCCATATTAAAAACAACCATGTAGTTAGGAAGAGCAGCAGAGAGACAAAGCAGGGTAATGGGAGTAGTGAATGTGATCAAAATATGTTATGTACATATGTGAAATGGCATAATGAAACCATTATATAACTCATATTTGCTAATAAACCATTTTTAAAAGAAATCAGTTGAATACAAATAGTAACTGTACTGTGTCATATTCTTAAGATTAATTTCTTTATCTCCAATAAATATCCTTTGATCCATTCCTATGAAAAGAAAAAAGAAATCAGTTGAAAGTAAATTTGAAAAATGGATATTTTAATGAAACACACATATCTGAAGATTCAAAATGTCCACTGGTGGAGTATCATAGCACACACCTTTAATTCTACCACTCAGGAGGCAAAGGCAGGAGGATGTCTGTGAGTTCAAGGCCAGCTAGGTCTACAGAGGAAGTTCTAGACCTGCCAAAGTTACATAGAGAGACCCTGTCTCAAAAAGCATAAACAAGGACTGGAATGATGGCTCAGTGGTTAAGAGCACTGACTGTTCTTCCAGAGGTCCTGAGCTCAATTCCCAGCAACCACATGGTGGCTCACAACCATCTATAAATGGATCTGGTGCCTTCTTCTGGCCTGCAGGTGTACATACAGACAGAACACTATACATAATAAATAAATCTTTAAAAAACAAAAACAATAGCAACAACTAACATCCACAAGTGGGGGATACATGACATTTGCCTTTTAGAGTCTGAGTTACCTCACTCAGAATGTCTGTTTACCTGCAAGTGCCAAAGTTGAATGGTACTTTGTTGTGTAAATGAACCACATTTTCATTATCCTTTCACCAGTCGATGTTCACCAGTTGTTTCCATTTCTTGGCTGAGTGTAATTTGTACTTGCCCAAATACTTATTTAGGGATGGAGCACTGGAACTTGGTAGAACTACCAAGGGCCACACCTTTAAAGAAAACTGACTCCCCTGTGACACCTCCGTACTGCATACTGGCTTGGTCTTCTACAGCTGTTGCATGAGTGACCACAGGCAGCTACAATGAGTTCTTGAGTACAACTGTCCTGTCACATCCAAGAAAACACCTCTGACTCTTACAGACAGTCTTTTCACAGTCCTCTTCTATGATGGACCCTGGGTGTTATGGGGAAGGGGAAATACATTAGATAGTTGTCTTTGATAGGGTTTCTATTGCTTTGATGAAAGACGGAGACCTTTGGTAAGCTGGAGAGGAAAGGGTTTATTCAGCTTACACTTCCACATCACAGTTTATCATCAAAGGAAGTCAGGACAGGAACTCAAACGGGCAGGTACCTGGAGGCAGGAGCTGATGCAGAGGCCATGGAAGAGTGCTGCTTACTGCCTTGTTCCTCATGGCCTACTTTCTTATAGAACCCAGGACCACCAGCCCAGGGCTGGCACCACCCAGGATGGGATGGGCCCACCCCCATCAACCACCAATTTAGAAAGTGCCCTACAGGCTTGCCTACAGCCCAATCTTATGGAGGCATTTTTTTCAGTTGAGACTGTGTCCTTTCAGATGACCATAGCTTGTGTCAAAATGACATAAAACTAGCCAGCACAATAGTTTATGGCTGAGCATTCCACTAACACTTATTCCTTGCACTTTGACCACTTGTGAGTTTCTACAGTAACTATCCACTGCACAAAGACATTTCTCTTGATGGTGTCTGAAAGCTGCACCATTCTATGGTTAAGGAGATAGCAACTTAGAGAGCAGTGTGATACTATGTCTATTTAGGAAAGCAAAAAGTTGGTAAGTTCAACCATAGAGTCTATGAGCTCCCAACCATAGATTCTTGGCAGGATTCATAGTAGAAATTATTTTTTAAATTCCCTTTCCCAAGTCAGAGGCAGTATGGCACATGACTATAAATCCCAACACTTGGGGGGTGGGGTGGTGAAGCAAGAGTATTGCTCTGAGTTCAGAGTTCAAGGCCACTCTGAGACACAAGTGAATTCTAGACTAGACAGGGTTACATAGTAAGACCTTCTGTCCAAAAACAAACAAATGAAACGTGTCCTCTTTCCCTTTTATCACTTGTGTGTTTAAGGTGAACCTGTTTTTTTTTTAAGTTTTGTATTCCTCAGCTCAACTAGCAAACATGACTACTGGGACCCCTTGGGTGGAAAAAAAGAAAAGAAAAGAAAAGAAAAGGTAGAGGCAGGCACTTCTAGGAAAGTGTACTTGATTCTGAGCTTGGCCACATGGGGAGAGGGGGAGACAAAGGGAGTGGGGAGGAGAGTCTAGCCAGATGCAGCAGCCAGGAGTCCCAAAGGTACAAAAGGAGCAGGCAACCAACATGTCTGGATTATATAGGGAAGAGTAACCCAGCCTCCTGGACTAGAGTTCAGAGTAGGGGGCAGAGTGGGGTATGCCAGCCAGGAGGGCCCTGTTACAGGTAAGGGCTAAGGGATGCAGGGAGAACCCTATAGCCAGGTTTGATTTGATAAATAGGTACTTCAGCCATTTGTCCCAGGTTTGAAAACTATCACCACTGTCCAACTTGTAAGTTCTATGATGATGGTGTTCTGGTGCCATTTACTGTGCTACCTTCCATAGGGATGCTCAGAAAAGATTGTGTCCAGGACTGCCTCAGAATCTGATGCAATAGCTCTACCCTTAGCTAGCTGACAGGGCCACAAAGTAGAGCAGGGTTGGCTATAAGGGCAAGGCAGCAGCCATCATCTTACTGCTCTTGTTTCTGAGGCTGGAGTGGGTAAGCTAACCAGTTGGTAAGCTAGCTGGTGGGGCTGCACCCTTTCTGTGTACATCCCTCCTTAAACAGCTATCTTATTCAAGAACAAAGTGCTTCTCTGGTCATATTGTTGTTTCTTGCCCAGTCGTAGCCATCAAGAATGTGTAATGCCATTTTGAAAAACAATATAAAGGAACCAGGTATACCTCATGCCTGTGCCCCAGCTCTCAGGAGACTGAGGCAGGTGGATTGCTTTTCAAGGCCAACCTAGACTACACATTTAAAGACTATCTCAAAAAATCAGAGTACAAATAAAGACAACAGCAGACAATGAAGGAACGGTGTGAGGAAAAGGAGGATAAAAAAAGAGAAATTCACGATCTTCAATTTCTCCACTGAACCTGAAACATCTTCTGCACACTGCACACAATTCCTACTGCTGTACATTTCTTTTTGAGGGAAATCTAAACAGACTCTGAGTTTTTTAAGGGACATATTTTCTCTGGGGCCACACTGGAGATCTTCCAGGTTAGGGACTCTATTAGCTTCCTATGAAACCTGATTTCATAGGTGAAAATCTTTCTAGACTTTAACAAGAATCAAGTTAGACAATACACAGAAGCATGGTACAAACTGCAGACTGCAGAAATGCCCCCAAGGACATTGACGGTGGTTTAAAGCTAGGCTATATTGGCTTTGTGGCAGTTTGGAACAGAATTTAAGTACCTGTGTCTAAGGAAAGTTGGATTCATCCAAAGAAAGACAATGCCTGAGTCCCCATGAATAAAAGTGAATTCTATTGATTAAAATGGCCTTCTTTAAAAACAATACATGAGAAGACACTTCTGATTCTGCTACAGATGAAACCATTGGCATTTCCTTTAGAGGACCTATTAAGTTATGGTAAATTTTGGAAGTGCATGCGGCCCCACATGAACGTATTACAGCAGCATGGTTCTACTAACTAACAAAGTAAATCACAATAAGGAAGTGACTAAGAAGGAAACAACTGCTGTTCTGCTCCTTCTAGACGAACACTGCATTTTCTCTTCTAGTATCCCAGACTGAAACTTTGTGTCATGGCTTCACCTGAATGCATGACTCTGCAACCTTAGGACTTGCAGAATTAACAGAATGCCGTCCTGAGCTTGTCGAGCTATGCGTTTCTGGGCATTTCATCTCTACAGAAAAATACCCTTCTCCCTCATGACTGGAGTGGGCAGAATTGTTATTTCTCAAGGGAAGAATTGTTCAGCTACTTTTTGTAGTCTTTATGATCAGCAAACAAGAATTTTGATAGTTGGGTGGTAGATACCTTGGCTAAAATCTGGCCCATGACTATGGGCTCCCCTAAATAGCAGTGCCTTAAGGTTGCCTCTTACTGGCTTTTTAGACAATAACCTTGTTAAACTTTTTGTACTAACTTAATCTTCCATCTTTTATTTCTAACAGGTCCTGTTAAAAACAAGAAAAAGGGTAAGCTGAGCTTCATGATTTTATTAAATTTTATTAAATTTTTAATTAAAAAATGAATGAGATAGAATTTCACATTAACGTCTTTCAACATTGATTGTCCGCTACTTTATTAAATCATTTACATGAGTGGTGCACTCTATAAAGAACAGGAATGAGGTCTTTAGCAACAAGCCATGGAAGAGAGAATTGACTCTAGCAACACATACAAGTTGTCCTTGTTGGAGTGTGTGTGTGTGTGTGTGTGTGTGTGTGTGTGTGTGTGTGTGTGTGTGTGTGTGTGTTCCTTGTATCATTCTTCCTCTTGCACTGGGGATAAAACAAACCCAGGACTTCTGCCCTAAGAATGTTAGGCAGAGGATCTACCACTGCATCACACTCCAAGCCCTTATTGTGGTTCTTCTTTCTTATTCCTTTTACATCTCTGTCTCCAGTTCATATTCATTTCCTTCTCTTGCTCTGTCTGCTGCCTTCTTTTTCCTTCTTTCCTCCTTCGTTATCATATCAGTTGTCAGGTATGAATGAAGACCTAAGACTGCTTATAGAGTAAAGAGACACTACCTAAGGAAAAGTATCATCAATACATTTATTCTGACCTAAAAAGCTGTCTTTATGCAATTTCCTACATGATCGAAGATGATACTTCTTGCTCTGAGAATTCAACACCACTTACTCTGTGGTAAAAATAACAATCTATGCCACTGTGTTACTCTGCTTCTGTCCTGTTTTTAAAGTAGATGCTAGTTGTAGCTATTCACTGTGCTATCCTTAGTTTCTTAAGTCCACTTTGTACTTACAAGGGACAAGCCAACAGCACATGAAGTGCTTGCTTGCCTAAAGAAGAGAATACAAAGAGAAACCAGGCTGTAAGAACTAGGCAAATAAAATTTACTCTTTGCACTAGAAAAAAAAATCAACTGTGAAATCAGTTTATGTACCTGTCTGTTTCTGGGTTCTGACATTAAAGGAAGACAGGGATAATGTGAAGCTAATGAGTTTCCCTTTAAAAATTCTTCCTTTTGTTCCTCTGTCTATATGATACTGTGAATTTAACTCAGGGCTTTGCATGTACTAGTCAGTCAAGTGCTCTATTAATGGACATGATCTCACTTCATTGTCCAGGCTGGCCTTGAACTGACTCTGTAGCTCAGACTGACCTTGAATTTAGTGATCTGCCCACCTAAGCCTCACAAGTAGCTTAGATTATGGACTTTAAATTTTTTACCAGGGTTACAGAGACAGCTCCACTTTTAGAGCACTCATTGCTTTTATAATAGACTTAGATGTGGTTCCCAGCATCTTCTTGATGGCTCACAGCCATCTGTAACTCCAATTCCAAGGGATCCAGTGCCTTCTTGTTCTCCTCAGGCAACAGGCATGTGTGTGATGTACATGCACACATACATGCAGGTAAAACACTTAGACACATAAAATAAGTAAATATTTAAAAGTACTTAAGTGATTTTGTCTGTTTAGATTTATGGAACTTTCTAGAGCACTCTAAACTGCATAAAAAGGCTAACTACAGAAGTATCCTGGCAATCCTCTAAGCACTACGGTACTCTGCACCTCAGGTACCCTTAGCTACATGTCAAACTCATGTTCCTACAGAAAAAGAAAAGCTGGAAAAATGTCCAGCCTTCTGAAGACCTGAATTGAGCACAGTTAGTAAACACCAGAGAGCCAGCGTGAGTGCAGAATCCTTCTGCTGTTCCCTGGGTGCTTACCCCCAGGATGCTTTGTCTTTTAAAGAAGTAAATTTGAGTTTCAAGTATTGGATTCCTGACTCTTGTTGCTTCCCTTCAAGATAGAAATTATAGCTCACATTATTGCTTAGCATTGCTACCTTATGTATGGAAATTATAGCTCACATTATTGCTTAGCATTGCTACCTTATGTATGGAACATTATTGGAAAGACAATCCATACAAGCCGTAGCCATCTACTTTATTTAAAAGTGATTTAGAAGTCAGTTAATATGGGTGTCCTTGGACACGTGAATTGGCACATACTTGAAGAGGGAAATTGAATTGTTCACTTAATTTTCACCCTTTAATGGAATTTTCCTACTCTCATAATTCTCTCCTACTCTCTTCCCCTTACACCGCCTCACCTCCCTTTACTCACTTGCTTTCCATTGTTCTTTCAACATTTAGAACTTAGCTGAAAAGGTTAGGGAAATGCCCCTTTGATGAAATTTGGCTTTGAAATGATGTGATTATTCTTTTATCTAAGACCGTTTCATTTCTCAATACAAACATCTCTAGGCTTTTGTATCATGAAGTATTCTGTTAAAGTTAAAGAATCTAAAGACAGAATTCAGTCTTTTGGTCCAGGGGTCATTTTCTGCATACCCTTCTCTGCCCCTAACTTTCTATAGGAATGCAAGTATGAGGGGCTTCCTTGTCCAAGTGCAGAGAAGCGAGGAGGACCAGCTGCAGAACCAGATTTCAGCACGGGCTTTTTCTCAGATGCCGCCTAACATTTTCATAAGTGGTCACTCTCTGTTTACACTGCAACCATTATTCTCTTGGAGTGGAGGAGGCTCTGGATGTAATTCCTCTAAAATTACATTAAACAATTACAGGGGACAAACTTTCTTGGAGCTGAAGTTTGTGCTACCCACAGAACACCCTCTAGCTGGAAAATCTCTGTGAAGCCTGGAAATGCCGCAACCCAGTACAGCCAAGTTCTATGTCTACTCCATCTCTGTCTATGTGTCAACCTCTTTGTCTCCTCCAACTGGAAAATAATGAGGGAGGCACACACTTTACATCCAGGCTTTGGAAGTTTGCCCAGCTGACATTAGTTCAGTCTTTCTTGTGGAACGTCAGTCTCAAGAAGAGACAGAAAGCACCAAGACCAAGCTCCTTGTTTCCAAGTTGGAGGAACTAGGGTTCAGAGTGCCTGTGTGGAAGGACTGGGGTTTACGTTCTTATCTCCAGAGTCCAGATCCTGTGTTCTTTCCACTACACTAAGTAGAATTGAAATTTGGGTGTCGAATAAGCCTGATTTTAAAGCTACACAAATTGAAAAGGAGATGGTTTTCCTATTCAGCATCTTAAAATTGGCTAGATTTAGAAACTGGGCAGATCTGAACTTAACCACTAAGCTCAGGGCCTCTAAGTCTTTAAGGCCCTATCCCTATAGACCCTCTTGAAGAAATGCTTTCAGGACTACTATTTTCTGACCCACTATTCCATTCCAAATGAGCATGTGGTTAGATGCAAATAGCTGGTCTCTTTATGGGCCTTTCTTGGATTTTTGCTGGGTTTTTTTTAGATATAAGGAATTATTCTTTTTTTCTATTTTTTACAATTTTTATTGATTCTTTGTGAATTTTACATTGTTCATCCTAATCCCACCTATCTCCTGCCCCTCCATACCCACCCTCTGCCCTTGTAACCTACCCCCAAAAGAAAACAAACAAAATCTCTCCATTGTGTCACATAGTCTACCTTTTACCCAAACAGCTTTTCTTGCAAATGATCATGGCTGTGAGTCATTGGTCTGGTTTGAGGCCTCTGGGTGTAGCATCATTCTTAAAGGAGGACCTGATGAATCAGGACAGAATTCTCTAAACTAAAAAACTGAGGAATGAGTTGTTGAAGCCAGTAAGATAGTGTTTAAAGGGAAGACATCCTGGTTGTTATTGTGTTGTTGTTGCTGCTGTTGTTGTTGTTGTTGCTGCTGCTGCTGCTGCTGTTGTTGTTGTTGTTGTTGTTGTTTGATTTGGGGGTTTCATTTGTTTGTCAACTTGACACAAGCTAGAATTATTTGAGAAGCAGAACCTCAACTGAGAAAAAGCCTTCATCTAATTGTCAGTAGGCGCTCTGTGGGGCATTTTCCTGCTCAATGTGGTTAGGCCCATTCATGGTGGATGGTGACACTCCTGGGAAGGCGGTTGTATAAGAAAGCAAGCTGAACAAGTCATAGGGACCAAGCCAGTAAGCAGTGTTCCTCTGAAATCTCTGCTTCAGTTCCTACCTCCAGGTTCCTGCCTTGAGTTGCTACTTTGGCTTCCCTCAAAGGACTGTGACTCAATATATAATCAAAAAGACACAAAACAAACAAACAGAACGGCACCTTCTTTCCCAGGTTGTTTTTGGGCATGGTGCTTTATCATAGAAAACCTAAGACAAAAGGTAAAGAAATTTATATTTGAAATTAAGAAACTGTCTCAGGAGAGGGCATTGTAAAAGAGTTCCAATCCTGGAACCCCCATTAAAATTCTAAGATGGGAGAAAGAAGAGAAAGAAGCCTACCCATGACCACCTACAGTTATGGAGGAATGTTATGATTCACTCACCATGACTACAGACTAGAGGAACTGTTAGAAGGACTAGAATATGAAATGGGAGGGATGAGATTGTTCTGGAAAGGCAGTGAGAAAGGAACAAAGGTTGGTAGACAGAATAAACCATGCATATGAGAGGACAGCCTCTAAAGAAAATCTCTGGGAAGGTGGACTATTTGGCCCGCAGTGATAGTAACTGATAGGTAACCTAACCTTTGAGTATACGAGGTTTTACGTATATGGTAGTAACTATTCTTCTCTAGCTACACAAAGAATAGAATAAAAGCTCAAACGGCCACAGGAGAGATTTCAGTTAAATATACCAAAGAACTTCCTAACCGTGAGCAGTGAGGGGTGATCAACACTGGAACATGTAACCAAGAATTTGCAGAATTTCCCTTCTCAGAGATCTTTAAAAATAGTTTAGAGAGGTCAGCTGAGAAAGCAGAGCCTGCCGCCTCGATCAGGTTTCTCTGCCTACGATTTCTTCTTTTCCATTGTTTCTTGATATCTTCAGTTTCTCACCCTCTCTCTCCACCTCCATTTCCAAAACTCCTTCCCACTCCTCTTTTCAGCTAGTACTGCTCCTATCCATCCCCATCTCCTGCACATCTGATTCCTGACAAATCTCCTGTAGCTGATGGCATTCCTGGGATCAGACTTCCCTTAGCCTTTTGTTTTTTTTTTTTGCCCCCCCCCCCCAGAGCTGGGGACTGAACCCGGGGCCTTGCGCTTCCTAGGCAAGCGCTCTACCACTGAGCTAAATCCCCAACCCCTAGCCTTTTGTTAATAGGAAGTCCATGCAACTCAACAGCTAAAATGAAGTCCTGCACTTATCAATGATAATCACATTCTTAAAAGAACCATAAAGTGACCCCTAAGTCTGAGTTCCTAATAGTCCTTTGGATTCAATTCAGAACCTCCTTTCTGGAGTTTTGCCTGACCTGTTTCAGCATTTGGTCTGTCTCATTAATGTGGCACTCCTAATATCTTAGAGATTTTTCCCTACTACGCTGGGCTCCTTGAGATCTGTTTATTTATGTCCTCTAATCTATTTGGAAATATGGTGCAGGAAAGGGATTATAAACATGCCCATCTCGTTGGCAGAAACTAGATGGCTGACTTTGTGTCATTGAAGTGTCTAGATCTCCCTGAAAGTACACTCCTGACTGCTCGCTGTTGACAGTAACTAACTCCAAATATAACACCAAATCCTGTGTTTTAGGAAAGAAGGCAGGGCCACCTGGGCCCAATGGTCCCCCAGGACCTCCAGGACCTCCAGGACCCCAGGGACCTCCAGGAATTCCAGGAATTCCTGGGATTCCAGGAACAACTGTTATGGGACCACCTGGCCCTCCTGGCCCTCCTGGTCCTCAAGGACCCCCTGGCCTCCAAGGACCTTCTGGTGAGTTCTTCTGTCTCTCACCCCTTAGAAAACTTTTTAGTACTTTTACAGAGTAGGAACAGGTAATGGTCAGGGAAGTTTCAAACAGTGGGGATGTATAGTAAGAAATCCCTAGTCCAGTGTAGAGGTAGGAACTGAACAAGCTCTGCTAGGATCTGGCCTGCCCTAAGTCTTCTTGAGTTCAAGCGGCAGCAGGCAGGCCATGTGCTCTTGTCCCATGCCAATCCTTCCATCACATTCTGTCTTTGGCTCTACTCCTCCATAGAGTGAGCCAATAAACTCATATGAGCCAAAAACAGAGGGATGAGAGAGGTCCCAGCCGTTCACCGGAGTTCCTGTAGTTATAGATTTGGCTTCCTCTGATTTCCAGCATGACATTTGCATGGAAATAATTTGTGGGAAGAATGCTGGGGACTGGACAAAATGGCAACCCTACTATAGTTTCTTCCCATGTACTTTGAGACTCCTTTCCTATTGCTGTAGACAAATAGTTCCTTCTAGTCTAATAGTTATAAATTTATGAATCACTCAGGCTGTGTTTAATAAAACTAGACACCAAGACGACCCTGTCCCTAAGCCAAATGCTTCTCACACTAGACCATTAAGTAACCATGCTGCTCATTCAAATGCCATTCCATCCCTTTGCATCTTTCTCTTGGGGCCCAGTGGGGCATGCAACAGGTATAGATAGCTGCAGATCCAACCCTGCCTAATTAGAGCTGACAGGAGGAAGACTGCCTGAACTTACAATACGTGTTACGTTTTCCTCCTGCTTCCCTCTTGTATCTTGAGGTTTTAAATAAATGGACTCTTAAACCTGATTTCTCCAGGTCTAAGAATTCAGTAGCAGGATTCAGATTCTTTCACTTGTAATTCAAACAGGCTCAGCAGTGTTACCATGGCCACAAGAGATAAAGTTTTTTTTTTTTAAATCCAATCATTCCACAAGTATTAATTGAACAATTTCTGTGTACAAAGAGATATATTGCTAAGTGGTCCCTGTTCTCATAGAGTTTATTTCCTAGAGTCAAAGAGACACACTTAAAGAAACAAGATCTTTATAAATGACAGTGGCCCTTGTGAAATCAGCAAGAGAACAAAGGGCTAGAAAAGCAAGTGCCATTGTCTTGAGGACATACAATGACACGCATAGCCTCTCTTTCCTCACCTTTGGCTTCTCAGTGGGGCTTGCCTTGGGCCAATATTGACCAGAGGCCAACTTTCCTGCTGGGATCTAGACTCTCTGAGGATGAAGGTCAGTGGGGACAGGAATGAGAAGGAGAGGATGGTCTCTCCCATTGACAGCCCCATGTTGTACAGTGACTCCCCCCAGCTGTAAGACCTGGAGAAGGAAATTCCTACAGGAATCCAGGCTCTGAACCCCTGGCTGCTGATATGAGAAAGGGAAGTAGAAAAGAGTACAGCACTCTGACTGCCCCATCCTATTTTTGCAGGTGCTGCTGATAAAACTGGAACTCGGGAAAACCAGGTTCGCTGGGCATTACTGTCTTTGTGGGGAGAAGGGATGGCCTCAGGCTTGGGGTCACCTTGAAGTCCTCTGCCTATGAAATTCCCAGAGGCTTTATTTTAGGTTGCCTTTGAGTTTCTGAGGTTTTCACTGGCAGACATTGCCAAGGTTTATGAATTGAAAAGTTTCACCCAACAATATGCTTTTAGCTAAGGGAACCAGTCCCCACCTGGACCATTTTACTCATTTCATGAGTGACAAAGAGTCACTAGAACCAGATCCAATAGTCCATAGAAATAACCTGCCTGTCAGGCCTGTACAGCTAGGCCTCTGACTTCCAAGCTACCCTTGATGCCTGATGGCATTCAGACTGCCTAGAATCAGAAGCGGAGAATTTGTATGTCTATGAAAAGCAGTCAACTAGCTGTAAACTGAGGCCAGCCTGGGCTTCCCCCTTAATGGCCTTATCTGTTCCTTCCTAGTCTCTGGGTTTCCCAATCTGTGTCTTTTGGCAGGTTCTACTGCCTAGCCTCACCTTGTCCCCTCCCGGCCTCACTACAGGTATTTGGCCACAATGATAAATCTACAGAGTTTCACACTCCTTTGTGGTTTTGTGTGCAATTTTATATCCACTGCCTTGTTAGATCTCACCCTGTGAAAGTGGCCAGCTGAGATTCTTATAATTCCCCCTTTACAGTTGGGGAAATAAAGCTCGGATGCATCATGTTTGGCTGAAGGTCACATAGTGAAGAAGTGGTAGAGCTAGAGAGTCTTACTATTTTTTAGAAGAAATAGAGCTCCCGAGACAAAGGGAGAGGGACCAGAATTGGGATACAGACTCTAGAAGCCAGAGGTAAAAACACAGGACTGCATAACAGGGCAAACAGCCATTACAGTGACTCTCTTCTCGTCTTCTCAGCCAGCTGTGGTGCATCTGCAGGGCCAAGGGTCAGCAATTCAAGTCAAAAATGGTAAGAATCAAAGTAGTCTCTCTTCCTACAAGGAGTTTTTCCCTTCCCTCATTTCCAGCCTTCAAATAATCAGCCAGCCTAGCTCCTCCTAAGTCCCTGAATATCCTTGGCATAGAAGGGCATTTCCTACTCCGTTGTGCCCTCTACTGGTTGTCCTAAGTTACTGCTTGCACTAAGACCAGATGCTACACCCAAATTGTGTTTCTTTTTGCAGAATAAGGGGGCAAACACAGGGCCTCGTGAATGCTAACCAAGCATACTACCTTTGAACTACATCCTCAGCCCCTAAATTGCATTTAGAATCTACTAATGTGGGATCTGAAAAGGACTTGGGAAACCATCCACCTAGACCGCCTTGATGGTTATATCAGTCACCATGGAAATATGTGTAATTTGATAGTCTCATTGTGCAAACTAAGGAAGTCAGAACTATATTAAATAAATTATTTTGTCTGATTGCTCTATACAGAAAATGGCTGGAGAAAGTGCTTCTCATCAGAGAGGCGGACCTTGTGAGACTGGCCAAGAACAAATGTTTAAAACATAATCTTTTGCGTGAAGAACAAATGGCTAAGAGAAAAATGCCTCTGTGAACTTAGTTTCCCTCTTCTTAGCAGGAAGGAACAGCTTTCTATCTGCAGGATGGGAGGAGAAGTGTTCCTCCATCCTCTCATGTTTGTGTCCCCAACTGACTTAAGGATATGAAAAAAATGCTTTACCAAGAGTGCCTCAACTCCTAGGCACATTCAGTCTACTGACACCTAAGAGGCTATCCCCCAGTATTGTAAAGCTCACTGTCTTTGGGGCCTGTTTACTGGCAGTCACTATCCCCAGCTGCCTTGGCATCTGAGTGATCACCCCTGATACTGAATTCCCACCATCTAGTTCTCCAGACAGATGGATTGTTTGATTAAGTGGTTTCCTGGGGCCCTCGGGAGGCTTCCCAGAAAGGAGTGGGTGTGGAGGAGCCATAGCAAAGAATCTATTAAGAAGAGACAAAAACACAGGAACATCTGAGACAAGAGAGGAATTCGGGTGATATTGCTAGCAAAGTGAAATTGAATACTAAGACTTAGCCTGCCACTCAGTGTCTGGATTTTGCCTGTGCAGTCACCATAACAACAAAGAAATGGTTATGTGCCTACTCTCCTCTTTCACCATCACCACCTCAGCTTCCAGCTAGAAGGTAAAGAGCCTTATTGATGGAATGGTCAAGAATGCAAGGACAAAGACTGATATGTAGACCCATAGGCACCCAGGCAAGCCTAGAAGCCACTTTACAAACAGTACACTTTTCCTGCTTCAAAATGTTCTTTTAAAATACTGGCCCTTGAAACGTTTATGGTCATTGGTGTTAGATGGGATTGGTGGGAAATGGGGATAACTGCTTGCTATTTATATCTGTTGTCCAGATTATGTTGACATGTACTGAGTGACTGCCCTTCTCTCATACTGAGATCTTTCAGGTGGAGTGCTCAATGACTGGTCTCGCATCACTATGAACCCCAAGGTGTTTAAGCTACATCCCCGCAGCGGGGAGCTGGAGGTACTGGTGGACGGCACCTACTTCATCTATAGTCAGGTAGAAGTGAGTACGGTCTTAGGCCTAACTCTTCTTATATCCAGGGTGCAGATATGGTGCAGGCCACCTAGGGGCACTGTGGAACAAGCCAAGACCATCCAATGGCTAACTTCTGGCAGTGCTGGGGAAAGGAGTGACAGATTTCACACTGGGAGGGAGTTGAAGGGAGGAAAGACCAAGGAACCCATTTCATTTTTCCCCTAGAAAAATATCACTGAAAAACTGTGTAAAGAGGCCTTTCCCACACCCTGCTGTCTGATCCCCTCTTGCAGGACCCCAGGCCCTCACTTCCCCTCTGAGTCGTTTGGTTCCACAGAAAGACCTGACCTTGCTCTAAGTTTTTAAGACTAAGTTTCAGAGCTGCAGAGACTCCTCCCCACAACACTGCTAGCTTGGGCGTGATAATGGACAGTGCTCCTGTGAACTTTCTCTCTACCTCAAGAAGATTTCTGACTGTCTTTCCTTCCTCTTTCTCCCATTTGTTTCTGTCTGTTTCTGTTGGTCTTGCCTCCTTCTTGCTATCATTCTCCTGACCTTTCTCCCCCTCTGCTTTTGTCCTTCTCCTGCCCTGGGCCCATTCCCCACAGGTCTGCCAGTGGCCATTCATTTTCATCCCTCATTCCGTGCCTCCATTGGGGCTCTCCTCAGAGCTGCAAGTACATAGGACTTGAGGTCAGGGTTTCCAGGAGGCAGGCAGTTAGCAGGCAGATGGACAGAAGGACTCTGGAATTGACAAATGGCTCTCAAGAAAAAGTGACTAGAGAAGTTGAGTTAACCAGTACCCGCCTGGCACACAGAGTATCCTTTTATTACTTGGTCCTGACCCAAAAGATGATGTGGCATTTAAATATGCTGCTTGTGAAGAGCCTGCAAAGTCATTTTTATGAAGTGATTTAAGGTGTCAAATGAAAGACAATCCCCACTCCTATGGGGCATGTGGGTATAATCCCAATATCCCACAAACTAAATTCCATTTGGTGGTGGTAAAAACATCAGAGCTGAAGGTCGGATGTGCTGGCAAATGGTGATGAAAGGTGGACATTAAATGTCTACACTCAGGAGAGGATCAGGAGTGGTCCGTGTGAGCTAAGAAAGTCTTCATGAGGCTAGGCCAGAGGCTCATACTTCCTCCTGGCCACAGAATGAAATTAGGCACCTAGGATTTGCATCCACTGTCTCATTTGTATAGGCCAGCTCCCCTTCTCTCGGGATCTGCTTCTTCAGTCAGCAAGAGAGGGGTCCAAGCTGTGCTGGGTCAGGGAAAGAAGCACAGGACAGAAGAGTACGCTGAGAACTTACGAAGCTCCTGTTCACAGAGAAATGGGAAGTCAGTACTGCGACCTCCCTGAGGCAGTTGAGCTTTCTAAGTCTATTCCGAAATTGTCTTTAGTGTGGGAACTGGAATTTGGGGTGTCCAGAGCATTGATTAAGCACCTAAGGAGTGCGAAGCACTGCTTCGTGCCAGGATTTTGGAGTGGAGCCTGTGAAATGGTACATAAGGCAGTTCTTGACCTCAGGCAGTCTGAAAGAAAGGTTTGCTCAGCTCTCTGAACCCATGGAGGAGGGGGAGGGCAGTGGGAACCTGTCACCCTGCTGTTCCTGCTGGCCAACAGGCACACTTTTGGGTGGCACTGCCCCTGCATGGGGTATACTGGCAGCTCATCTGAGGAGGATTTATCTGCTCACCAGGGGAGGGCCCCACCCTCTTTTTCCTCTCTCCCCCAATCCCTTCTCGTTGCCTCTCACCCAGGTGTACTACATCAACTTCACTGACTTTGCCAGCTACGAGGTGGTGGTGGATGAGAAGCCCTTCCTGCAGTGCACCCGCAGCATTGAGACAGGGAAGACCAACTACAACACTTGCTATACTGCAGGCGTGTGCCTCCTCAAGGCCAGGCAGAAAATTGCCGTGAAGATGGTGCACGCCGACATCTCTATCAATATGAGCAAGCACACCACCTTCTTTGGGGCCATCAGGCTGGGCGAAGCCCCTGCATCCTAGATTCTCCCTTTCCATCCTGCCCCATGCCCCTGCCCCAGGTTTGGGAGCCAGGACTCCCAGAACCTCTAAGTGCTGCTGTGTGTGGAATGAGGTATATTGCCGTTGCAGCCACAGAGAGAAATGCTCCATGCTATTTATTCCCCCGTGACTCCAGGATGACAAGGCCTACATGACTTCCCAGAATGACCTTGAGTTGCCAGTACAGTTGATGGAGCCCCAGGGTTTTCAAGAAGGAGAACCTTCTTAGGCTCCCTGTTGACTGGCTTATGGTGACTCCTCAACCCCTAAGTCCCTCATCAGATGTATCATTTGTTGCACTAAAATGAGGATCCAAGATAGTAGGCCACAAAAAACAAAGGTGCACTCCAGATTCTAGTGCTGATGGGGGCTGCTTCTTCTCTCCTGGCTGCGGGTGGCATTGGGTTGTAACTTAAGGAGAGGGTCAAGTCAGAAGAAGGCAAGTCCTTGTGGCAAAGACCTGGGCAATAACCTGCCAAGTATGTATCCTTGGTGGAAGAGGCATTCTTGCTGCATTGCACTAGAACCCACTAGAGGCTCAAAGAGAACTTCCCACTAAGGCCGAGGGGTATACTGTGGCAGCTTGCTGGACTCCAGAGCCAGGAACTTTGCTTTGCCTTGGAATCATTGCAGGAATGGCCTCAAGCCTGCCTATGTAAGAAGCTGAATCTATATTCGGGGCCATATGTGTCTCACTGTGTTTACAGCTATGGTCTGCTCTCAGAAAACTACCTGGAGTCTTCCTGCCTGTCACCCTCCCCAGACTGACTAGAAATCATATCTTCTTTCTCCACAGTGCCTACCTCTGTTTGAGACAGGTGCTTCATGGTGTATTCTTGGGCACAAAGAATTTTCCACTGATTAGGCAATACAATTATTATTCATCTAATTCTAATAAATTGTGTCTGAGAGCAGGTGATTAAACTGGATAACTTCCAAAAGCCCCTTAGAGTTTGAATATAGGTGGCGCCCAACATTTGCCTGCCACAGTAGAGTTCAGAATTCCCGAATCATATACTCCCTTGGACATCAGCAAAGCATAGTTTTTCTACCTTTCTGGGAGGAAGGGGTGTGGGGATAGAACAGGAAATGTTGTACATGTTTGTTGAAACCCAAGATCTTATCTGGAAGAACAGCAGGCAATGGCCCACTAGCCCAGTCTTTCTGTGCTGCTCTCCTAGAGCCAGGCTCAAGAGAAACTATCTGTCTAGCTATTGAGCAGGGCTCTGACACCCACTTTAGATCCAAAGGCACCTCCACCAATTTTCCTGCATGGTCATATGCTAGATTTGTGAGCCTTCTTTCCAGTTGCCTAGCTTCAGGTTACCAGGCACAGCCCAAAGCTAGAGGGATCAACCTTGTCCAGCCTGTACCTCTTGCTCCTGAAGTGTATTTTTTTTTGAAGAGATGGGAAATACATCCCTGAAATTCATCAGAAATATCAGGTACTGATTTCTCAGCTGTACCTCCATTTCCACATTGCTTGGTAGGCCAAGGGTCCTTTATCTAATGCTGATTACAGACAGCCTTAGAACCAGAACAACCAGAAATGGCATCAACTTTAGACATGCATCTGACCCTGGAGGCCTTGACCATTCAGCAGTGGTAGCAAGAACTAACAGACCCTCTCCTTAATATTTGAAGGTTACTTCCTCTTAATTTCCTTTGAAGAAGATGGGGCAGAGAATATCACAGTTAGCATTGTAGATGTAAGGCTGGGAGAGAAAGTGCTTTCACTAAGAGCTCACCTGTAAGTCACAGACCTTAGCTCTTAGAGAGGTCTGACTCCTAAGCTAGTGTCTTACCACACACAACACTGTGTGGAATTTGGGTCCAGAAAGGAAACTTAAACATGATCCCATGAAACTAACCTCATTGTGGAGTCCTAGGGAGAAACCTAGCAATGCTCAATTTTCATTACTATGGTACTGCCTATTCTCTTGGCTGTCATAGGCTCTGTGGAAGAAGTCTTAGGTGTTTTCTAACCCTGAACATAACTCTGGGACCCACAGATCTGGTAGTCTTCATGACCTTTCAACCATCTGATAAAAGCAACAGCCATCACACAAGGAGCTGCTACGTGGGGCAAGGTCTTCTGTCTTCCATTCCTGACCCTAGATACTAGTTCCGGGAGCCAGCTTGCTCCCTGGTGTCAAGTGTGACTCCTCCCCTCCTGCCATATTACAAATATCTCGATGTTGCCAGAACATCTTCTTCAAGCTGATGCTGAGAGGGAAAACCTGAGAGGACCACTCTAAAGCCAGATGGTTCCGGGAAAATGGAGGAAGGTTCCTAACTGAGCCTCTGCAGGACATATCAACCCGATCATATGCTCTGTGATGGAGATCATAGGAGAAGCAAGTTTCTCACTGTACTTTCTTCATTCTGAACCCCCACAAGGAGCCCCAGAAGAAGAGGGTGGGGGGAAGGGAATAGTAGAGAGTGCAGGGCCTGCTGTGCTGTGGTCATTGGCAAGTAATGAAGCATTTGCTGACAGGAGGATAGGGATATAGATTTACAGTTTGGGATTGTCGTGATGTGAAGTTATCCCAAGGCTAGCATAGAGAACGGGATGGGGGCATGTTTGTGTAAGCAGATGACATGTTAGAAGGAAAATTGCACAGTGGGATCCTCTACCAGCTGCTTGAGCTTCAAAAGCCAAGTTGAAACAAAATTGTACCTGCTAGATGTTCTTGGCTATTGGCTCCCTGGAAGGTGTATCATTTGACTTAGTCACCCCTGGATCCATCCTGAGCCTAATCTCTTCAGCTTAGTAAGAAAAGACTAAGAACCCTAGAGACTAACAAGGGCTTTGGTCCTCATATGAGTGCTTACGTTTTATGTGGATGCAAACAGATGTAGAGAAATTTTTGACCTAGAAAGACTTTTAGGGGGAATGCAGCCCAACCTACATCACATCCTGTTACTCATATGCAATTGATGTCCAGACAGGGAAACTGGCCCACCTAGGACAGTGTAGGCAGGCCCCAACCTCCATACTCAGCAGTAGAAGGAGGCAGAGCAGCCGGTCCCATGGGGCCTCCTCTTTCAAACACCCACAGACTCAAAGGTAGAAGTGTTTTTCTCCCTTCGGGAGCCTGGCCAGGCAGGGAGTGTGGCTACAGTCTCTATCAGAACTTGCCTCCCCACACATAGTCCCCCAAGATATTTGTGCACCTCCTGCCTCTGGGCTGCAAGCCCTAGGCTGGCTCTGAACCAGTTTTTAGGCCTCCCTAGTGTTCCCTGAGGTCCCACCTTTGCCAGGGCTCTCCCTGGGCCATGCCTACTACAGAATCTGATTTTTCTTACTTCATTTCAGGGCTCTCTCCAGGAGAGGATGAGGTGTGTCATTTCTTTATTCAAAAAGCTTCCAGCTAATGGGGGTAAGAAGAGAATGGCCTGGAGCAGGCCCAATGCTGCTTTGGGGGAGTCAGCATCCTGTGTGAGATACTGTGTATATAAACTATATATATAATGTATATAAACAGGGATGTAAGTTTGTATAAATTAATGGTTTATTCTTTGCAAATAAAGTGCTCCCTTCTCCATTCTTGAAATCATCCTAGCTCTTCCCACATGACACATGCTTCTTCCTAAATGATGCCACCACAAATGAGCTCCGGGGGAGGATCAAGAAACCCACTTTGGTGAGAGCACCAGAAGGAAGCTGGTCCAAAAGTCCTATCAGCGCATCCTTTGTGGACTCTCTGCACTAAACTACACACCTTCACCCTATTCACCTTTAGCTCTTCTAGAACCATAAGTCTCAGGGGCTTGATGTGTTGCCCAAAGGCACATTGCCACAGGACAAGGACACACAGCAGGGGACTACCTTTAACTTGAATGTGGCACCTACAGCACTCCAAGCCTACCCCAAACAGCTGGGAGACAACCAACCTTAGACTCCTCAATTGAAATACAAATTGACTCATTTTGCACACAAAACCAATGCTCAAGGATGTTAAGTAGCTCTCCCAAGACCACTCAACTAGTAAGCGTCTCAGCCTGGCTTGTTCCCTGCTATGCTTTCCTCTGTGCCATGCTGCCTCTACCGCCTGACCCTAGGCTGTTCACTGGAAGGCACTCTAAGGAAGATCACAAGAATAGCATTCCTTAAGTAATAGATAGCTCAGAATAATTATGGGAACTTTTCACAACCCCAGCACTTTGGCTGATTATGGAGAATGTGACCCTCAAGTAATGTGAGTGAGCCCACAATGGCCAGAGAAGCTCGGATATTAATACTCAGGTTGGTCTTCTTGCTGATTTGGAAAGAGGGTTTGAGTCACAGAAGCCTGGAAAACGTAAGAATGCCTTTGGCTGCAGCTCGATAGTAGACCATATCTTTAGTGTGAGACCCTGGGTTTGATGCCTGGCACATAATAACAATAATAATAATAATAATAATAATAATAATAATAATAATAATAATAACAGCTAAAGGAATATAGAACCTCTGGCATAGGAAAAACAGGCAGAAAACAGCAGGAGCCCACGCTTTTTGCCATACCATATACAAACAACTACATGAGGTAAGCATTCAGGACAGGAGGAGAGTGGCACACTGTAGTAAGTATAAAGGATGTCTTAAACCAATTTGATAAACTTGATGCAGGTAAATAATTGGACCAGATGACATCCATCCAAGAGAGCCTATGAACTGAATTGTGTAATATGTGATTATGACAACTATTGGGCTAAGACTGTGAGAGACTTGCCACTCAGAGACTCAGAAATCAAGTTCTTCATGGGTACTTGGGGTCAGGTATCCTACTTGATTATCAAACAAAGAGCATACTTAACAGGGCCAGGCTGGTGCATGCAAATTTCTGAGGAGAAAATAAGAAATTAGATCTAAACCCCTGACCATTCTAGTATAGCTTTAGGAGATGAACAACGATAACTAAGGGATATGAAATTACTTGAACTTTCAACACACTACCCTGTTCTCTCTTTGAGAAATTGAGACACCATGAACCTTAGGACATTGTTTTTATAGGAACAAGAAATGGATTAGCTAGCTGGAGAGGAATAATTTTCTGTTGCTCTCCAGCTTATCATGTTTAGTCACATGCAGTAGCATTTAAACTTGACAGAAACTTTGAGGTAAGCAAGGGAAGGATTGTTAGTCCCATTTTACAGTTGAAGAAACAGGATGATGGACCACCCCTAAAACTCATAGGTCTTGAACATGCTACTGACTGAACCCAATGTCCCCTGGCTCTTGATATACCCAGTCCTATAAGAGTCTTGAAGCCAGGAAAATGACAGAGACACAATGTCTTAGATCCCTCCAAACAGACTAGCTGGAGCACACAGTACCAGAAATGGGCTGTTTATTCTAGCCACAGGTTTCCTTGTGGCTAAAGCTTTTATGAACTTCCACTGACTTTAGCAGACCTCTGCTTAGGGTCTTCTCTGTCTCAGGAGGAAAGGACAAAGACTAAGAGAAAGAGATGGAGGTGGAAAAGGATGGACACAGAAAACAACCACATGGATGCACCCCCCTGCCACACACACATCCCTCCAGTGAGGATTGGTAAAATCAGAAGTGACGCTCCATGGGTAACTTTGGCCGTTGTCATCAGTTCCACACCATCCAGTCAGTGGAATGCTTTTCAAATTATCACCAGCTCCTGGGTCTCTGAGATGCCAAACTTGGTCTTATGCTGATCGAACAATTTGCGTAGGGCATCAATATAGAGTGTGTGGTATTTGGCCACAATCTCCTGGCTCGGATTCTCAATCTTGGGCAATGGTAGAGGTTCCCCGACTGCCAACGGGAATGAAAAAGGAAAAGGGGAAAACATCAGAATAGCTTACTCCTAGGGACAGCCTGGAGCCCAGCTGACTCTGACCCTCTTGCTCAGCACTTCCTACCCAGGCTCCCTTCCTCCAACCACAGTTGGGGCTGAAGCTCAGCCACAGAAATAGATCCTAGAACATAAAACTAAGCCTTCTAATAGAAGGTCACTCACCAATAGTGGTTACTGGCTGAGAATATGGCAGAAGGCCCCAGGAGTTCTTGGTGAAGCCACGTCCATAGAAAGCACAGGGGTAGACGTGTACCATCTTCTGGAACCACTTCTGAAAGTGACTGATAAAGCTCCCAGGAGTGAAAATGTGCTGGTCATAGAGGTCTGCCTCTCCAAAGGCATAAGCGGGGATTAGAGACACCCTGTAAAAAAAAAAAAAGACATGCTAAACACCAGCATCCCCTGGGTTTACCTACAAGCTCCCTAGAACTCAAATCCATCTGTTTCAAGGTCCAGGCTAACTATGGTGCCCATGGCCTAAACTAGACTCACTGCCTTTAGGCACAAAGCAACAGCTTGCACAAGGAAGCAAACACAGTGATTCCTTAGAGTGCCCAAATCTGAACCACTGTCTGAAAATGCCCAAAGTCCATTTCATATGCTTTCTTCCCCTTAGGCTGCATGGTAAAAAGTCTGACTTTCTCTGCCCTAAGGTGCAACCCTAGTCCTTTTGTAGAAAAACTGGCTTGAATGAGAGACCAGTTCAAGGCCTCCAGGACAGCACCCTGCACAGCTCTACTGCAACCCATAGGTGGTTTTCCCCCTTTGTACTTTTAACTGACAAAATTGAATACAATTTGTACATAAAACACTGGAGAGATAGCTGCTCAGTTGGTAAAGTGGTTTCTATGTAGGCATGAGCACCTGAGTTCAATGCCCAGAACCCACATTTAAAAGGAAAAATAGAGCCAGGTATGACAACATAGCTGTAACCCAAGTGCTAGGGAAGTAGGGATGGGTGTATCTTTAAGACTTGCTGTTTAAGCCTACTCTACCAGATAAATTCCAGGCCAGTGGCCTGTCTCAAAACACACACACACACACACACACACACACACACACTATATATATATATATATATATATATATATTTTATGGTGGTTCTATTGAATAACAATTGTTTGCATCTTTCTTCCTTTCTCTTTAAATACCACTTCCTCAAAGCCCAATATTCTTCCCGGCTGAACTTTTGCACAGCCTCCCCACTCCATCCCACCCCATGTCCCTAGAACTTTCCTTACCCATATCGAAGGGCTGTGCGTACAAAGCCCTGCCGTTTCTTCAAGAACAGGGTGGTAGAGCCGGGCATGCTGTATTTGCACTCAGCCAGGCCACCAACCACCACAACAAGCATGTTGCCTGTGCCCTTCTGAGTAAGCAAAAAGTCTATGGACGATTGACTCACAGAGCAGGCCCCTGGTGTGCAGAAAAAGCCAAGACATTGATTACTTACCAATCCCTGTAAACTACCCCTCCCCACTTCCACGAATACCAGGAGCATCTTCTCCAGCCTGTGATTTGGGGAAGCTGGTTAGCACCTAAGAAGATCTCGAATTTGACCTCGCTCTCCCTGGTTTTCCTTATGGTAGCCATCTATGTGGCTTTGTCCCCTATGAGCCACTTACCTGTAGACATTATATACTCTCTGAGGAAAGGCACCCAGAAAAAGGCTCCTAATGTGAGCATATAAGGAGTGATACCAGGAAAGATCTTGGAAAAGCCTGTTGTGTCAGTGGAAAAGTGACCAAACCATGAATGGGACAGCAGCCCATGAGGATGGCAGGCAAGGATGTAGTTGTGGTTGGTTGGAATATCTTTTGTCTTTACAATCTGTAGAGGAAACAGAAAACAGGAGAACTAGAGCAGAGAAAAAAACTTCTCTTTTGGCTAGAGAACTGGAAGAGAAAAGACTGTGAATTCCAGCAATTCAGTCTGGGCAACGTGCATGTCCAGGAGTCACTGGTTTCCTGCCCCCCCCCCCGTGTGGCTGTACCCTGTGCCCCAATTCTGACCCAAGTGCTCACTCAGTGAGCCATTCAGCTCTATGTGGCTTACCTTGAGTGGGAAGTAATTGCTGTAGTGTTTCCACAGACACCACCTTCTCACACAGTTGAACCGACGGCCACCTGAAAGCACAGAAACCTCTGTCCACCCCTACTCTCCCCTTCTGGGCCACTTTGCAGCTACCTTGGGGTCATCTCACTCTCTGCCTTTTCCTGTTCTCCTACATGGGAATTAGAATAGGCATATCGAGACCAACCTAGAATAGACCCAGCCTCTGCTTCATCACCCAAAGCCAACCCTGTCTTCCTCTTACCCACGTCAATTCCAAGACCTTAAAAGGACCCCTTCCCTTGGCTTTCCTAGACCATGGAGGGACAGGCTGAAAGATTGCCTGGAAATTAGCCATAATCTCTTAGCATTAGGAGAGGAGCAGGAGGAATATATGGCAGCACATCCCAGTGGGCCCTTACCTCGCTCAGGTGTCTTCCAGTCAAAAGCCAACCAGAGGAGCATCAACACAGTGACAGGCCAGAACGATGTGAACACCACCAAGTAGAGGTTGACCATGATCACAGTGATGACTAGAGGGAACCCAGCCCAAAGTCAGTGAATTATAAACAGTCTCTCACATTAAAATTACCCTACTGAATTCCATCCACCTCAAGGTCACACCACTCTGACCTAGGCCTATTCAACAGTCACTTCCCCACCTTACAGGTAGCCCACATGGCCATGTACCTCGTGCTGTCCTCCTTGACCTTCTGAACCTGGTTTTGGTATGGAAGACAAATGTGTTCCTCAGAGCTAAGCTTCAAACAGCAAGGCCTCCTACACCCAGAACCTGTCCCAGAACTATGCTAGACTCTCTATATAGTGTGGGTAAGTAGGGGAGAAGCCACAGATAGCCACTGGGCATTTGAAGACTTAAAGAAGTTTTTCTCCAACTTACATTTTTTTCTCAACATCAGCCCTGTCAGAAAGAAGTTCTCAACCTGTGGGTTGTAAGCCCTGTGGGGTCTAAGGACCTTTTCACAGGGGTCACCTGAGACCATTGGGAAATACAGATATTTACACCATGATTCATAACAGTAGCAAAATTATAGTTTTGAAGTAATAATGTTATAGTTGGGGGAATCACTACAAAATGAGGAATTATATTAAAGGGTTGCAGAATTAGGAAGGTTGAGAAGCACTCCTGTGAGGTGTCAGAGGGGATGCCAAAGAAAGCCAACTCCTATTGTCACCAGATTAGAAGTACACAAAGCAAGGAACAGGGGGAAATAAAAGCTGGACTGGAATAAGGTAAGAGACTGTGCTCAGCTGAAATAAGATAGAAATGTTATGTTCAAATATTAGGAAAGAATGACTTAAGAGTTATGGGGTGCCACATTCAATTGGAATTATTACTGAAGATGTAAGCAGCCAAGACTAAGATTATGTGGGGAAGAGGATCAAAATAGAGGTTACAAACAAAAAAAAATCTATAATAGAGTGATACACTTTATCTTGACTTCTTATTGGAGCCTCATGAAAATGATTTAAATATTTTAGGACCACAGGCCTACAAGATAAGAATCAGAAATGTGCCTACAGTAGATGAGAGATTTCAGTAAAACATTTGCTCATGTCAAGTGAATGAAGAGAAATAACGAGCTTATAAGGCAGCAAGCCGATCTCCTGCAAAGGAGGTGCCTCCTGGAAGTTTGCTTGCTTCTTTGGAAAAGTCAGGAAAGACTCAGAATCTGGAGGATCAGGCATCACAAGAGGCAAGGATGAAGCACAGGCTCAAACATCAGAAGCCTGGATGAATTCCCGACAAGAAATTAATTAGGATGATAGTTTTTTTTCTCCACTCCTCAATGGTTGATCGGAGAATTATTCACTGAAAATTGGATAAGAAAGATTCTGGATTCAGATGCAAGTGATTTTCAACTTACAACGGTTTAACTTAACAATGTTTTGTACTTTCCAGTGGTGGAATCTGGAAGAAACTGAATTTTGCTCTTTTCCTGGGCCAGCAATGTGTGGTACCATTGTGTCTCATGGGGGACAGCAGCAAAAAGCCACATCTTCCAGTCAGCCACACTACCATGAGGATACAGGGCAGTGTGCTGTGTTACTAAGCTGTCACAGTAGGTGCATCAAATGTACTGTGGTGATTAGTTTGTTAGTTGTATTGCTGCTTTGAGACAAAGTCCCATAGTACAGTATGACAGCCCACGCTTGTCTCAACTCATAGCAATCCTCCTGCCTCAACCTCCAAAGTGTTAGGATTACCCGTATAAGACATGTTGTATTCATGATACATGGTATTTCCAATTTACTATATTTGGAGAACTTCTGTCCTTACATGAGCTACAGCTAACACAGCAAAATTACTGTTGAAATGAGAGGACTGACAATTTGATACACAGTCTCAGATAATTTGTCTCCCATGTCTTTTTTTTAAAACTGAATACTATTAGATAACCTGCTTCACCAAAACGAAGGAGAACACAGAATCCATGGTGGAAATAAAAGTCCAACAAATGAGGAAATGAGCAGCACAAGGCTGAAAACAAACAAGCAAGGTACCTAGGGTACCACTTTAAAGAG
Source organism: Rattus norvegicus (assembly GCF_021556685.1). Lineage (NCBI taxonomy): Eukaryota > Metazoa > Chordata > Mammalia > Rodentia > Muridae > Rattus > Rattus norvegicus. The sequence continues at coordinate 73,494,461 of NC_141554.1, forward strand.
ACTCCCACTCTTGGCCACATTCAAGTTCAGCCTAATATTTGTATAACCCAAGAGTAAGTACCTTAAAATTTGCACCCAAGTTGCCTCAAGTACTCTGGTAATAACAGGCAAATTATAATAGGCAGATGCTAGGTTCCAACAATGCTGTCCTCAAAGAAAACAGGAGAGGTATTAAAGATTTCCCAGTGTGTTTGCAGATATCGAAAGGTTACCAAGGGGATTTAGCTCAGTGATAGAGCGCTTGCCTAGCAAGCACAAGGCCCTGGGTTCGGTCCCCAGCTCCGAAAAAAAAAAAAAGAAAGAAAAGAAAAGAAAGGTTACCATGTGTGTGAAATGGCTGTGGGTAAATTAGTAATAAGTAAAAGATATCTAGTAAATGAAAAAATAAAAGAACTGGAGAGATGGATCAACAGTTAAAAGCACTTACTGTTCTTAGAGAGGACCTGGGTTTGAGTCCCAGTACTCACACATCATGGTTCACAACCATCTCTAACTCCAGTTCAAGATGATCCAATAGGCAAACACATGATGTGCATACATGCATACAGGCAAAACATTCATACAATAAAGTGAAAAATCTTTAAAAAATTATTTATTAATTTAAAAATTAAATGAGTCAATTATTAGTTCCAAGAAAAAATCACATAAGAAAATACAATATTGGTTCACTATATTTCCTAGTTGTCAGACATTTAACCAAAACCGTGCCATAAGAATTTTGGAAGGGGCCTGATGAAGTGGTGCAGGCCTGTAATCCCAGTACTGGTGAAGCAGAAGCAGGCAGATCTCTGTGAGTTGAAGGCCAGCCGGAACTACATAGTGAGTTTGAAAGACCCTGTCTCTAAAAAGAAGAAAAAAGAGGTAGGAGGGGGAGGAAAGGAAGAGGGGAAGGGGGAGGGAGAGAGGAAGGAAGAGGAAGAAAACACAGTTTTGAAAAGAAGAGGTAAAAATATCCAAGTAATATCATATAGGGCTCAATTCTCATTTCCCATGTTGGGAGGGCAACAGAGAAGGCCTAAAATCATTACAACACACAGTAACAGTGCACAGAAATTCCAAATAGTAAACCAGTATTTTTAAAAAACAACAAACTTGAAAATGACCACCACCGGGGAGCCGAGCACTGTAGGTAGTGCAAAGGCCAGCAGCTGGAGCCCCTAGACATGGGCCGCAGAACATTTCTTGGATAATTAGAGGTGTGGGTCTAGTCCAAAGGATACCTCATTTCTCTTAGGGTTTGCTTGAACTCATGCACAACTAAAGACATCTTGTGGTGTCTTTCCTTTTCTCACTGGCTTTTCTATGTCCATATTCTATTCTCTGATCCCTTGACTCTTTCAGAACCTTTCTTCTTCTCCTGTCCCCATCACTACTAGCCTTGTTCAAGTCCCAGCATTTCTCAATAGCCTGCTAACCTTGGTATCCCTGCTTTCCTCTCTGGCTCTTTGGTTTGCTTCAAAGAGCTACAGTAGACTCTCAAACCCACAAGCCCAGTGTCATTGTCCCATGTTAAATCCTGTACTGGCTCCTCGTGACCTTCCAGAAGACTAAACTCCTTCTAACAGTTTTCAGTGTTCTCTATAACCTCCTTGGACCTGTTCCTCTAATTCTTCCTCCCTCGATCCCTCCTTCCTTCAGTAAAAAGTATATTACACAGCAATTCTGAGTTCACTCGCAACAATTAATTCCTGTCAGCCCTTTACATACTCCTGCCTCTCATTCACCCTGGCCTTTTCCAGTGCTGGGCATTTACTGTCCCCAGGGCTCATCCCTTCCTTGCCTGTTTCTTATTTGTCCTTCAAGAATCAACTTAGTCTGGGTGTAGTGGCACACAACTTTAAACCCAACATTTGGAAGGCAGAAGCAGGTTAGGTAAGCTTGAGGTCAGCCTGGTTTACATAGTGATTCTGGACCAACTAAGGCTACATCATGAGATCAGTCTCAAACAAACAAACCAAAAACAAATAAACAAACAAAACAAAACAAAAAAAAACAAAAACAACCTAATTGCCAATGAATATCAAAAAGATACTCCACCTCATTTATATTGAGAATTTTCAAATTAAGATTGTGGCTTATTTATCACTTCAATCTAGTGACTAGGACTGCATATAGATTCTCCATGCACTCTTCTTCCTGAGCTATGGAAACTCCTGAAGCTACATTTTCCAGTAGACAATTCACTGTCCCTGTACCAATCTGAACAACAGAGTCCACAGTGAGCTGACGCTCCTACCAAGCTGTTTGGTACATTTAGTCTGAACAAGAGCACAGTGTCACTAGACTGCCTGTCTGGTATGCACACCAAGCTGCACACCCAACCTCCCAATCTGCAGTGGGCAGATGCAAAAGACAAAGAAGGGGACTCTCAGACAAAATGTTAGCCTTTGTGAGCTCAATGGCAGTCCAGCTTTTCCACTACCTAGCTGTGTGAGCTTGGGCAGATCATGTCTACTATATGGAATTCACCTCACCAATTACACAATGCAGATTATTAGTCACATAAGGTGATTAGACTACAGAGGATCGTACATGTTAGTTAATACTGTGTGCATGTTATTTAGTATTACATGTGTAGCTATCATTATGACTTAAGATTAGCATCAGCTGAAATGAAAGAACCCATGTAAAAACAGTTGGGCCAAAATAATATAAATAGTTCTGGTAACTAAATCTACCCCTCCCACACTATGCCCTTAGTCTGGTTGTTGCTTGAGGTAAGAAATGCCTACTGTACTATTCATTGGCATGCTACTGTACCAGGTTCATGTTCCAAGGCCTACCGATATTCCTCATTCCCAGAGTGCTGACAAGATCACTTAATTCATGCCCTTGAATCCTGCAGGGAATTTTTTCAGGCCCCCTCCTACAGTGATGGTTAGTTCCAGTATATACAACACCGTGTCTGATGTATAATTTTTATGAAGGGTCAATGATATCGATGGTGAATACATGGATAAATTCCTCTGAGCAGCAGGTTTCCAAAGATCCCTCTGCCATACAGTTAACTCATCACAGTTTGCTTGATTTTCTGTGGTTGCAGCCACTTCCCTCTTCTTGGCTTGCTTCAGTGAATTTACTTGCCATGACTCCATAGCATGACCTCTGCACCTCACTGTAGACCTCATGGTTGTCACTAGGCAAACCTAAAGCAAGAAGCACCCACACCTGCACAGACACATGCATATCCATGTAGTCATGCACAGATACCACCAATAACCTGCCCAGGTGGGTGGGGTCACAGGCTAGAGTAAACCACTGTTTTAGTTTGCCTAGAACAATACAAAGTTTGAACATTGAGCATCCTACCACCCTAAAACCTTCCATACCACGTGGCAAGCCCATGTAATTGGATGCCCCAAGTAGCTTGAAGACTCACCTATAACCAAGGCGCTGAGGGCCCACTGGAAAAGAGCAAAGACCTCCATGGCAGTCTTGAGGTCCTTCTTGGTAGGCCAGAACATGATGTGCAAAATCTCAGTAGTTCCAGGTAAATGCTGTTTGGCTGTCCAGCCCTGACTACTCTGAGGCTTACCATGTTGTCTCCCCTGGTCTTTCAGTTCTGACTGTTGCATATTCTCCGCCCCTTGTCCCACCCTTCCAAAAGACTGCAGGACCTCCTACCGCCTCTGCTTCTCCAGTTCCTCCCAGCTGCCTACCCAGCTGCACTTTTACCCACTTGAGCTCAGGCTAAGTTGAGATTGTGACATCGCTTCACACACCTGGATAGTGGATGAATCCCTGATGTGGGAAGTGAGTGGGTGAGACAGGGCTAGGGAGCAGCTGCCAAGCCCAGTCTGAAAATAGGGGGGCTGTGAGTAGGAAGAAATCCTGTACTCAGATAGGAGAGACTCAGCAACTACCTCTCTGGAGGTGCAACTGCTGATAATCTTGGTTAAGAACAAAGCTGGAAGGCTGACCAGGTCACAGACTAGGCCTAGAACACCTTCACCCTTCAGGTCATCGCTCACAGGAAAGACATCACATGCATAACTGTGGGCAGATAGTAGGTGCTGAGCAAAATTCATACTGAGTGGGTTGACAAATGTTAGGGCATACTATGTTGTTCTGTGTTCATAAAATTCTAGAATAGACAAAAATTGTTTATCATGAAAAATCAGAGCCCTTGTTGCTTCTGCTAAGAGTGACTGAGAAGTAATTTGATGGAAATTGGGGGAGGGACAGTATCAATATTTTGATAGGATTTTGATTTGTACACATCAAAAGCAGGTGTTAAAATATGGTGAATAAGGGGGCTGCACAATGGTTAGGAGCACTTGTTCTTCTTATAAAGGACCAAGGTTCAATTCCCAGTACCTACATGGCAGCCCACAACTCTAGTTCAAGGGGAGCCAACACTTTCTTTGACCTTCTTGGGCACCAGGCTTTCAGATGGTACACACACATCCATGTGACCAAAACACTCATGAACATAAAAATAAGTAAATATTTGTTAAAATATTTTTTAAAATACAATGACTCAGGCTGATGAGGTGGTTCGGCAGGTAGAGATGCTTATCATCAAGCCTGACAAGCAGATTTCTGTCCCTGGGACCCTTGTGATAGAGATAGCTGGCTCCTTTAAGTTGACCTTTGACTTCCATACACGTGCCTGAGTATGCTCAAGCCCCACCTCAATGCAATAAATGAGCACAATAAAAAAGTTATCTTTTGGCTCACTGTTCCTCCCTGTCCCAGAGACAGCCACATCTTCTCTTGTACTGCCACCCTTGTCCAGTAGACAAGATGGTGAAGGTCGGTGTGAATGGATTTGGTCATATTGAGCACCTGGTTCCCAGGACTGCCTTCTAATCTGCACTTGGCAAAGTGGAGATTTTTGCCATCAATGACTCCTTCATTGACCTCAACTACATGGTCTACATGTTCCAGTATGACTTTGCCCATAGCAAATTTAATGGCACAGTCAAGGCTGAGAAAGGGAAGCTTGTCATCATCGGGAAGCCCATCACCATCTTCCAGGAGCAAGATCCAGCTAACATCAAATGGGGTGACACTGGTGCTGAGTATGTCATGGAGTCTAGTGGTATCTTCACCATCATGGTGAAGGCCGGGGCCCCCATGTTTATGATGAGTGTGAACATGAAATGTGACAACTCACTCGAGATTGTCAGCAATGCATCCTGTACAACTGACTTCTTAGACCCCTGGCCAATATCATCCATGACAACTTTGGCATTGCGGAAGGGTTCATGACCACAGTCCATATCATCAGTGCAACTCAGAAGACTGTGGATGCCCCTTCTGGAAAGCCATGGCATGATGGCCGTGGGGCAGCCTAGAACATCATCCCTGCATCCACTGGTGCTGCCAAGGCTGTATGCAAAGTCATCCCAGAGCTGAATGGGAAGCTCACTGGCATGGCCTTCCGAGTTCCTACCCTCAATGTATCTGTTGTGGATCTGACATGCTGACTGGAGAAACCTGCCAAGTATGATAGAAGGTGGTAAAGCAGGCATCTGAGGGCCCACTAAAGGGCATCCTGGGCTACACCAAGGACCAGGTTGTCTCCTGAGACTTCAACAACAACTCCTACTCTTCCACCATTGATGCTGGGACTAGTGTTGCTCTCAACTTTGTAAAGCTCATTTCCCTGGTATGATAATGAATATGGCTACAGGAACAGGGTGGTGGACCTCATGGTCTACATGGCCTCCAAGGAATAAGAAGCCCCAGACCACCCACCCCAGCAAGGACACTGAGAGCAAGAGAGAGGCCCTCAGTTGCTGAGGAGTCCCTGTCCCAACTCAACCCCCAACACTGAGCATCTCCCTCACAGTTTCCAACCCAGACCCCCCATAATAATAGGAGGGACCTAGAGAACCCTCCCTACTCTCTTGAATACCATCAATAAAATTCCTGGCACTCAAAAATGTGATCTTTTAAAATAACACCTTTGGGTGGGGGTGAGATGGGGTGTCTCTGTTTACCACTAGCGGTCCTGGAGCTTGCTCTGTAGACCAGCCTCAAAGTCACAGAGATCCACCTGTCTCTGCCTCCACAAGAGCAGTCTCTTTAAATGCAATGCATAAATGTTGACAATTTCTGCACTTTACCAAATGTAAATTTTACCTAAAAATAATAAATATTGAACTTGTATCAATGCTGATGTGCTTGGGGTGGAGAATATGTTTTCAATTTATTTTCAAATGTATGCAAAGTGTATCTATGAGTAGACAGAAGGATGTATTGAGGGACCAGTGGATGCCATATAAAACAGATCAAAATCTTGTCTACATAGTTCTTTGAAGTGTTCTTAGGTTTAACTTTTTATAATCCAATTTTGCTTTTTTCCAAAAAGTTCCTTTGAAGTCATAGTAAAGAAAAAAGGTAAATTAAATTTAAAAATCTGACTCCTCAGAGCATGGCACCTACAACACATGTGGGTGTATGTGTTACAAAAGTAGATCTGCATGTAGTTGCCAACATGTTTGCTACATATCTTCAAGTGTGGATGCAGTGAAGATGCGGTGAAGATGTGCACATGAAAGCATCTCTGTCCAACCACATATGCACTAGATAAAAGGTCCGTGAAAGAGTGAATGAGGAGAAGGCCTACTTCCGGCAATATAACTATTGATGGTACAGTATGTGCCAGGCACTGTTCTACACAGCTGGGCTCTATTCAGGGAGGAAAATAAACCAAACCAAATTAATGCTCATGAAAAGTTTACATTCTGGTGAGGGAAGATAGATGATTGAAATTAATTACCTAATTAGAGTATAAGGTGATATAAGTTAGAGCAGAGAAGGAAAGATGCAGTCAACTGAGTTTTCACAGACTGAGAAGAGCTTGGGTAGGAAGAGCAGGATTTGTGGTTTCAAAATGTGTATTGCGGAAGGCCATGCTGTGAAGGTAGCACTTGAGCACAGGTTTGAAAGGAATGAGGAAACAAGTCATGTAGCTAATGATCCAAACTGAGGGACCAGTCAGCACCTAGCGCTTGAAATAAGAAAGGTGTGCTTGGCAGGTTTCCAAGAGCATCAAGAAGACAAATCCGTGAGAGGAACTGAAAACCTAATGTTGGTGAGATTGGTAGGGGTTCACACTGTGAAAGGCTTTGTAGGACATGGTGTGGACTTAGCTTTTCATCTTGACCAAAGTGGAGAATTAATAAAGGATTCTGAGCAGTAAAAGAAGATTGGATTATATTTTTGAAGAGGTACGAAAGAGAGGACCTTTGAAGGGATATTTCAATAATTCTGTGGGGACACAATGGTGCCGCAAGCTAAGTTAGCAATAGTAGAGGTGATGAGATATGCTCAGATCTTAGAGACATGTGCCATGATGTCTCTCCTAAAACAGAGGTCTTTGCTGCCTTCCACTCTGTGATGTTCAGACACCTCAAGAGGGAGGTTGTACTGCTGAGTACCTGCCATGAGCCTTTTATCTGGCTTAGAGTGATTCTTGCATCTGGTCGTCAGTCGTGCAGTTCTGAAGGAAATACACAGAGGATGTTGAGCACAGCTCACCTGTCTAGCTAGATTGCTGGTTCTGTGAAGGACTCATGAGAAGGGGGTTCAAAAGGAATCGGGGTCAGTCTCCAAAATAGTCTGAAACCCAACACAGGGAGTCTGCACTTCATATTAGTGGCACTTAGGAAGTACAGTCAACTTGTGAACAGGGAGGGTGACCTGTCTCAAATGCCAATGAAGTTAACTTTGGAACAGAGTAGCTGTCAGAACCTTGCCACCTCTGTGAATGACAAATGGCTCATCCCCTTCCTCTTTATTGCCTACTTGCAATACCAGGTCCACTAGTACAGAGTAAATGGCTCATGGTCTAAGTTCCCCTAAGGACTTCTGGCGATTTGGCAAGCCTAGAAAGGCCTGTTGTCCCAGATCGACTTTTTATCTGACTTACTTCATTGTTCAGGGTCGAGAGTATATCACATCTGATTAAGATCCAGGGTCCTGTCAGGGAAATTTTTTTAGTTTGGGTTCTGATTATAAAAGATAGGTCTCATTATCCCAGGCTGGCCTCAAACTCACAATCTTCATGCCTCAGCCTCCAAAGTGCTAGGATTATACATGCGTACCACTACTCTTGGCATGTTTGGGCAAATTCTGAGACTGTTCTCATTTGGGAAGCAAAGTTCCATAAACACTGAGAAAGGTGAAAGGACAGAATAGGCACAGGAAAGTGAGAAAGAGGCTGGCGCAGAGACCCAGTGTTCTGGTGCAAAGAAGAGTCACTGTGATGTCCAAGATTCCAGCTTTGTCTCAGTGGGCAGTGGTGATCTGGAACACAGGAGGAAAGACATTCTATAAGGACACCATTAGTGAGAGGGACCCGTGACAAGCAGGTCCTGTGATGAGTAGTAAAAGAAGCTGCTCATTTGGGAAATATGTACTATCAACCCTGGGTTTCCAGAGACTTGTTCCAGAAGCAACTGTAGCAGAGAAGTAAAGGGAGTGCTGAATAGAAGATTCTGGACTCATTGCACCATCTTGAAACAGAACACCAAGCTGGATGTGGTGGCACATGCCTTTATTCACAGTACTTGAGAAGCAGAGGTAGTGGATTTCCATGATTTGGGGCTAGCCTGGTCTACATAGCAAGTTCCAAGACAGCCAGGGCTACACAGAGAGATCCTGTCTCACAAAACAAACAAAATAGCAGGGCACCAACTGCATTGATCTGTTTAATGTTGGAATTATATGGGGGTTGGGGATTTAGCTCAGTGGTAGAGCGCTTGCCTAGGAAGCACAAGGCCCTGGGTTCGGTCCCCAGCTCCGAAAAAAAGAACCAAAAAAAAAATGTTGGAATTATATGAAAGGTTGCATTTGACAAAATGGTTGGGGCTAAGTGTTCTGTGATGGCCTCTGGGGGTCTAATGGAACAAAGATCTGTACTTCTTCATTAAGAAGAGTCTGTTTCAGTGGTGAGCTGTGAGTCAAGTGCTTGGGGACCCAGGACACCACCAGGGGCCAATGCCAAAGGCAGTAAGTAGAGACTTGTTGAGAGAAAGAACTGTCTGCTGGAGAGGAAGAGTGCATGGACCTAAGTGGTCACACCTTCCCTCCAATAAGCCACCCCGAGGGAGAGTCCTCATCCCTGTCAAAGCTAGCAATGAGAAAATGGGCTGCACCCAACATGTAATTGCACCTGTTCTCCCAACCCTGCTTTCTAACCACCCAGTCTGTTCTGGAACCTCTCTGGGTGGCTCTGGTCTTACCATTCTCCTAGCCAAGCTGCTAACACAGCCCATGGAAAGAGATGCTCACTGGTATTTGTTATAAAAATGCCTACGTGGATGAAGGCTTAGCCTAGGAGGCACTGAAAAAGAAACCCTTTTGGTTTCCTCAGTTGTAAATAGCAGGAAATGAGCAGCAACAGATGACCAGTCAGTTTGTAAACTGTAAAATGGTGTTCACATAGGCTGCTGTCACTACCATTAAGAGAAGGAGGGGGAAATAGTGAAAGACATTATTAAGGAAAGCCCAAAGCTAAAGTATTCCTGTTCCAGAATGATCTTCCTATTGAGTGGCATTATCTTGTAGGTGTTGGACACTAAAGAGCTCATACTCACAATATGAGCATTTGGAATATTCTATCAGCTCTGACTTCCTAGCTGTACATAAAGAGCATGTGTCCAACACTGGCATGTCTATCTTTATCCTAAACTGTGGCAATGGCCAAGACTTCTTAGGATTTCCAATCCTTACGCCCACCCCTTGGATACTTCTCTGCTCTATGTTCACAGATCCTTAGAAATTCCAAGACTGCTGTGTTCATGCTACTAGGGAGACATGGAAAAAAGTTTATTCATTCTAGATAATGTACCAAAGACAGAACCAAGGAAGCAATCTACCTAAGTCCAACTTGGGGATTTGATTTGGCTTAGAAGTGTGTGGGTCAGGGTTACTTACGGAAGTCTAAGTGACCATGAAAATTTTGTATCACCTAAAAGTTCCATCCCTACATGGTTGATGACTTCACAAAAGCTGTATGGGTGTGATCTACCTTCTGTTAACCTACTTCTTACAATCTAGCACACCTACTAAAATCGCATAGAGCTGGGGTGGGGGTGTGCAGGAGAGAGTGGTAGGTTCCAGGTGAGGGTTCCTGACCCTCCCAACCCTCCTTCTACTAGGGAGTGTAAAAAGCCCTATAACCACTATCATAGAGCTAATTATCACTGTATTGTTTTTTTTCAGAGCTATAATTATGAAGCCAAGCAATGTATAGGTCACCACGGTAATCCCTGCTCCTTAATAGCTGATGGCCATGCATGACCAAGAAAACAGCTATTTTCCAATAGAGCCACAACTTGTCCAGTTGAAAGCCACCATTGGGAATGGCCTGCCCATGGCCATCATTGAGCCCTTACTAGTGAAAACATTTTCCTGCTTTGGACCCAAGCCCAACCCACACCAGTTCTGCTTCAGGCTTCTGAAAACAGACCCAAAATAAGACCAGTTCTTTCCTTACATAGTAATTTTCACTTCACCTAGGCATGGTTGCCAAATAAAATGCAGAAAACCAGTTAAATTTGAACTTCAGATAAACTATGAGTAGTGTTGTCTGAATATATCCCATGTAATATTCTGGATATATTTTCTTTAAAACATCACTGCTTCAGAAAAAACAAACAAACTTATTGCGTAGGACATACTTATATGAAGACATTGTTGTCCATATGAAATTAAAATTTAATAGAATTCTATACCTTCATTTGCTAAATTTGGCAATGCTATGCATGATTCAGCATCATATGATTGAGGCAAGTCACACACTACAAGTCACATTGTAGAAGATCCCACTTAGTGGCTTAGGGAGGTCTGCATATGACAAGTAATTTCTCAGCTGTTCCAGAGGTCAGGCCATTCCTTATTCCCTGTTGAACAGAGTCTCCACCTTCTGGGGGTGGGGGGAATTCTTGCATGGCTGGCACCCAGCCTCACATTCCTATGCTGCTCATCCCTTATACAGTGGGGACGGCTTTTAGGTATTCTGACTCAAGTGCCACTTTTCCATTTCTCTTATTTGGCAAACTAAGAATGATCAAGAACAGAGGCCTGACAAAGAAAACAAAGATTAATGATGAATGGGAAACAAAATGTCTAACTCAATCCGGAGGAGCCAAAGTGGGTCCCTGACAACTTAGGGGGCTGGACATGGCTATCTCCTCTACTCCAGCATGCAAGTTGACATAAATGTTCCAGGCTATTCTACATGTCCTGACTGTTCAATTATAGACTCCTTGGGGTTACTGATCTCTGTCTACTTTATTCATTGTTATTTTCGTAGTACCTAGAATAGTGCCTGGCACTCTCTACAGCTGACACAGTGGCAGAATGAATGAATGAGTGGACACAGCAGCTCAAATCTAGGAACACGGTCAGGAACAAAGTTGGGGGTCAGCACAGAAAAGAGGCCTAAAAGTACAGAAACAGCTTGTGGCCTTATTGCCCTAGGGAATAGGTGGGAGGATGAGGAAAGAGCAAATCCTCAGTGATTTACTCAAAAGCTTTCAGCGAGGCCTGGGCTCTGTGGCTCAATTACCTATACCTCCATAATCACACCCCAACACCTACACCCAGTAATTCAACTCCTCATCTGCCTGCTAAGACAACAACTCTCCAGATGCCCAAGCGTTGGGTCACTAGGACAGGAAGGCATGCTTTCCTCACACCCCTGCTCTTGAGGCTGAATAACATCCTATACTGATGTCTCTAATGAGGATGACTTAGATAAGCCTTCTGTGTGACAATTTTTCAGTGGTCTTCTGGACACTCTTTTCAACGGCTCACTGAAAACCCAGTGCAAACACTCAGGGTCCATTATATATCAAATGAATGAAAATAATGATTACTATGTCAAAGCACCATCTCTAACAGTCTTTAAAGGCCTTCACAGGGTGCGGGGTGATAAAGTAGTAAGCGGGAGAAAAAGATGTGGGATTATGGTATGGGGAGTAGGAGTTAGAAGGTAGGGACTGGGGGTGTGGCACAAGAAAGGAATTGCCACTTATTCCTGATTTCTTTAGGGCCAAGACATCATGGTCCCTTACAGGATCAGCTCAGATCTCCAGCCACCCCCATCTCACCAACTGGTAAAGCTTACCTTTAATCAACAAGGTGACCTATACTATTTCTAGCACTTATTGGGGAAGAGAATTTTAAATTCGCTAATATCTACTCCTTATCAAAAGTTCAGTTCAGAGGAAGGCATACAGAGCAGACAGCTAACCTATTACAGGTTATACAGACAAAGCATGTGCTATGAAGCTTAGACTATAACTTCAATATGGGTGAGTATGTTAAAAGAGGAAATTTCAGTGTAGAGATAGAGAAGGCATATTGGATATTACAATAATTATGGCTTCCTTAACACAAAAGATGGAGGGTAAAGCTCAACATTGCAAAGCTGGTGTTTTTGTACTTCAAGTCATCGAAATAAATGCACACAATGAAGCTTGCCGTTTACAGGGCTCTCAAGGATCTGTCATCCCTTCTGCATAATAGGGTAAGTAACGTGATTGCAGCAGACAGGTATGACATGCGTGCCCATTGATATTGAGCTATCAAAGCCCAAAGGATTTCTCTTGCAGGATCAACATCATGATTTTTCTAAAATAGTGTTAGAATCCTTTTAAGGCACGGTATTTCTCTGAAGCATTACTGACAGTAAGGGAAGGTACTTAGCATTTCTATTTAAGAGAAAGAACATAAAGTCGAGTGGTTAGGAAGATAGGTGGGACTTCTCTTCCTAAGAGGGGGAGGGGAGGGGAAACATGATTAAAATATGTTAAATGGAAAAGTTTATATTAAAAAATAGAATAGAAGAAAGGGGACCATTAAGATGGCTCAGTGAGTTTGCTACCAAGCCTGATCAACTGAGTTCATTACCCAAGATTCATGTGAAGGGGGAAAGAGAGAAATTACGCCCCAAAACTGTCCTCTGACAGTTTGTCCTTTGTCCTTTGATAAACTGTCCATGACTTCTGTCCTGGCACACACACCTCACTATGAATGAATGAATAAATAAATAAATAAATAAATAAATAAATAAATAAATAAATTTAAGAAAGAGAAAGATGAACCAGAAATCCTTTGCTCTCCTCACCCTACTATTGCAACTAAACTCCTCTACATTGTGTTTTAAGCAGACAGAATAGTGGTCTTAAAAGTATAAAGAAGGCAGACCACCCATGCATCTCAGGATGGGAGGAATGGCAGCAATATTCTCTTTTTCTTATCCATGCCAGGCTTGGAGTTGAAAAATATAGTGACCAAAAGCATTAACAGGCACAGACCAAAAAAGTCAATGAATTACAAAATATTAAACTTGCAAGATGCAAAATTTGCAGACTAAAACCACCCTACTCCAGTCAAAACTGGAGAAAAACCAGTGCCCACACACACACACACACACACACACACACACACACATCAACAAAGAAGAATAGTGGAGCCTAGTCTTCTCCTCAGGAGGCTGTATGACATACACCAGCACTCTGAATCTTCTGACAGTGTAGAGCCATGGAAGGTCCAGTCTGGGGCAGAAACTATCATTCCTGTCTCAGCTGGATAGGCACCAGCTGTCATGGATGGATGAGAACCACCCATTCACACTATACTGGCAAAGACATGAGGAGCTTAGATTTCCAGTCCTATCTAGAAGCAAACCTCCCTTCTGATGTTGTATAAGAGGGAACTTGGTGAAGAGTTTAAATTTCACTATCTAAAGAAACTGCACCTGTTGTTTGCCGGACATAGATAAATCAATCTGAGGACTGACCAGGAAACTTCCCCTCAGTGGATAACTTAAATAGTTCCAGAGAGTTCTGAGTCCAGGTTGGTGGTGGTGGTGGTGGTGGTGGAAATGATGATCTTACCCAGTGTTGGGTCACACATGCTATAATACCAACTAGCCATGAAAGACTCGCTCACTGGTACAATAACATCATGATGGTTATGTGGTAGCCAACAACTTTCTCACTGGATTTGAGGCCTCCATCATAGGAGGGAGACATCTTAGCCTTGTTCTGAGAACTTGGTCAGAAGTCTATTGTTTGGGAGGTCATAGGCACTGTGGGGAAACCTACTATCATTTTCTTGCTAAGTAGTCATGTTATTAAGCTGTCTTCTAAATATTTATGCCTATACCCCTAGATGTGCTGTTCTCAATCTGGGTCAGAGAAGCATGTATTTGTAGAGAGTGGAGGTTAATGGAGAGAGTCTCAACTAGTCAGAGTGATGAGAATTAGTGGCAGGGTGCTCAATTCCAAATGAATCATCTGTACTAAACACATTCCCATCCCCAAAGCTCTGGGAACACCATGGAAGAGAAAGGAGAAAGAAAGTAAAGGCCCATTCATGGAAAGGGGAAGCTATGAAATGCCATTACTGGGCATCATTGGCTATTGCGCCCACAAACTCAGAGCATCTGTGCTCACCTGAATAAGACCTGCAAAATATCTTGATCAAGTGGCATATTCAAGCCACTCAAAATTCCAGCGTGGATTAGGAAAGAATGCCTCTTAGCTGAGGGGCTACTGGCAGTTGATGGCTTCTAAGGAGGGAAAGTAATTTTTCCTTGGAGGTATGGTCACTGGTAGGCTGCCCACACTTCAATGGGTGACCACATACACCCTTTACATGTGCATATGAACAGCCCTAAGTGAACTCAGTGAGATACCAAGAGAAGATGACCTGACATAGGGAGGGGGTGTATTGAGAATGGTCCAAGGTGATGAGAAATTGCCTCTCAAATCATGAGTTGAAATAAGTTTTTCCTTTAGGTTGCTTTTGTCAAGTATTTTATGACAGCAGGGAGGAAAAGTAACTGATATAAATGCCATACCTATTCACTCAAAAATAGAAATTCAGAAGAGTATATCTAATAAGACACACATAGATATACATGCTGAGAATGATAAAGTGTAATGAAAGAAAACATCAGAAATTTTATTTGAATAAATATAGATATGGGCACAGTGTTCATAAGGTTAGAATGATCAACATAAAAACCGTCAACTTTCCTCAAAGTAATTGATAGATACCTTGTAGTGGTTTGAATAAGAATGGCCCACATAGGCTCATATTTTTGAATGCTTTGTCACTAGGAAGTGAAACTGTTTGAAAGGACTAAAAGAATTAAGAGGTTTGGCCTTTTTGGAGGATATATATAACTAGGGTGGGATTTTGAGGTTTCAAAACCCCATGCCAGCCCCTACCCCCGCATATCTGTCTATGGATCAGGATGTAGCTCTCGGCTACTGCTTCAGAGTCATGCTTGCTGCCATAGTCTCTGCCATGATAATGGAGGACTAACCCTCTGAAACTGTAAGCAAACTTCCAATAAATGTTTTCTAAGAGTTGCCTTAGTCATGGTATCCCTTCACAGCAATCTAACACTAAGACAAAAATTGGTAATAGGGGCTGAGGTATTGCTGTAGCAGTACTGACCATGCTGTTGTTTGGAGGAATATAGAAAATTTGGGGGGCTTTGGACTAGAAAAGCA
The DNA here is from genome assembly GCF_021556685.1 of Rattus norvegicus. NCBI lineage: Eukaryota > Metazoa > Chordata > Mammalia > Rodentia > Muridae > Rattus > Rattus norvegicus. Next base: position 73,509,952 of record NC_141554.1, read on the forward strand.
ATTCAATACTTTAAGTGGGGTCTTACTGCGCCATCCTAGTAGGAGCAAGGACAGTGGTGCTAGGAATAATGTGCACCCAGCTCAAGAAGTTTCAAAGGTGAAACATATTAATGGCTGGCCTAGAGACCATTCTTGTGATGTTTTGGTAAAGAATATAGCTGGATTTTGCCCTTGTTCCAAAAATCATCCAAAGATTACATTGGAGAGTTTAGTATTAATGACACTGGTAGAGGAAATTTCAAGACAGCCTATAGTGTGCCAAGTGGTTATTAGTGGTCACTCATGCAAATCTACAATAAAAAGGATAAAGTTGAGCAAGGAGAAATACAAAGTGTATGAGGAGAAAAAGAGAATCAAGAAATGTTTTGTTACACCCGCGGATCCCGGCCCGCAGCAGCTCTCTGCTCCCAGACCCGGTGAGAGAGAGACCCAACCGCCTGGTCAGGTGGGCACTCCTGAGGCTGCAGAGCGGAAGAGACCACCAACACTGCTCACCCCTGCCCACATCCCTGGCCCAAGAGGAAACTGTATAAGGCCTGTGGGCTCCCGTGGGGGAGGGCCCAGGAGCGGCAGGACCCCTGCCAGAGACACCGCCGGACCCTGAAGGAAACAGACCGGATAAACAGTTCTCTGCACCCAAATCCCGTGGGAGGGAGAGCTAAACCTTCAGAGAGGCAGACAAGCCTGGGAAACCAGAAGAGACTGCTCCCTGCACACACATCTCGGACGCCAGAGGAAAAAGCCAAAGACCATCTGGAACCCTGGTGCACTGAAGCTCCCGGAAGGGGCGGCACAGGTCTTCCTGGTTGCTGCCGCTGCAGAGAGCCCCTGGGCAGCACCCCACCAGCGAACCTGAGCCTCGGGACCACAGGTAAGACCAAATTTTCTGCTGCAAGAAAGCTGCCTGGTGAACTCAAGACACAGGCCCACAGGAACAGCTGAAGACCTGTAGAGAGGAAAAACTACACGCCCGAAAGCAGAACACTCTGTCCCCATAACTGACTGAAAGAGAGGAAAACAGGTCTACAGCACTCCTGACACACAGGCTTATAGGACAGTCTAGCCACTGTCAGAAATAGCAGAACAAAGTAACACTAGAGATAATTTGATGGCAAGAGGCAAGCACAGGAACCCAAGCAACAGAAACCAAGACTACATGCCATCATCGGAGCCCAATTCTCCCACCAAAACAAACATGGAATATCCAAACACACCAGAAAAGCAAGATCTAGTTTCAAAATCATATTTGATCATGATGCTGGAGGACGTCAAGAAAGACATGAACACACTTAGGGAAACACAGGAAAACATTAATAAACAAGTAGAAGCCTACAGAGAGGAATCGCAAAAATCCCTGAAAGAATTCCAGGAAAACACAATCAAACAGTTGAAGGAATTAAAAATGGAAATAGAAGCAATCAAGAAAGAACACATGGAAACAACCCTGGATATAGAAAACCAAAAGAAGAGACAAGGAGCTGTAGATACAAGCTTCACCAACAGAATACAAGAGATGGAAGAGAGAATCTCAGGAGCAGAAGATTCCATAGAAATAATTGACTCAACTGTCAAAGATAATGTAAAGCAGAAAAAGCTACTGGTCCAAAACATACAGGAAATCCAGGACTCAATGAGAAGATCAAACCTAAGGATAATAGGTATAGAAGAGAGTGAAGACTCCCAGCTCAAAGGACCAGTAAATATCTTCAACAAAATCATAGAAGAAAACTTCCCTAACCTAAAAAAAAGAGATACCCATAGACATACAAGAAGCCTACAGAACTCCAAATAGATTGGACCAGAAAAGAAACACCTCCCGTCACATAATTGTCAAAACACCAAACGCACAAAATAAAGAAAGAATATTAAAAGCAGTAAGGGAAAAAGGTCAAGTAACATATAAAGGGAGACCTATCAGAATCACACCAGACTTCTCGCCAGAAACTATGAAGGCCAGAAGATCCTGGACTGATGTCATACAGACCCTAAGAGAACACAAATGCCAGCCCAGGTTACTGTATCCAGCAAAACTCTCAATTAACATTGATGGAGAAACCAAGATATTCCATGACAAAACCAAATTTACACAATATCTTTCTACAAATCCAGCACTACAAAGGATAATAAATGGTAAAGCCCAACATAAGGAGGCAAGCTATACCCTAGAAGAAGCAAGAAACTAATCGTCTTGGCAACAAAACAAAGAGAATGAAAGCACACAAACATAACCTCACATCCAAATATGAATATAACGGGAAGCAATAATCACTATTCCTTAATATCTCTCAATATCAATGGCATCAACTCCCCAATAAAAAGACATAGATTAACAAACTGGATACGCAACGAGGACCCTGCATTCTGCTGCCTACAGGAAACACACCTCAGAGACAAAGACAGACACTACCTCAGAGTGAAAGGCTGGAAAACAACTTTCCAAGCAAATGGTCAGAAGAAGCAAGCTGGAGTAGCCATTCTAATATCAAATAAAATCAATTTCCAACTAAAAGTCATCAAAAAAGATAAGGAAGGACACTTCATATTCATCAAAGGAAAAATCCACCAAGATGAACTCTCAATCCTAAATATCTATGCCCCAAATACAAGGGCACCTACATACGTAAAAGAAACCTTACTAATGCTCAAAGCACACATTGCACCTCACACAATAATAGTGGGAGATTTCAACACCCCACTCTCATCAATGGACAGATCATGGAAACAGAAATTAAACAGTGATGTCGACAGACTAAGAGAAGTCATGAGCCAAATGGACTTAACGGATATTTATAGAACATTCTATCCTAAAGCAAAAGGATATACCTTCTTCTCAGCTCCTCATGGCACTTTCTCCAAAATTGACCATATAATTGGTCAAAAAACGGGCCTCAACAGGTACAGAAAGATAGAATTAATCCCATGCGTGCTATCGGACCACCACGGCCTAAAACTCGTCTTCAATAACAATAAGGGAAGAATGCCCACATATACGTGGAAATTGAACAATGCTCTACTCAATGATAACCTGGTCAAGGAAGAAATAAAGAAAGAAATTAAAAACTTTTTAGAATTTAATGAAAATGAAGATACAACATACTCAAACTTATGGGACACAATGAAAGCTGTGCTAAGAGGAAAACTCATAGCGCTGAGTGCCTGCAGAAAGAAACAGGAAAGAGCATATGTCAGCAGCTTGACAGCACACCTAAAAGCTCTAGAACAAAAAGAAGCAAATACACCCAGGAGGAGTAGAAGGCAGGAAATAATCAAACTCAGAGCTGAAATCAACCAAGTAGAAACAAAAAGGACCATAGAAAGAATCAACAGAACCAAAAGTTGGTTCTTTGAGAAAATCAACAAGATAGATAAACCCTTAGCCAGACTAACGAGAGGACACAGAGAGTGCGTCCAAATTAACAAAATCAGAAATGAAAAGGGAGACATAACTACAGATTCAGAGGAAATTCAAAAAATCATCAGATCTTACTATAAAAACCTATATTCAACAAAATTTGAAAATCTTCAGGAAATGGACAATTTCCTAGACAGATACCAGGTATCGAAGTTAAATCAGGAACAGATAAACCAGTTAAACAACCCCATAACTCGTAAGGAAATAGAAGCAGTCATTAAAGGTCTCCCAACCAAAAAGAGCCCAGGTCCAGACGGGTTTAGTGCAGAATTCTATCAAACCTTCATAGAAGACCTCATACCAATATTATCCAAACTATTCCACAAAATTGAAACAGATGGAGCCTTACCGAATTCCTTCTACGAAGCCACAATTACTCTTATACCTAAACCACACAAAGACACAACAAAGAAAGAGAACTTCAGACCAATTTCCCTTATGAATATCGACGCAAAAATACTCAATAAAATTCTGGCAAACCGAATTCAAGAGCACATCAAAACAATCATCCACCATGATCAAGTAGGCTTCATCCCAGGCATGCAGGGATGGTTTAATATACGGAAAACCATCAACGTGATCCATTATATAAACAAACTGAAAGAACAGAACCACATGATCATTTCATTAGATGCTGAGAAAGCATTTGACAAAATTCAACACCCCTTCATGATAAAAGTCCTGGAAAGAATAGGAATTCAAGGCCCATAACAAACATAGTAAAAGCCATATACAGCAAACCAGTTGCTAACATTAAACTAAATGGAGAGAAACTTGAAGCAATCCCACTAAAATCAGGGACTGGACAAGGCTGCCCACTCTCTCCCTACTTATTCAATATAGTTCTTGAAGTTCTAGCCAGAGCAATCAGACAACAAAAGGAGATCAAGGGGATACAGATCGGAAAAGAAGAGGTCAAAATATCACTATTTGCAGATGACATGATAGTATATTTAAGTGATCCCAAAAGTTCCACCAGAGAACTACTAAAGCTGATAAACAACTTCAGCAAAGTGGCTGGGTATAAAATTAACTCAAATAAATCAGTTGCCTTCCTCTATACAAAAGAGAAACAAGACGAGAAAGAAATTAGGGAAACGACACCCTTCATAATAGACCCAAATAATATAAAGTACCTCGGTGTGACTTTAACCAAGCAAGTAAAAGATCTGTACAATAAGAACTTCAAGACACTGAGGAAAGAAATTGAAGAAGACCTCAGAAGATGGAAAGATCTCCCATGCTCATGGATTGGCAGGATTAATATAGTAAAAATGGCCATTTTACCAAAAGCAATCTACAGATTCAATGCAATCCCCATCAAAATACCAATCCAATTCTTCAAAGAGTTAGACAGAACAATTTGCAAATTCATCTGGAATAACAAAAAACCCAGGATAGCTAAAGCTATCCTCAACAATAAAAGGACTTCAGGGGGAATCACTATCCCTGAACTCAAGCAGTATTACAGAGCAATAGTGATAAAAACTGCATGGTATTGGTACAGAGACAGACAGATAGACCAATGGAATAGAATTGAAGACCCAGAAATGAACCCACACACCTATGGTCACTTGATTTTTGACAAAGGAGCCAAAACCATCCAATGGAAAAAAGATAGCATTTTCAGCAAATGGTGCTGGTTCAACTGGAGGGCAACATGTAGAAGAATGCAGATCGATCCATCCTTATCACCCTGTACAAAGCTTAAGTCCAAGTGGATCAAGGACCTCCACATCAAACCAGACACACTCAAACTAATAGAAGAAAAACTAGGGAAGCATCTGGAACACAGGGGCACTGGAAAAAATTTCCTGAACAAAACACCAATGGCTTATGCTCTAAGATCAAGAATCGACAAATGGGATCTCATAAAACTGCAAAGCTTCTGTAAGGCAAAGGACACTGTGGTTAGGACAAAACGGCAACCAACAGATTGGGAAAAGATCTTTACCAATCCTACAACAGATAGAGGCCTTATATCCAAAATATACAAAGAACTCAAGAAGTTAGACCGCAGGGAAACAAATAACCCTATTAAAAAATGGGGTTCAGAGCTAAACAAAGAATTCACAGCTGAGGAATGCCGAATGGCTGAGAAACACCTAAAGAAATGTTCAACATCTTTAGTCATAAGGGAAATGCAAATAAAAACAACCCTGAGATTTCACCTCACACCAGTGCGATTGGCTAAGATCAAAAACTCAGGTGACAGCAGATACTGGCCAGGATGTGGAGAAAGAGGAACACTCCTCCATTGTTGGTGGGATTGCAGACTGGTAAAACCATTCTGGAAATCAGTCTGGAGGTTCCTCAGAAAATTGGACATTGAACTGCCTGAGGATCCAGCTATACCTCTCTTGGGCATATACCCAAAAGATGCCTCAACATATAAAAGAGACACGTGCTCCACTATGTTCATCGCAGCCTTATTTATAATAGCCAGAAAATGGAAAGAACCCAGATGCCCTTCAACAGAGGAATGGATACAGAAAATGTGGTACATCTACACAATGGAATATTACTCAGCTATCAAAAACAACGAGTTTATGAAATTCGTAGGCAAATGGTTGGAACTGGAAAATATCATCCTGAGTGAGCTAACCCAATCACAGAAAGACATACATGGTATGCATTCATTGATAAGTGGCTATTAGCCCAAATGCTTGAATTACCCAAGATCCCTAGAACAAACGAAACTCAAGACGGATGATCAAAATGTGAATGCTTCACTCCTTCTTTAATTGAGGAAAAAGAATACCCTTGGCAGGGAAGGGAGAGGCAAAGATTAAAACAGAGACTGAAGGAACACCCATTCAGAGCCTGCCCTACATGTGGCCCATACATATACAGCCACCCAATTAGACAAGATGGATGAAGCAAAGAAGTGCAGACCGACAGGAGCCAGTTGTAGATCGCTCCTGAGAGACACAGCCAGAATACAGCAAATACAGAGGCGAATGCCAGCAGCAAACCACTGAACTGAGAACAGGTCCCCTATTGAAGGAATCAGAGAAAGAACTGGAAGAGCTTGAAGGTGCTCGAGACCCCAAAAGTACAACAATGTCAAGCAACCAGAGCTTCCAGGGACTAAGCCACTACCTAAAGACTATACATGGACTGACCCTGGACTCTGACCTCATAGGTAGCAATGAATATCCTAGTAAGAGCACCAGTGGAAGGGGAAGCCCTGGGTCCTGCTAAGACTGAACCCCCAGTGAACTAGTCTATGGGGGGAGTGCGGCAATGGGGGGAGGGTTGGGAGGGGAACACCCATAAGGAAGGGGAGGGGGGAGGGGGATGTTTGCCCGGAAACCGGGAAAGGGAATAACACTCGAAATGTATATAAGAAATACTCAAGTTAATAAAAAAAAATTGTATCCTCTAGTATTATAGATGTAGGACAGTACTGTATCATACCTCTGTGGATGTAAAATAGCTTGTACCTGCTTTATGATACGTAGTAGTGACCGTGCTTTATCAGAGCTGTTTTTAATGATGTTGCTCAGAATGTTTTCTTTCCAGATGATGATTGAGAAGCTAATTTAAAAAAAAATGGTGCCAGGTACCACAAGAGTAACAGAACTGTGCTGTTTTCTCGGGTTTTGTTTTTTTACTTTTTTTTTTTTTAATGGAGTGTGCTGGATGTCTCTACAGTTTTGTTCAGATGACTGCAGAACCTGGAAAAGCTGTTGCTGCTGTTGATGCATAACACACTGCTATTATTGGTCTTTTTATATAAATATAAATATATATATACAGATATATAATTTGAATTTTTTGAAACTTTACCTGTGCTGTCAACTTTCGAAAAAAGTATCCCCGTTTACTGTGTTGAGTTGGCACTGTACAGAAATTAACAGCCATATTGGTCTAGAAATGTTGAACTTAAGTTTTTTCCATTTGTACAGGGGTAACACACTGTATTAAATATGTAGGTCTTATATACGTGGGTTTGATTACAAAAACTAATAAAGTATTCTCTAAATTAAAAAAAAAGATAAAAAAAAAAACATTGAGAAAACCATCAAAGAAAATGCAAAATGCAAAAGCTCCTAACCCAAAACCTCCAGGAAATCGAGGACACAATAAGAAGGCCAAACCTAAGGATAAGAGGTATAGAAGAGAGTGAAGACTCCCAGCTCAAAGGACCAGTAAATATATTTAACAAAATCATAGAAGAAAACTTCCCTAACCTAAAGAAAGAGATGCTCATGAACATACAAGAAGCCTACAGAACTCCAAATAGATTGGACCAAAGAAAATTTCCTCCTATCACATAATAATCAAAACACCAAATGCACAAAACAAAGGAAGAATATTAAAAGGAGTAAGAGAAAAGGGGCAAATAACATGTAATGGCAGATGTATCAGAATCACACCAGACTTCTCAACAGAGACTATGAAAGCCAGAAGATCCTGGGCAGATGTCATACAGACCCTGAGAGAACACAAATGCCAGCCCAGGTTACTGTATCCAGCAAAACTCTCAATTAACATAGATGGAGAAACCAAGATATTCCATGACAAAACCAAATTTACACAATATCTCTCCACAAATCCAGCCCTACAAAGGATAATAAATGGAAAACTCCAACACAAGGAGGAAAACTACACCCTAGAAAAAGCAAGAAAGTGATCTCCTTGCCAGAACACCAAAAGAAGAAAGACACACAAACAAAATTCCACCTCTAACAACAAAAATAACAGGAAGCAACAATCACTATTCCTTAATATCCTTTAATATCAATGGACTCAATTCCCCAATAAAAAAACACAGATTAACATTGGGGATTAACAATTCCCCAATAAAAAAACACAGGACCCAACATTTTGCCACATACTGGAAACACACCTCAGAGACAAAGACAGATACTACCTCAGAGTGAAAGGCTGGAAAATAACTTTCCAAGCAAATGGTCCAAAGAAACCAGCTGGGGTAGCCATTCTAATATTGAATAAATTCGACTTTCAAGCAAAAGTCAATAAAAAAGATAAGGAAGGACACTTCATATTCATCAAAGGAAAAATCCACCAACATGAACTCTCAATCCTAAATATCTATACCCCAAATACAAGGGCACCTACATATGTAAAAGAAACCTTACTAAAGCTCAAAACACACATTGCACCTCACACAATAACAGTAGGAGATTTCAACACCCCACTCTCATCAATGGACAGATCATGGAAACAGAAACTGAACAGAGACACAAAGAAACTAACAGAAGTTGTGAATCAAATGGACTTAACAGATATCTATAGAACATTTCATCCTAAAACAAAAGGATATACCTTCTTCTCAGCACCTCATGATACCTTCTCCAAAATTGACCATATAATTGGTTATGAAACAGGCCTCAACAGATACAGGAAGACAGAAATAATCCCATGCATCCTATCAGACCACCACAGACTAAGGCTGGTCTTCAATAACAACAAAAACAACAGAAAGCCCACATACACATGGAAGCTGAACAATGCTCTACTCAATGGTAACCTGGTCAAGGAAGAAATAAAGAAATTAAAGACTTTTTAGAATTTAATGAAAATGAAGGCACAACATACCCAAACTTTTGGGACACAATGAATGCAGTGCAAAGAGGAAAACTCATGGCTCTGAGGGCCTCCAAAAAGAAACTGGAGAAAGCATACACTAGCAGCTTGACAGCACACTTGAAAACACTTCTAAAAACTTGTAGAAGAAAATCAAAGTTTTTATGACTTTGTGCTTTATGGTGATTTCTTGGTTAACACACACACACACACACACACACACACATACACACACACTGGCAATGAAAACAAAAAATAAATAAGTAGGGGTTCCATACAATAAAATTTGGGGGACTGTCAAAATGTCTCAGTGGGTAAAGAAGCCTTCAGCAAGTCTGATAATCTGGACCCACATGGCCAATTCTTATATTCTATCATGTGCACACATACACTAAATAAATATGTTTTCAAACTTTGTCTTTGTCATTTAAAAAGGGATGTAACTTTTGAGATTTAAGATTAGACAGAGTTCTTTAAACTTAACACTACAAATAAAACTTGTGTAATGACAACTGGTTAGTTATACTTGATCCAAAATAAAAATGTTGCCATGCATGAAGGCATCTGCAACCCAGCACTTACGATCCTAATGTAAAGGATTGTGGTTTTGAGGCCAGCTTGAGTTACATACCAAGCCCCCGTCTGAAAAATTCGTTATAGTGAAAATCCTTTTGTGGCACTAGTAATCCTAAACATGTCCTCACACTTGCTAGGGAAGGGGGTCTGCCACTCAGATACAAAACTAGCCTTAAAATGAAATGTTTTTGCCTTGAGACTGATCCTTCTAAGATGGCAAGCTGTAGAGTGCGCTCTAAAAACTAACAGGAAAAAGCAACCCATTTCGAAAATATGAAAATCATATAAACATTTTTTAAAATATATGTTATAGATGAAAATGAGGCTATTATAAGATGAACATCAGGCAAGATGTCTTGATGGACAAAAATGCTTGACTCATAAGCCTGACATGACCTGAATCTAATCCCCAGAACCCATGGCAAAAGGGAAAAACAACTCCACAGATTTGTTCTCTGACCTCCACACATGCACAGCAGGACATGCAGTTCATAAACAGACACCTTACACACACACACACACACACACGCATGCACGCACGCACATGCACACACACACGCACATCATTGCCACTGTCACCACTACCACCAATAATAAAAATGATGATGATGATGATAATAATAATAATAAATTTAAACTTTTAAAGATGACTATCAAGGTACAGCAAATTCCTAGTACATGCAAGGCCCTGGGGTATCATCTACTGTACTAAAAAATTACACAGGAGGACATTAAAGCCATAATGAGATTATCATAACACTTATCCAGTGTAATCTTTTTTTAAGTGGAAACCCCAAATACTGGTAAGAATACAAAGAAACTGGATCACACCTTCACTTCCAGTGAAAATGTACCAGTTACAGCCTTTCTGGAAAACAGTTCCTTAAATATATATGCACTTAGAATACAGCACGGTAATTTTATTCCTGAACATTTTGTCCAGAGGAATGAGGACTTGTGTTCACACAAAAGCGTGAACATCAGGTGGAGAATAGACTTCAGTGGTAGTGTTTGTCTAATATGGTTTGTTTGTTTGTTTGTTTGTTTGTTTTTTTCTGAGACAGGGTCTCAACATAACCTAGGCTGGCCCAGAACTTGCTAAATCTCCCAGGATGAGCTTGAAAATTTTAATTCTCCTACCCCCACCTCACAAGTTCTAGAATTATAATAAGCTTGTGTTAGCAAATGTGGTTCTCAAGTGGGGAGTGGGGCAGTACCTAAAAGTCAGTTTGGGAAACTAAAATCAAAGCAAAAGATTAGCGGCAGTAAAAGCACATTTGCATTTGTTTTTCAGAAATGTTTAAAGAATCTTCTGAAACAAACTTTTTAAAAAACAACCAAGAATAATTTACAGAGCCCATTTAGGAGAACTGAGGGCCCGGTAGGGGTGTTTGTGTGATTTCTGTTAGCATAAGCCAGAAGAACTGCTTATTGCCGTCTTACACTGAGACGGGACTCACTGGTTTTGAAACATAAATTTAAAAGATTCTGTGTTCCCAGGAATGTAAGAAAATATCTTTGTTCTGATACACAAAGATTAAAAGTTCAGGACCTGAAGTATTAGAGAAAGCCACACTGCTTCCCGGACACTTCAAGGTCAGAACATATTCGGCAGATAGTATTTATCATGTGGTTCTCAAACATGGGCTATGCTGTGTTATGTTCCAAACTTGGGAACAATGAAGGCAGTGAGAGCGAACAATTCTACAGGCCCCATTATGGCGCGCATTGTAGAAAGGCAGACTGCTAGGAGCAACTTTTGAAGTCTGTTAAAACTGGCGCCACTGGGAGGAGGACTCTTAACAACTTTTGAAATCTGTTAGAAAATGGAGCCGTGACATGCTACGGGGGTTTCAAGAGGACATGCTCAAGGGTTCTCAACAGCCAGTCACAAAGGCAGGCATATCTGGGGGCGTGGCCCTAGAGGGCAGTAGCCAATAGCAGAGAGGACTGTGAGTAAAATTCTGAGCCACCATTGTGTGAGGCCATTCTGCCATAGCTACCTCTCAGAGAGGTTGTACTTAACTGTCTGGCAATCTGAGAGAGGTTGTACTTGCCTGTCTGGTGATCTGAACTGTTGGTTTCCTCCAGACTTGAACTCCCATTTTCCACTAGTAAGATGGATGACACTGAGCATGAACTCCAACGAGTGATCCGTCGCCACTATCGTGAAAAGAGGGAGTTACAAGCTCATATCCAGACCCTGAAAGCTTCCGTCCCGAAGAACGACAAGGGAAGACGAAAGCAGCTGCTCTCTGATATCGCCCGTCTCGAGGCCGAGATGGAGCAAAGGCACGAGCAGGAGCTGGAAAAATTTGGAGAAAATCCCGAGAGTGGTGTGGATTCAGTTACAGCGGACCTCAAAAAGATGAATCTCGAGAATATGCCTCCACGCCCAGCAAAGTCCCAGAAACGCCGAGACCGAAGAGCTAACCTGGAGAGACGGCGCCAGGAAAGGATGCCTGCGGCCCAGGCTGAGCAGCTGGCTGCTTACCGTCGTGAGGAGGAGGAGAAGGTCGCTGCCATTCTCGGAGCTAAAAATTTAGAGATGAAGACCATCCCTGCTGACGGCCACTGCATGTACCGGGCCATCCAGGACCAGCTGGTATTCTCCGTGACAATAGAGAGCCTGCGGTACCGCACTGCCTACTACATGAGGAAACATATTGATGACTTCTTACCTTTCTTCACCGAACCCGAGGCAGGCAACTTCTACACCCGGGAGGACTTCCTGAGGTACTGTGATGACATCGTGCACAAGGCTTCGTGGGGAGGCCAGCTGGAGCTGAGAGCCCTTTCGCATGTCCTGCAGACCCCTATCGAGGTGGTACAGGCCAACTCACCCATCATTGTCATCGGGGAGGAGTACACCAGGAAGCCGCTCACGCTGGTCTATCTGCACTACGCCTGCGACTTCGGAGAGCACTACAATTCGGTGAAGCCCATTGAGGTCCCTGGAGCAGTTGGAGGAATGGCGCCACGACTCTTCTAGAAGTTTCCATCAGACACAAAGGAACTCTGGCCTAGGCGCCATCTTTGTCACCTCTGTGGCCGTGGTTCCTAGGAGAACCGGAGCAGCTATGGCGTCTTCGTAGGAATACTTGCTTTTCCTTCGCTGATTTTTGTTTCTGCTTGTTTTTCAAGATTTGTTTGTCTGTGTCCTGCCTCTTCTTTGCCTCTTCTTTATTTGTTTGTATGTTTGGGGGGAGGGGGTTGGAGGGGGGTTGTTTGTTTTGTTTTGGGGTCATTGTTTGTTTTTTCCCCCCTCTCAGATTTGTGTGTGTGTGTGTGTGTGTGTGTGTGCGTGCGTGCGTGCGTGCGTGCCTGCATGCGTGCGTGTGTGCGCGCGCATGTGTGTGTGAGTGTGTGTGTGTCTCCCCTCTCATGTGGCAGGGAATGGGATAACATCTTCTTGGGACACCTAAGAGGCTTAAATTTCATCAACTCTAACATCATTTGGCCCTTTGGTGCTTTTGTCTAGGTGAGGTTTCAGTTAGGCTGAAAATGGAAATTTGGCGTTTTGCTCATTGTTTACCTGGGCGGAAATGTTTAGTAGAAGGATTCAGGTTGTGGGAATTTCCCTGCAAATTTATCAGCCCACTTGATAAAAGTACAGTTGGTATGACTGAAATGACTTATGAGTGTTTTTAAGGAAAAAAGTCACAGCTGGCTGACTTGCTCTTAACAATGTTAAAATACCTGGGTTAATTTGTTTGGTTTTATTTTTCATTCAAACTTGTAAAGCTAGGTGCAAATGGGTTTTAGTTACCCAGATATTTTCTAAGCACTAAAAACTGTGTTTTAATAGGTAAATATAGCTGTTAGCTACAGAAATTCAATTTAATGAACCAGTAGCTTTAAGGTAAGGTTTACCTTAAAGATGTGGAAGATCTGAACTTAGTGATGTTTTCTTTTTTAATTTTTAGAGAGATAAAATATATCAAAAGTGACTTCTGGAATCTCTTCCAGTTTTTGTATAAAGGAATGCAGTGAACAATACAGTGGTTTCTGTTAGAAATCATTGTCTTAAATGTGACATTCAAAGGGAAGAGCAAGAATGGAATGATTTGCAGGGTTATCATTCTTGAGTGTTAGAGAAGTTACTTATTCATAAAAAATAAAAACCGTTGTCCCTTTCAGATGATCTCAAATAGTATATGTAAGTTTAAAAACTTTTTGAAAACTAATGCAATGTGTTAAAAAAAATAAAAGCAACTTTTGAAATAACCTAATTTGCATTTCTTGTATAGCTGACTTAGGCCACATGAAGTTTGTATCTCAGATGGCTTTTAGCAAAGGTCTCCTAATTAATAGGAGGTTTGGTGGGGGACAGATGAGGCTTTGGCTGATACACTTGCAGTCTTGGAGGTGGCCAGGACTGAAATGTTTCCCAGGCTGTAACTGAAGGAGGATGCCCTGCGTCGTTGTTTCACTCAGTGAAATCCACGAAAGGGCTAATTTTAATATTCTCTGCTGTGTATTTTAAAAAGAGCCCTGATGGTGGGGGGATACCCAGGGAGGGGCCCACCCACTCAGAGGGGACGAGGAGGGGATGTGGGAAGGGGTGACTGGGAGGGACCAGTGAGTGGGATGTAAAGTAAATACATATAATAATAATAATAATAATAATAATAATAATAATAGAATCTAAAGATAATAAATCCAAATTAGACTATCATAAAGACTTTGGCATTTTACTTTCACAAAAGAAAATAACCCTATAGTAACTGCAAATTAATGAAAAAAGAAATGACTCATTTTCTTAGATTTTAGCTTGTGTTTTATTCCTGTAGTTTTAGTGGATAAAATTCAAATGATTTTTTTTAAAAGACCCCTGATTCCAAGTCCTAGCCAGGCCAGGGATACATTGCAGGAGGGGAAGAAATGCTACTATAGTCTACTTCAGAATGTTCCTGAAATCCCAACAGAGTTCTCACTATGGAAACAGATAAAGGTTCAAAACATGCTTCTGGGGTACATTGTGAGAGAAGTCTTTTGTAGGAGCAGGAACACTTTGGGGAAGGGATTGTGAGTTAGGGAGGAAGCGGGGACTAGCTTTGGGAGGAGGCAAGGACTGGGGAAGGGAAATGTGCTGTGTAATCTCCAAAAGGAGGCCTGGCTGGGAAGGAGGGTAGAGGCTGAGGACAGGGACAGTCCAGGAAAAGCTGTACAGGCTGGACTTGGAGGGGCCAACAAGTATAATAAGGGGTAGGATGGGAAATAGACCTTAAAGTGTCTGGGGGATTTTGTTTTGTTTCATTTTATTTTGAAGAAGCCTTGCTAGGGGAGAGGACATGGATGGGGTTTAGGGAAGAGGCCTGACTAAGGATGTGAGTGAAGGCATGGAAGAGCTCTAGAAATGGAAGAGAGGCTTTATGGGATGGACTGTATGAAGTGGGCATGGAGAGTCGGCTTGGCTAAGGCAAAGGATGCTGACGGACATGGGTCTGATTGACAAGAGGCAACATACTGTGCTGAAGAAAGGCTTGGCTGAAGGTTAGAGGCACAGACACTGGCTGGTGAAGGCCTCCTGGTGGGGAGGGGAAACTGGCCGAAAACAATTGAATTCTGGAAAAGAGGTTCTAGCCAGAGCGGCCTTGTTTGGATAATAAGGTAGAGAACTGGGCTTCCCAGGGAAGGCATCCACAGCCGTGGAGAGAGGAATGGGCTGGTCACTGAGCAAGTCACTGAAGTAAGAGGCCAGGCTGGAAAGAGCATACACGGGCTGGACTGAGGCCCCAGCATATATGAAGCAGATGTGCAGGACAAGTTCCAGGTGGGTTTCTCAACAACTGGACAGGGGCTGTCCCTAAAGCTGTAACCCAACTGGGCTGCCTTGTCTGGCCTCAGTGCAAGAGGTTGCCTAACCCTGCAGAGACTTGATGTGCGGGGGTCTGGGGGGGGACACCCATGGGCCCCCAGAAGAGAAGGGGATGGGAAGGGACTCTGAGGAGAGATGGGGCAGCAGTTGGGATTTAAAACTAATTAATTAATTAATCAATGGAAAAATAAAATTTGAAATAAAGAGGTCAGGTTGGACATGTGCAACAGATGATGAACAAGTCCATGGCTCTTGAATGGGGAAATGATCAGGGCAGGCAACCTGGTTAGGCAACAGTCACTTGCTAGAGACACTTTCTGAGGAAGGCTCTGGAAGGAGATGAAGCCTTCCTGAGGAAAGAGGCATTGGCTGGGGAACCAATCAGCTTGGAAGAAAAGGACTAAACAGAGGATCCTGACAAGTAAAAGCACCACCAGGTTTGGAAAAGTTGTGCAGGCTGACATGGGGACACAACCTGGGGAAAAGAGCATTGGGGAGAGGAAAGTAGTCCAAGAAGGGAAGAGAGGCCTCTGGGGCTCCTGGTGGAGAATTAAGCTTGGGTTGAGAAGTAGGCCTGGTTTGTCAAGGGACACAAACTCTCCAGCTACTATCCTGTGAACTGTCATGGAAGGAGAAAAGAACCTCACTTAGTCTAGGGTATATACAAGGATGCAGGCTAGGTGGGCAGAGGAGCCAGCGCACAGAGTAGCAAAGCAAGGAGGAAGATCTTAGCAATAGGTTAGGGAAGAGGGCCCAGCTGGGTAGGAGAGCAGAGGGACAACTCTGGGTAAGGTAAGGAGGGGAGGTCTTAGACAGGGAAAGAGATCATAAGGTTGGGGCAGAGGGCTGGGTTGGTGAAATACTGGACAGCTAAAGGATGCCTAGTTGAATTAGGAGCCCAAGAACAAGGAAAGTGGCCCTGATTGTTAAAGAAGAAAAAGTCTGCAGAAAGGGTCATAACAGGTAGATGGTCTGCCTGTTAGTACTGAGTCAGTATCTACACAGAGACCCCGACTGAAGACAAGCACATAGTTGAGAAAGAAGGGGATTTAGCAGAGGAGGGAAACAGACTAGGAATTGGGGGGGGGGTCTTAGAGAAAGGAGTCAGAAGACACACAGGATAGGACAGGGAACTCAGGATCTGGAAGCTCAATTGGAGACAGGAATATATAGAGTCTTAGGGTTAGCTTTGCTCTGATGAAACACCAAGAACAAAACAAGGTTGGAGGAAAGGTTTTGAGAGAAGCCAAGACAGGGAACTCAATGCGGGCAGGAACCTGGAGGCAGGAGCTGATACAGACACCAGGGAAGAGTTCTGCTTACCGGCTTGTTCCCTATGGCTTGCTTAGCCTGTTTAATATCTCTCTCTCTCTCTCTCTCTCTCTCTCTCTCTCTCTCTCTCTCTCTCTCTCTCTCTCTCTTTCTCTCTCTCTCCTTCCCTCCCTCCCTTTCTTTCCTTCTGTCTTTTGTTCTTTCATCCATTCTTTCTTTCTTATTTATGTTTTGTTGTTTTAGGTTTTTTTTTGTTTTGTTTTAACTTTTCATTGATTCTTTGAGTTTCACATCATGCACCCCAGTCCTGCTCATCTCTCCCTCCCCTCGTACCTACCCTTTGCCCTTGCAACCTCTCCCCAAATAAAAACACACACACAAAAAACAAACACCAACAAAAACAAAGCATAGAAAACATCTCGTCATGGAAGCTGCAGCGCGTCACAGTGGGTCCCACTGGATCCCTCTGCCCATACATCTTCACCTGCAAAAGTTCATTGCAAGGAGTCATTGGTCTGGTTCAAGATCTCTTGCTTCAGTGACACCATCAATATTGGATCCTCACCTGGTCTCCTCCTGATTATTCTGTTGTTGCCCTGTGTCATCGAGATCCTGCAGCTGAGTGGATCTTCATGAGTGGCCTTTTCAGGAGTCCCAGCCCTTCACAGATGATGCAGATTTTAGTGTGGGACAATTCAGAGGCCCAGGTCTGGAGCTGGGTGGTAGTTGATCTGGTCAGCATTCTGCCTTATCCACACCCCCAGGGTGAGCTCTCCAGCACTGTTCAGGTCAGGTCACCCAATGTCTCCATCAGCAGGAGGCAGGGGCAGCTCTCCTACTCTCATGCCCTTCAGACAGTTCACTTGTACCCATGCCTTCAGAACCAGCTCCACTGTGTTGTCCAGTCAAGTCAAGAGGCTCGATCTCCAAAGTGCTGCAGTCTGCAAGGGGCTGGGCCAGCTTTTATACCCACAGGGCTGATTCACCCAAGCCTTCACCATCAGGGCAGCTCCACTCTATTGCCCAGGCAAGGTGCAGGGCCTGCTCTCCTCTGTGCTATGGCCAGTAAGGGGGCGGGGCCAGCTCTTCCGACCAATGCAGATGGCAAGGAGGGTGACCAGGGTTAGCACTACTTTGCTGCCCAGGTGAGGTGCAGGGCCCACTCTCCTGAGATGCTCAACCTGTTTTCTTCTAACGGAGGACCACTAGCCCAGTGAGCCCGTGACCACTGACACCCACAGTGAGCTGGGGCCTCCCTGATCAACCACTAAGAAAATGTTCCACAGGCTTGCATACGTGATCTTATGGAGGCATTTTAAAAAAAACAAGGTTTCTTCCACTCAGATGGCTATAGCTTGTGTCAAGCTGACATAAAATTAGCCAGCACATACAGATTAAGAGTCCCTGGCAGACAAAAGGATCCTGGTTGGGGTCAAGTTCCTATGTGGTTGAAGTGTTGTAGGCTAGAGCTGCCAATTCAAACTGAGGAAGGTTGCCTGGGAACCAAAGAGGGCCTGCCTGTCCATGGAACACAGTCCAGAGAAGGGTAATAAATATGTTAGCAGGCCTTGGTTTGGCTGCTGCACAAGGGCTGAGGAATCGGGCCTGAAAGGGAAAGGGGTGTACGAGGGCATCCTGTCTAGCAGAAAGGGAGACCAGGTTGAGAGTGGGGCTTGCGAAAGGATCTTGCTGTGGGAGAAAGCATACGGGATGAAGACAAACTGACTATATAAGGGCTGAGTGAGTGAGGAAAGGAGTAAGGGAGCAAACACAGGCAGGTTAAGAGCTATGGAGAGTAGGTAAAAGGCAGACTGAAATGTGCCTAGTTAGGACAAGGTATGTAAGTTGGCCTAGGATGAGAAAGGAATTCCTGGCGTTTGAAGGGGGAAAGAACTATGTGGTTAGAGGAGGAAGCAAACAGTTGCTAGACAAGAGGGACTATCAACACACAAACTGCAGCCTGAGTCTAGGATTGCCTACTATTGTAGGACAATGATGTGCTGGAAAGAAGCCTCGGCCCAGATGGAGACTAACTGGGGGAGAAAACAGTTTGATGAGTAGGGCACTGCCTGCTGATGTGACGGCCAAGGAACATGGAGTATTAACTTCTTTTTAAGAAATGATCTCATTGTATGTCCCAGTGGAGCCTGACCTTCATTAGATAGCCCAGGCTGAGTTCAAACTTGAGATCCTCCTGTCAGCCTCTAGAAAGACGAAATGACAGACATGTGCTACCATGCCCAGCCTCTGCTCCAGGAGTTCTATAACAGGTAGGCCCAAAGAGGATGCATTCTCATTTTATGGCTTGCTTCTGAACACAAGAGAAATAACTACTACTATCTTGGGAACCCTTAAGACCTGACTCGGCTGGCTAACCACTGCACCACTGTGCCTGCCTTTGCAGAAGTGAGCAGGATGTAGCAACTCGGGCCAGATTCTAATTCCGCCGCAGGACACAAACCAAGACAGGATCTTTACGGTGTGATCTGGAAGAGCACGAGGCAGTTGCAGTCTGTTCTTTTCCTATAACCATGACTATTACGGACAGTTTTGTATACGCAATATACATGAGATACTAGTCTCACAGGGACCCAATTCCAGAAGTAACTTTCACAAACACAGGTATTTACTCATTTACTTCCGGTTGGCTTTTGACACAGCGTACCTTCCTTCTTTTTGCCATATTAACTGGAGATAAGGTGTTCATTTTACGCATACTTATGCCTTCAGGTTTGAGGTCTTAACTCATTCACCCAGTTTCTAGCTTTGTGATTGTAGATAAGTGACCTAATCTTTTTTAATGTATTTCCTCCTGCATAACATGTCGTGATTAATACTTTCCCAAGCTGTATTTTTGAAGGCTGTTAGAGGCATTAAGTGAGAATACGTAGACATTGTCCGATATGTGCTACTTGCTATTAATCTCTATGTAGGTACCCAAGAAACAATAGCATCAGCCCAGGCAGCAGTCATCCCTTAATTTTTGTTGATAGTAGCATTTTGGATCCACTTGACCTTTTCCCACAGGTCCTGCCATGCAGACAAAACCTCTCACAGGGTCATCTTCCCCAGTGATTACACCCACAGCTTCCACTGGAACCTGCCTGGGAACAGGATGGCCTCCTTGCAGAGACTCTTCTGTCCAGAGTACCTTCCTTCCAGGATTTTTCTGTACATAATAAACTCATATGTTCCCAAAGCACTGTTCTATTATTACCTGCTTTTTTAAAAGATCACATTATAAGCATTCCCCAATATCTTTAAATGGTTTTCAATGTGATGGTTCTTTAAATGTTATTACATTCTTATTTGTCTTGTGTGCTTGCACATGCATGTTGTATGTGGGTCCCCAGAACACTCGCAGAAGTCTATTCTCTCCTCCTGCTATGTGAGACTTGGAGGTTAACTCGTGTTATCAGCCTTGGTGGCAGGTGCCCTTACCCCTAAGCCATCTTGCCGGTCCCAATATGATGCTATGATGCTCCTAATGCCTACATTCTTGCTTCTGAACGCAGCGTAATTTATTTATCCAATTCTGTTGTGGGACATTTAGATTGCTTTCAATTTCTCACTACTATAAATATGCCACTGTAATGTCCTTGTAGTAAATCTTTTTCTATATTTTCTGACAATTTCCTTTTGATTGGTTCTCAAAATGATCTAGGTCAAAAGGAGAGGCTTTTAATAATACTGGGAAATTGCCCTCAAGAAAGATGCTACCAATTTATACTTCCGTGTAGTTGCCAGCAATGAAAATTATCACCTTGGCTAAAACTGGAGGTGAAATAGTATGAATTGACCTTCCTTGGTTCCTAGTGAGATCAAATAACCTTTGGTTGTTGGCATGTCTGTCTGGTTCATAAAGGGCTATGTATTTCTTGTCTAGTCCTAAATTTTCCTTGGTTTTCTATGGATGCTTGTCCTCTCCTTTGAGTTTCTTCCTCTTGTGATTTCTTTTTTAAGATATGGTCTCATTCTGTAGCCCAGACTGCCCTAGAACACACTGTGTAGCCGAGCTGGCTTCAAACGCACAGCAATATTCCTGTCACAGTATTCTGAATGCTAAGCCTCCTTTCCCCCGTGTTTTAATGAATCTGGCCAGGTTTCCTTTGAGTGTTCTAAAAGCCAGTTTTGTCATACATTATTAGCCTTTCAGATTTGTTTCTGGTGTGATAAGCTAAACTTTTAAAATTGTAATGAAATTTTATCAATTTTAAGGTTTTTATCATAAAGGTTTCCCCATCCTGGGGTTAGATCCATATTCATGAGTATTTTGTGGGGTTTTTTTTTCCTGCTTTCTCTTTATCCTCAGCTACACTTAATGTATCTACCCATGTTATTTGAGTTTAAGGTAAGGACACAGAGTTTTCTCCTAAATGCAGTAGTTAGCAATTAGTCCAATGCTATTTATTGAAGAACCTATCACTCCACGGGGAATTTGAAGTGCCATCTTCTACACATAATGCATTCTTAAAAGATAATGACATAATAAAGAGATTTCAACTATTCCCACACAATGGCTGCATTTCAGTGCCCTTAGTCTGAAATTACTAGCTGCCCATTCATCCATTCATTCAGTATTTACTAAAGAGCACAGTGGCAAACAATAGCTAAGAAAGATAAAAGCTGCAGTCTTGGCACTCGGCGTCCTGAAGGTAACAGACTGAGAAATAGAAGACAACATGGTCGCTGGGCTCATTGAAAGGAACACAGAGCAGAGCACTCAGGAAGGAGAAAAAGAACAGAATGTCTCCCTCTTCAGTCTAGCCAGATGGTAGAGGAGATAGTATGAAAGGGGATGGAGAGGGAAGCAGAAGAGACCTCTCATTATAAGGAACAGTCTTTTGATCATCGCAATTCCCATTAAATAAATACAAATCAAATGAGAGCCCATCCTTACCCGTCAGGTTGGTACTCAGGTAAAGCATGGGAATGCGCTGTGGGGCCAGTTCAGACCCGGAGCTCAGAAACACTGCTGATAGCTCAGAATTAGGGACAGACTCGGAAGGGCAATTTGGCAACAGCCATCAAATTTAAACTGCACAAACCACCATGACTTGTCTTTCTAAGGTTACAGAGAAGCAGGGCATGATTTGAGTATATCTTAGCAATGTTCACGTGCTGCTTTTCATCAAGGGCAGCAGATTTCGGGGGCGGGGGATAGGAGGGCGATTTTTGGTGTTTACTCTTTTGAATTTGATAGTCTGAAACATATGAATAAATGACAACTATTAACTAATTAATTAATTACAACCTAAGCAGCAAAACTAAAAGCGTGTGGCTTTTCACACAGCAGTACATTTCAGCTGATACGTATGTACAAGGTTATCCAACAACCTCATCACAGCATTGTTTACCATAGCAAAGATTTAGGTACAGAGAAAATCAATTTTTAAAAAGTTACATGTATTATCGTCTTTAGGAAGAGGAAGAAATGTGTAAAAGAAGAAAGCAGTGAAGTTTGACTTTTTTCTTTTTATTTATTTTCCTTTTGCACTGATAGGGAATGAGCGTGGGGCTGGCCCAGAATAGGCAGGTCTATACCGCTAAGCTATGTTGTGCATTACCAGGCCCAACATTACTTTTAAGCAATATACTGTACCACTAAATTGTTGTATTGTGGTGAAATATATATAACATAAATTTTACCATTTTAATTATTATTTACTTTTGATTGTGTTTTTATATTTATTAATTTTTATTAGAATATATTCATTGTACATAGTGTTGGTCTTCATAATGTTATTTTCACTCATGTCTATCATTTGCTTTGACATTATAGACACCACCAGGCCCTTTCTTTTCTCCCTCTCTGCTCTTGTCATGGGTCCATTTCCTTTTCCCAAATAGTCTCCCCACTACTTTCATATAACATATTTTATTTGTATATTATTATATATTTATTTCTTTATAAAATCTAGGATCTACATATGAGAAAGAAACATGATATTTATCTGCATCTAGCTTATTTTGGTTAAAATGATGATCTCCAGTTCTGTCCATTTTCCTGTAAACAATAAAATTTCATTCTTCTTCACAATACACACTCTGTGTGTGTGTGTGTGTATGCATGCACCTGCGCATACATATGGTTTGGGGGTAGTTGAGATTGAAGTCATGCACGATCATTCTACTGCTGAGTAGATGAATTTTAACTATTTTAAAATGTACAGTTCAGGGGCTGGAGAGATGGCTCAGTGGTAAAGAGCACTGATTGTTCTTTCACAGGTCCTGAGTTCAAATCCCAGCAACCACGTGGTGCCTCACAACCATCTGTAATGGGATCTGATGCCCTCTTCTGCTGTGTCTGAAGACAGCTGATATACATAAAATAGATAAATCTTTTAAAAAATGTACAGTTCACTGACATCCAGTCCTTTCATGTTGTTTTGCAACCATTGCCACCATCCATGTCTAGAACTTTTTCATATTTCCAAACTGAAACTCCATACACATTTCGTTGTGTCTGAGGTTCTTGTCCAGGCTGTCTATCTGTTGGTCTCGTGCGATCCTTCTGCCTCAGATTTCAGAATAGCAGTGACTCTAAGCCATGGAAGGAAGCAAGCTCATTTTCCATAACCCCAGCTCCCCCCGTCCCTCCCCTAGCCATGGAAATCATAATTCTACAGTCTGTCTCTCAGATTCAATAGTAGAGAAACCTCATACATGTGTAATCACACAGTGTTTGTGCTTTGTATCTACCTTATTGTATTTAGCCTAAAATTCTCCAGTTTTATTTGTGTTATAGTATAGGAGAGGGAAAGAGATATCAAATCTCTTTGAAGCTATATGGCTCCAGCTAGATATAGGAGTCAAATTAATATGAGGCTGATAAGACAGAAGGATGTACAAGTCTTTTCAATTTACATAGAGGAATGTTCACACGAGGATAAACTCTGAAGATAAGACTTAATATTTCTACCCTATTTAGATGAGGAACATGTATTTGTGAAGGAATGACAGGACAAATGGAAATTCTAGAGAGGTCACTAAGAGATATGTAAAGAGTGTAAAAAAAACTAATGGAAGATAAACCCTGGACCAAATGAGTTCATCTATTTCAGCTTCTTATAGCCCCAGTGTGCAAACACTGGTGACATGGGTCACTTTCTCACCTTTAGAGAGGACATGTCTCTCAAAGGAATCTGTATGGCTTGCTGCCTGTGAGAAAAGTCAGGCCTGGGGGTGACTCAGTGAGTGGGTCAAGGAACTTTCTGTGCAAGCCTTATACGTTAAGTTAAACACCACATAAAAAGCCAAATGTGATGGTGTGTTTCTGTCATTGCAGCACTTCCATAGTGTCGGAGAAGGACCACCTGGAAACTCATGGGCCAGCTAGCCTGGGGGGAACCATAAAAACAAAAGAGGCCCCTACCTCAATAAGATGCAAGGAGAAAGCTTACTGTCAAAAGTTCTCCCTCCTCTTAACTTCCACAGATGTGCTGTGACACAAACTAACATGTGCATCGTGCGCGCGCACACACACACACACACACACACACATATACACATACACACACATACACTAATAATGAACAATAAATAAATACATTTTAATTAAGCAATTTAAAAAGAAAGGGTGCTGACCGTCTTTTCAGAAGTTATAGGTCCTTGGGTGATTTCAATCTGAAGGAACCAAGGTCTCCATTCAGTGTATTTTGAGACAGCACATCCTTAAACTTCTCCAGTTTCATGTGTCTAAATTTCCATTGGGAGGAAGAGATATGTGAAGAGTTGGATAGAAAAGGAGATGGAGGAAGTGATATAATTATATTTTAATTTTTAAAAGCCAATTGATAAAAAGTTAAATATTTTGTTGTTTGCCAATGCCACATTTTGTTTACTATATTGCCAAGAAGAAATTTGTATCTATATAGTATCTAAAAACAATAAAAAATATGGATGTGTGTATATGTATGTAAATATACACATATAAATACATATACAAACTTATATATAAAGTGCTTGCCTAGAATTCAAAAAATCCTGGGGTTTCCCCAGCACATTCCCCGTACATCATACAGACAAAACCAAACCAAGCAAAACGCTGGCCTGAGATGACTTGCTAAACTTTTTTCTTCTGAAATATTTAAACTTCATGGAACCTGTCTGTTCTTTGGAAGTTTGAAATAATCAATTTACTTATTAAAATAGTCCTGAATGTTTTGTTTTTTCCCTATTAATTTGTTATTTATTCACTTTGCACCCTGATCACAACCCCCAACTTTTCCAAGCCCCCCCGCAACCCCTCTACTCTCCCCTTCTCCTCTGAGAAGGGGGAGGCACCCCTGGGTACCAACTCACCCTGGCACATCAAGTCACTGCAGGACTATGTACATCCTCTCCCACTGAGGCCAGACAAGGCAGCCCAGTTAGGGGAACAGGATCCACAGGCAGGTAAAAGAAACAGGGACAGCTCCTGTTCCAGTTTTTGGGACCCACCTGAAGACGGAGCTGCATTTCTGCTACACATGTGCGGGGGTGGATCTGTATCCAGCCCAAGTATGCTTTTTGGCTGGTGGTTCAGACTTTAAGAGCCCCAAGCCTCTAGGTTAGTTAACTGTTGGTCCTGCTGTGAAATTCCTATTCCCTTCTGGGCCCAAAATCCTTCCCCCAACTCTTACACAAGACTCCCTGAGCTCTGTCCAAGGTTTGGCTGTGAGTGTCTGCATCTGTCTGAGTCAGCTGCTGGGTGGAGCCTCTCAGAGGACAGCCATGCTAGACTCCTGTCTGCAAGCATAGCAGAGTATCACTCATAGTGTTGGGGATTGATGCTTGCCCACGGGATGGGTCTCTAGTTGGGATGGTCACTGATTGGCCATTGCCTCAGTATCTTTTCCACTTTGTCTCTGTATTTCTTGTGGGCAGGACAAATTTGGGGTCGAAGGTTTTGTGGGTATGTTGGTGCCTGGACCTCTTTTTGAAGTAAGACTCTCAGATGAGTGTAATTCTTTGAAGAGTAGCTTTGGAATGTAAAAAAATATCATAATCCATTTAAAGTAGATTGAGGTTTTAAACATGAACAACAAAAACATCTGGAAAGAAAGAATAAAAGTGAGCACAAGTTGTAGTTTATACCTACTTTCAAAGAGACATAGCTTCTTAAACTAGGGGTCATGACCCTATATGGGTTCGCATAATGGTGAGGGTTACAAAAATATTGGCAATAAGAGATTTCAGGACAAGCAAAGGCCAAAATTCAATTCCAATTAAACAAAAAATGAAAATGAGGTGTTTGTGGCCGTGCTTGCTCCGTTTCGTTATCGAGTTCGGTACATCCTTGTTCTGAACACGCAACATGTGCATAGTGCACAGTGCACACTGTCACACCATACACACAGCAAACACTTCCCTAAAACACCAAGGTTCGAACTCAAAACCACTCATCGTATACTATGTACTGCGGTGTTTTTACTGCACATATGAAGTTTTCTGTTCTTATCAAAACTTAATGGTTTAATTATAGAAAATAACATTTTCTATTACCATTCTTTAGCATGTATCTAATTAGTATATCTTTTGAGTATACTGTGTCAGAATATTTTATTTAAAACTTGCTATTTGAGGTGTGGGCTTGAATTTTACTTTTTAAAAAAAAATGTAAGCGCTGGGGAGATGGCTCTGAGGTTAAGAGCACTTGCTGCTCTCGCACAGGATCCAATTTGGATTCCTGGTACCCATGTCACGTAGCTCACCATTGCCTACAACTCCAAAGGCCGCTCACACTCTCTTCTGCCCTTAAAGGATGCCTACACACATGGCATACATGCACACAAACATGCAAACATCCACATATATAAAAATCAATCTTTAAAAA
Organism: Rattus norvegicus; assembly: GCF_021556685.1. NCBI lineage: Eukaryota > Metazoa > Chordata > Mammalia > Rodentia > Muridae > Rattus > Rattus norvegicus. The sequence continues at coordinate 73,536,406 of NC_141554.1, forward strand.
AATATTAGATGACTTTTGGCCTGGAATTAGAACACAACTTGGAACAATTTCTGAAATGGCTCTAAACATATTTCTGCCATTTTGCACAAAAGAGCATTCAGAACATTAATGATTATAAAATTGAAATATACATAAGCTGCAAGCTATTGAAGATGCTCTAAGTCCTGCCGTGTCAACTATCCAGCCCCAAGATTTAATTCTTTATGTAAAACATAAGCAAGAGCAGCCATCCCGTTGATGCAAATTTGATTTCATCTTCGATAGATGATACATTTAAGGATATAAAAGACTCATTTTCAAATGTTTACGATTCATTCTCAGTAAAAGTTTGATCTCTGTGCCTATTTTATTTCTATGGGGCCAGGGGACTGTAAAAATACCTTAGGTTAAAAAGAATCCCAAGCAAGGGGAGTGTATGAAACTATCTTCTCTTCTGCTTTACGGTCCTTTTCATTTTCAAAGGGTTTTACCTGGGAGAACTGGGTAAAGAGACATTTACCATCGTGCCCTATTCTAACTGCAAGGAAAAAAGACCCTGAGTATGTTTATTGCTTATAAATTAATTTTGCAAAAAACTTGTTAAATACTAATCTAAATTATTCTCCATGATCCCCCTCCCAATACATGGAAGCACACACAAGTGAATATACACACACACCGAAAATATGCCTCTTAATGTTCTATGTGAGCCCATAATTACACAGGAATTGTGTAAATACTGTCTAGAAGGAATAGCAGAGTAGTTTTGACATAAACATTCTGATACTCAGAGAGAGTATGATTTATAAAGACCCTTCTCACAGGGAGGTGATGTTTGTGTTCCGGGAGCTGCATACTCAGTATCTCGCAAAGAGGCTTTCAGGCCATTCAAGCCCCCAGTGGGGCCTGTGCACCGTTCTAACCATCTTACCGGAGAGATCTCTTCTGCCTGAGGACAGAAAAGGAACAGGAAAACATTCAGTGTTTGTCTTTCTGAACTGGCTAATTGTGTTTAACCTGATGAGCTGTAGTTCCGTTTAATTGTGTTTAACCTGGTGATCTCTAGTTCCATTCATTTTCTTGCAACTAACATAATATACTACTCACCTGTCCACAGGCATCTGTGCTGCTTGTATAGCTTGGTTCCGATGAACAGTGCCGCAGGGAAGATGGGTGAGCATTGTCTGGACGTGGCGATGCACATCTTTAATCCCAGCGCTCAGAAGCAGAGACAGGAGAATCTATGGGAATTTGAGGTCAGCCTGCTCTACACAGAGAATTCTAAACCAGCTAGATCCACGTAGTAAAATTCTGTCTAAAAATAGTTTGAAGTGAATGAGCACTTGTCTCTATCATAATCTGCCTTTGACTCCTTCAGATATATTTCCAAGAGTAGTCTGGCAGAGACATGTATTTTTAGTTTTAGTTTTTAAAGGACACTTCATAGTGACTCAGTAGCTTACATTTACACTAGCACTGGATAAGGGTGCCCCACATCCTGACAAGCATTCTTCGTTTTCTAACTAAAGTGACATGAATTTTGAATGTAGTTTGCTGTGATGGCTAATGATGCTGAACAGTTGTGTATTTTTGGCAAAATGTATTTTCCCCCCTCTGGAGAACTGTCTGTTCCATTCATTTGCCATTTATTTATTAGATGACTGTGTACTTGGCTGTTTTAATTATTTTTTAGTTCTTTATATATTCTGAATATTAATCCCCTGTCAGAGATATAAGTGGCAAAGATTTATCTCCTGCTCTTCTAACATAATTGTTTCCTCTGTTGAGAAGAAAAAGCAAAGCCTTTACGTTTCTTGCAATCCTGTTTGTTATTTCTTGCTATTATTTCCTGAGCTGTTAGCTGTTAGAATCCTGCTCAGAAAGTGACTACCTATTCCTATATCATGAGTTGTTTTCTGATAGAAAAAAAAGGACAGAAGAAGAAAAGGGAACTGCTTGGGAAGCCGAGAGATTAGAATGCAGACAAGAGAGGCCAATGGAAGAGTGAACATGATCAAAGCATGTTATACTTGTGAGCATGTCATAACAAGGCCAGTATTTTGTACAGTTCACATAAAGGGAAGCACATAAGACAGATAAAGCAGATAGCTGAGGTCTGGAGAAGGTTTTCTAGGCCCCTTTGCTCCAACTGGGCACTCTTTCTGGGACCATATAAATGCCAATCCTCTCCCAGACTTTGCCAAGTCTTGAGTATGGTGAAATTGTGGAAGCAGCTGGCCTGCTTCTACCACATGCACTTCAGCCTTTTCTCCTAAGTACAAAAGTTTTCCTTCAGCATGCATTGGAGTCACTCAAGGGACCTATGCTAATGAATGCCCAGAATGGCAGGAACAGTCTCTCAAGTGTGTAAACAGTGCCTCAGAAATATTTGCTGGGACTTGCAAATAGACTGTTCTCCTCAGTACTTTTCAGTTCAACAAAACACATTGAAGATCTCTCGCACTACCTGCTAGCGAGTGGCTAAAGAAGTTCCATTAAGGAGGTAAAATCTGCCATTGATAGTTTCCCTGGAGGCCTAACCTGAGTCGAAGCCCTTATAGATCTGAATGATGACCCCTCCCCATCCTATGTGGTCTCATAAAGAATAAGGAAATTTGATGGGAATGGTATGGGTAGAGCACAAAGGAATGAGGATTCTTGACATTTCCGTAGCTTAGATTTCTCATCCTAGCTTTCTGCAAGGAGTATGGAAGGGAAAGGAGAGGGAGCACTGTTAGGCGAGAGCATGGCATGACATGGTAGCGTTTGGATGCTCAGCATCTGGTCTCTTTCACCCTCACAAATGCCCCACTTTGCTTTTAGGGCCATATTTTTATCACTCTCTTGAAATGAAACGTATCTACCAGCAAAGCCTTCCCCTTCAGTCCTACCATTCAAGTGCAGTGGCCTGAGTTCACCCAGCAGAAGGAAACCCAGGATCTGATCAATACATGCACTTTGTAACTTAATTGCTATTTTGGAACTAGGACCATCTCCTGTCTATTGTCCACTGGCTGCACTTACTGTGGGTGACTCTTGTGAAGCCACCATGGGAAGTAAACAAATTGAATCACTGCCTAGGAAGAGGCTATTAAGACCTTCCTGTGACCGGAAATGCATTCAGAATTTTTAGAATAGCTCAATCAGATTTTGATTTGAAAGAAGGAAAGAAATGGGTAGCAACAACAGTGTTTTCCCATGCCCTGATCCAAGCTAATGAAGCAACTTTACCTAGGTTTCTCAGCTACTAAAAAACTAATATTCATGAATTCTAGTCCCATAGTCATGCCTCCCTGAGGCACAGTAATTGAGACTTACGGAATCGGAGTCAGTCTCCAGTGAATTGGGTTTGTCCATTTCCAGGAGTGCAAACCTCACAGTGCATACAAAGACTGTGCAGGGGAACCTCCTAAACTAATTAGCCAGTGTAGCAACTTTGTGAGCTGCCTTTCCACTAGGACCCTACCCCAGAGTGGTGTTTGAAAAGGAATGGCCTCCATAGACTCCTGTTTAAATGCTTGGCCCATAGCGTGTGGTGCTATTAGGAGGTATGGCCTTGATGGAGGGGGTGTGGCCTTGTTGGAGAGGTGTGGTCTTGCTGAAGGACGTGTATCACTGTGAAGGCAGGCTTTGAGATCATATACGCTTAAGCTATGCCCTGTGAGACACACTGTCTCCTGCTGCCTGTGGATCAAGATATAGGACTCTCGGCTCCATCCCCAGCACCATGTCTGTCTTACATGGCCATGCTTCCCACCATGACGATGATGGAATAAACCTCTGAAACCTCTGACAATGTAAGCCAGCTTCAATTAAATGTTGTCCTTTATAAGAGTTGCCGTGGTTAAGGGGTCTCTTCACAGCAATAAAATCTTAAGTAAGACACCCAGCCACCACTCCAAGACTCAAATAAGAAGTGTTTCTGCAACTTGCTCACTTTGAAAGGAAAAGTATCTCAGTACTAACAGCTTAGAAACTTACTCCTAAGGGGCTGGGGCTCTATCTCAGCTGATAGAGTGCTCGCCTAGCATGCATGCAGCCCTGGGTCCACTTCCGTTCATGGTGCTACTTTAGTTTATAGGATCCCAGCTGAGATATAACACTATTTTAGATAAAAAGTTATTCTGTAGTTGATAGTGTTCATTAAGTTTGTCAGAGCGACGCATGGTAGCACAGGCCTATAATCCCACACTCCAGGGGGGTCAGGCAGGAGGGTCTCTATGAGCTGGAAGCCAGCCTGAGCTACCTAGTGAGACTCTGCATTAAAACAAAGCAACGAAAATATTTTGTTGTCGGAAGAAGTGAGCGTCAGAGTTATGTATTGGGGCAGATGACTCCAATGACATATGGGGAGAAAAGACAGATGGCAAGGAGACATTAGAGGCAAAACCATGATGTGAGAAGTTTCTTTTAATGCATAACCATGATGCTGACCTGGAATAGGACAGGTGGCAGCAGGAAGAAGGAACAAAATGATGGACACTAGGAGTAGAGTTACTGTCCCTTTGGAGTGTAAGGATGAAACAGGCCAGAGGCTGAAGAACTCACGAACTGGCATCATTTCGGGCTGGAGAAATGACTCAATCGTTAAAGAGCCCTGATAGTTCTTTCAGGACATGAGCTCCTATACCTCCTAACAGCCTGTAATTCCACTTCCAGCGATCTAACACCTCTTAGTCTCCATGGGAACTTTACTCGCATGTATATACACACATAACCATAATTTTAAAAAATGAAAAATTAAAAATATCCATCACTTTGGGCTAGAAATAAGTAAGAGTGATTGCCCAACATGTGTAGAATCCTGGGCTCTGTCCCCAGTACTACAAAACGTCCCTTAAATCCTCCACCAAGTAAAATCTGCAACCTTTGCATACTATTTTTTTAACCACTATGATAAACTAAAAACAGACGTGTGTGTGTGTGTGTGTGTGTGTGTGTGTGTGTGTGTGTGTGTAAGAGGAGGTATAAACAATCCTAGAAAAAAATAAAATGGAAAACAACAAGAAAAGGGAATGAGTGGCTAAGGAACAAAGTGTGATTATTCAAACTATAAATGCAATTAAAATTTAAATATGCATAATTGCAGTGAAGTTAGTAGCAAGCCAAGGGTGTCGACAGTTAGCCAGCAGTAAATACTTGACAGTATCATTGCCAAACTCAGAATATTTGTTTAATAATCACAAGACAGGAGCTTCAACAGGACCATGCAGGGAGGGCTCTGGCAAGCTCTCTGCACTGTTACATGCACTGTGTCCTTCTTGCTGTAATTCTTCAGCAAATAGCTATTTAGCTGTGTGCATAGCCTCCCTCTTTCATGTATACATCCCACCCCTTTTCAAGGAATCCATGAGCTTTGGTCTCAGCAAGAAAAAAGTCTAAATCTGCATTCAAAAGCAATTTAATTTTCCCTGAATTCAGACCTGCAGGTCATGCAGGAAGAACAACAAACAGATTTAGAACTCATGGAATGCAGCCCACAGGTTAGCATAGCCAAGATGGGTACGCTGTGCTTGAGCCACAACCCCAGGAATCACGTGTCCTGAGCACTTCATGCTGTTATGGAGTTCACCTCCCTCTTAATCGAAGAATTGTATGAAAACTCTAAGCGGGCTTCCAGATATTGGGCAGTATCTTTGGCATTCGCAACACTGGTGCTTGATCTTTTTCAGGCATTGCCGCTGGAGCAGATTAATGATTCAGTCACCACCCTAGAGAAGGACGTAGAGAGGTAGATTGTCAGCAATGACCTCCACTCTTAGAAAGCATTTGGAAAAATAAAATTGTTCATGAATCTAGGCTAAGATGTTTCAACTACTAGCTATGATATAGAAACTCCTAGGGAAAAATCTGATGTTCTGAAAGGCACACTCTCATTAGTTAACGCTAGGGACCCTTTATGGTCAGGGAACAATGGCAGCACTGGCTGATGGGACTCTCACTGAGGCTGGACTAGTGGTAATTAATTTCTTATACCCATTTTGTACTCAGCTTCCTGATACGATTTATTAAGAATTGCTGATGAGTAGATATGCATTCTGTGGATTTAAAAGTAGATATGTTTTTATATAAAATTCAGATTTGTGATTCTTTAAGATTCCTACAAGATTACTTTTAAAGATAAATAATAAAATAATTCATCCTTTCTTTGTAACTGCAAATTGCTGCCTGGCAGTAGGAGAAACAGGTTGAGAAAACCTGTTTCTTGCTTGCTCACACTTTGTTAATCTATAACAAGTTGCTTAGTTACGAATGTACATGATTTCTTGGGAATAATTTGTTTTCTTTATCTGTACTATGTAATGTTGTTTCTTCTAAAGGTATTGGAAAACATATTGTTTTTTCATAACTATTCACTAGAAGAAAACTAAAGCAAAATCACATTGTAATTGTATACTGCTTGAAAGATTTTGCTGGGATATACAAGCTTTACAAATATACATACATACAGATTTGATGTATAGACCAAAGTTCCAACATATTCTCATACAAGCTTTACATGTATATATACATACACATAGTTGATGGATGGAAGGAGCAATGTTCTAAAATGTTTATTACAATGTTTATTCTATCTCCAAAGCTTGTCTGGGTGTGTGTTGGGGCTTGCTCTATCCACCAACCGTGTGTGTATATACATGTATGTGTATGTGTGAAATGCTTGGAGCCTGCTTGTTAGAACATTTTTTCTACCCACCCACCAGATATGTGTGTATATGTGCATATATGTATGAGTACATGTACATATATGTATATGTACTTATGTGTATGTGTGAAATGCTTGGAGCTTGCTTGCTGGAGCTTTGTGCTAACCATTAGGTGTGTGGATGTATATGTGTTTTTCTGTCTGTCTATATGTATGTACACATATATGAATGCTGCTGGGGACAATATATCATGACAGGGACTGCCAGCAGTAGACCTGGATGGAGACATCTCAGAAACCTATGGCAGCTTCTTGTAAAGTAGGGTGGTGTCTGGGACCCTGAGAAGCAGGAGACACATCCCTCCAGGGGACCCGCCATCTGAAATAAGAGGCTGCTGCACTAGTCCGGGATGGAGACATCTCAGTAGCCCACAGCAGCTCTTTGTAAAAACTGGTTGTTCCCATTTCTCCTAACCTTAGCCCTGGACAACAGCTGTATAGACTTCATTTGTGCATGACTGCCTTTTAGTTGGCCTTGGTGTGCATAATTATTCTATTATATCTGACTTTCCTACTTCTTTTTCCTTCTGCTCTGGTGAATTCTGTGAAACTAGATGTTCCTTGATGTAATGATTCTTAAACAATTGGAAATTGAGGCATAGGGGCACAGCACAGCACAGTCCTAATGGCCCATGTGCATGCTGTGTGTTCTCATCTTGGAAACAATGGAAGAACTGCACAATGGTAGTTCCAGAGTAATGCTTGACTTGCAAAGAAACTTTAAAGAAATTATTAGAAAATTAATTAGAGCCAACATTGGGACCCTAAGGAAGGAAAAAGTTATTGAAGTTAGGAATTAAGTTTTACATAACATTTGAGAGTGGTTCCTGGATAAGGAAGTATAGAATATATTAAACTATATACTACTAAAACTAAGTCAAAATGCTGGGATCCCTAAGAGAGTCATTGTGTACAGGAACAGAAAGCTAGCAGAACCACTGAATTAAGGGTTAACTTGATTCTTTCTGGCCACTGCCTGGCAGCTTTGCCCATGTCATTTATCATTAGAGCTTCACAGGAAAATGCAAGTAGCTGACCTTGGAGCTTTGAGCTCTGAAGTATAATAAGTCAAAAGTTAAAGTTTAAATAATGAGAGGTTTACAATTATTATTATTTTGGCCATGGGCCTGGGAACAGGGGAAGCTTGAAACTTTAGGGAAAAATTGTGATTCTTAGTTCTTTGTGGGATGTGGTTATTCTTTTGAATTTGATTTGGCAATGATTATACAATGTCTCTTTTCTACCTGCTTTTAGATTATCAGTAAAAGACTGGAGCAAGAGAAAAGCTGAAGAGCATGAAAGAACATGTGAAGAGTGAATGAGAAAGAGCATGTAAAGAGTGAATGAGAGAGGGCATGAGGGAGTGAATGAGAGAGTAAATGAGGGAGTGAATGTGAGAACAAATGTGAGAGCGAGTGAGAGAGCATGAGAAGAGCATGTGAAGAGTGAATGAGAAGAGATTGTGAAGAGTGAAGAGAGAGGGCATGAGGGAGCGAGTGAGAGAGCGAGTCTGAGAACAAATGTGAGAGCGAGTGAGAGAGCATGAGAAGAGCATGTGAAGAGTGAATGAGAAGAGATTGTGAAGAGTGAAGAGAGAGGGCATGAGGGAGCGAGTGAGAGAGCGAGTTTGAGAACAAATGTGAGAGCGAGTGAGAGAGCATGAGAAGAGAATGTGAAGAGTGAGTGAGAAGAGCATGTGAAGAGTGAAGAGAGAGGGCAAGAGGGAGCGAATGAGAGAGCGAGTCTGAGAACAAATGTGAGAGTGAGTGAGGGAGCATGAGAAGAGAATGTGAAGAGTGAGTGAGAAGAGCATGTAAAGAGTGAAGAGAGAGGGCATGAGGGAGCGAGTGAGAGAGCGAGTCTGAGAACAAATGTGAGAGCGAGTGAGAGAGCATGAGAAGAGCATGTGAAGAGTGAGTGAGAAGAGCATGTGAAGAGTGAAGAGAGAGAGCATGAGAAGAGAATGTAAAGAGTGAGTGAAGAGAGATTGTGAGGTGTGTATGAAGATTGTGTGTGTGAGTGAAAGGAGAGTGCATGCGGTGTGTGTGAGATTATGTGTGAGGTGTGTATGAAGATTGTGTGTGTGAGTGAAAGCAGAGTGCATGCGGTGTGTGTGAGATTATGTGTGAGGTGTGTATGAAGATTGTGTGTGTGAGTGAAAGGAGAGTGCATGCGGTGTGTGTGAGATTATGTGTGAGGTGTGTATGAAGATTGTGTGTGTGAGTGAAAGGAGAATGCATGCGGTGTGTGTGAGGTGTGTATGAAGAGTGTGTGTGTGAGTGAAAGGAGAGTGCATGTGGTGTGTGAGATTATGTATGAGGTGTGTATGAAGAGTGTGTGTTTGAATGAAAAGGTAATGAACAGAGGTGTGCATGAGTGTGGGAGTTTGAGAAAAGAAAACCACAATAAAAAAAAGCAGAGTGCGCAAGAGAATGCAGAGTGTGTGCAGCCTCAAGCAGAGAGAGAGAGAGAGAGAGAGAGAGAGAGAGAGAGAGAGAGAGAGAGAATGTTCAAGCCTTGAAATTGCCTGTCAGTTTTGTACCCAAAGAGTAGTCTGTGTACATTTATTATGCGCCTTCCAGATATCTCTGCTTCCAGTTGAGAACTCCCATCCTGTGTCTAGACTGGACCCCGACAGTACGTATTTATTTATTTTTTCTTTCTTTCTTTTTTTTTTTTCGGAGCTGGGGACTGAACCCAGGGCCTTGCGCTTGCTAGGCAAGCACTCTACCACTGAGCTAAATCCCCAACCCGGCAGTATGTATTTGTATGTATGAAGTTATTGGAGTCTGCTTTTTGCTTCATTTATTCAATGTGTATGTGTATGAATTTTCTCTCTTTCTTTTTCTTTCTTGCGGGCCCCAAGGAGTTAAAAGAATTCAGAGTTTTCCACTGGCAGCAGGGAGGGCCAGCCCCACCAAATTAAGCTTTGCTTCCTCAGAGAAAAGACTGCTGAGTAATTTCTCTAATCACTGGCTGCCTTAGGGAGCAAGTTCTATCAGTATCTGGACTGACTCCTATCAGCAGCTATAATGGCTACTCCTCGTTGTCAACTTGACTGTATCTGGAATGAACTACAATCCAGAATTGGAGGGCTCACCTGTGATGCAGATCTTGAGGCTGGAAAACACAAGTTTCTGACCTGGATTTGGCATGGAGACATAGTGGACATGAAAAGCTTAGGCCTGAGCAAGATACTACATGCCTTTAAGCCCAGCATTCAGGAGACAGAGCCATGGTGATCTCTGAGTTCAAGGTCAATCTACAGAACAAGTTCCAGGACAGCCAAACTTAGGCAGTGAAGGAGTTGGAAAACAGAAAATAGTGATAATGTATTAGAAAAAGGGAGCCAGGTTTCTAGCTGGCACCCAAACCTCACTGATCCCGGCCCACAGCTCCCTGTTCCCAAACCTCATGGGAGAAAGAACTCATCGCCCAGACCTGTGGGGAATCCTGAGACTGCAGGGCAGGACAGACTGTGACTTCTGCCCACCTTTGCCCACATCCCTGGCCCAAGAGGAAACTGTATAGGGCTTCTGGGACAGGAAGATAGGGGCAGTCAAGCTGCAGGAGCCCTGCGGTCCAGACTGCGGCTGGATCTGAACAGACACGGACAGCTTGCTGCGAAAAAGATAGCATTTTCAGCAAATGGTGCTGGTTCAACTGGAGGTCAGCATGTAGAAGAATGCAGATCAATCCATTCTAATCACCCTGTACAAAGCTCAAGTCCAAGTGGATCAAGGACCTCCACATCAAACCAGATACACTCAAACTAATAGAAGAAAAAGTGGGGAAGCATCTGGAACACATGGGCACTGGAGAAAATTTCCTGAACAAAACACCAATGGCTTATGCTCTAAAATCAAGAATTGACAAATGGGATCTCATAAAACTGCAAAGCTTCTGTAAGGCAAAGGACACTCTTGTTAGGACAAAATGGCAACCAACAGATTGGGAAAAGAACTTTACCAATCCTACAGCTGATAGAGGGCTTGTATCCAAAAGATACAAAGAACTCATGAAGTTAGACTGCAGGGAGACAAATAACCCTATTGAAAATGGGTTTCAGAGCTAAACAAAGAATTCACAGCTGAGGAATATTGAATGGCTGAGAAACACCTAAGGAAATGTTTAACATCTTTAGTCATAAGGGAAATGCAAATCAAAACAACCCTGAGATTTTACCTCACAGCAGTGAGAATGGCTAAGATCAAATACTCAGGTGACAGCAGATGCTGGCAAGGATGCGGAGAAAGTCCTCCATTGTTGGTGGGATTGCAGACCTGTACAACCATTCTGGAAATCAGTCTGGAGGTTCCTCAGAAAACTGGACACTGTTGTACCTGAGGACCCAGCTATATCTCTCTTGGGCATATACCCAAAAGATGCTCCAACATATAACAAAAACACATGCTCCACTATGTTCATAGCAGCCTTATTTATAATAGCCAGAAGCTGGAAAGAACCCCAATGCCCTTCAACAGAGGAATGGATACATAAAATGTGGTACATCTACACAATGATCAACATGTGATCAACATGTGATCATCTACACAATGATCACAGCTATCAGAAACAATGACTTTATGAAATTCATAGGCAAATGGATGGAACTGGAAAATATCATCCTGAGTGAGGTAACCCAGTCACAGAAAAACACACATGGTATGCACTCATTGATAAGTGGATATTAGCCCAAATGCTTGAATTACCCTAGATGCCTAGAACACATGAAACTCAAGACGGATGACCAAAATGCAGATGCTTCACTCCTTCTTTGAAAGGGGAACAAGAATACTCTTGGCAGGGAATAGGGAGGCAAAGATTAAAACAGAGGCAGAAGGAACACCCATTCAGAGCCTGCCACACATGTGGCCCATACTTATACAACCACCCAATTAGACAAGATGGATGAAGCAAAGACATGCAGGCTGACAGGAGCCGGATGTAGATCGCTCCTAAGAGACACAGCCAGAATACAGCAAATACAGAGGCGAAGGCCATCATTAAACCACTGAACTGAGAACGGGACCCCCGTTGAAGGAATGTTAGTAAGGACTGGAAGAGCTTGAAGGGGCTTGAGACCCCATATGAACAACAATGCCAAGCAACCAGAGCTTCCAGGGACTAAGCCACTCCCCAAAGACTATACATGGACTGACATTGGGCTCCAACCACATACGTAGCAATGAATAGCCTAGTAAGGGCTGGAGCTAATAAATTAACAGTGATTAAGAAGAAATCACCATCCCTGAGGTGAAATCTTCTGGGAAGTATTTTCTGAAAGCACAAAGAAGCTGTGTTCCAGAGATAGCCAAGATTGTACTTTTCGCTGCAGCTGTACTTGGTAATCTGTAAGAGTCACCCAGGTGGTTTTAAAGACATGAAGGTTTCATGAGAGCAGCTGAGGCTGGACACTGTGAGAGGCCATGGAAGGCCATTAGTGAATGTGCAACCTCAGTTACAGTTGACAGCCCAGGACTGAAGTGGTTATGCAAAGGAGTTGAAGCTTGGCACCATGAAGAGAGCCTATGAGAAGCTATTGGTGAAGCCTCATTGCAGTTCAAGACCCCAGTGTATTGGAGATGCCAGAACCATGGGATGATCATCAAGAACAGCAGCAGCAGTGGAGGGGATCAACCTGAGTTTAGAGTGCTACAGAGGGCAGAGCTGGAGAAGTGGCGCCAGCCCTTTGGAGGAGCCCAGAAGATCATGTGTGGATCCCAGACATTGAAACAAGAAGCTGTAACATTAAAGTTGCCTTGGAGACCCCAAGATGTTTGAGATGCAAAAGCAGTGGGCTATCTGTTGAGAAAAGCTGCTAACAGGGAGTGGAGCCACCCCAAGAGAAAGAAGTTTGTTGCAGTCAACAAAGATGAAAAAAGGGTTGGGGATTTAGCTCCGTGGTAGAGTGCTTGCCTAGCAAGCGCAAGGCCCTGGGTTCGGTCCCCAGCTCCGAAAAAAAAAAAGAAAGAAAGAAAGAAAGAAAAGAAAAAAAAACAAAAATGAAAAAGGAGTTGGAAATCTGAAGACTGCTTTGACATCAGACACGGAAATGCAGTTTTGAGTTTGCCCAGCTGGTTTTGTGTCTTGCTTTGGGGATTACAGTTAGGTGATTGGAAGACTCTTGAACCTTGAACTTGGGACTTTTAACATTGTTAAGACTGCTGTAGACTATGGGGACTTTAGACTCCTCAAAGCTCCCAGGAACTAAACCACCCACCAAAGAGTACACATGGGGTGACCCATGGCTCCAACTGTATATGTCGCAGAGGATGGCCTTATCTGGCATCAATGGGAGGGGAGCCCCTTGGTCCTGTGGAGGCTTGATGCCCCAGCATAGGAGAGTGACAGGTTACTTAAGTTGGAGTGGGTGGGTGGATGTGGAGGGCCCTCATAGAGGCAGGGGAGGAGGAGGGCATGAGGAGTTGTGGAGGGGAACTGGGAAGGGGGATAACTTTTAAATGTAAATAAATAAAATAACCAATAAATAAAACCAAACAACCAAAAGAAAAAACAAGAAGAAGGTGTTATAGTGATGAAAAAAGTTGCACTAAATGTATTTTGCATTATGGTATGGGTAGGTATGGCCCCCATAGACTCATATGTTCGAACAAGCCAATGTGGGCTAGGGAGTGGAATGTGATATGGATGGATGGATGTTCTTCATCCAGGGAGTGACAGTCTTAGAAGGGGTGGCCTTGTTGGAGCAGGCGTGTCACTGTAGGTGTGGGCTTTAAAACTTGTCCCAGCTGCCTGGAAGCCAGTATTCTGCTAGCAACTTCCAGATGAAGATGTAGAACTCTCAGCTCCTCCTGCACCATGCCTGCCTAGATGCTGCCCTGCTCCCACCTTGATGATAATGAACTGAACCTCTGAACCTGTAAGCCAGACCCAATTAAATGTTCTCCTTTATAAGTGTCTCCATGGTCATGAGGACTCTAAGCACCCTCCATCTGCTGCCTGCCCCCCCATATGCCAACTCTGGTTATTGGCACAGATCCATGATAGATTCTGACTTTTCTAACATATTGCACAGTGGCTTCTGTTCCCTTCCTTTGTCTCTACTGATGCAAAGACCCAAAATTGTCACTACAATGTCTTTTATAGAAACAGAACCGAAGCTCCACTGACACAAACAGAGGTCAGAGTAATGAAAGCCAGTATCCTTTCAGTTTGTTCCTTTTGCATGGTCTTTCTGTTTTTACACTGTGGGCCAGGTAAGATGTTTACTATTAGTGTTCAGTAATCCCCACCACCACTTATTCATGGGGAATACATATCAAGACCAGTGGATACTTGAACTCCATACTGTCTGCTATACATCATACCTGTGATATTTTATAATTTTTGTATAGCAAAGGGTCATCAGTAGTTAATAAGAGAAAATTATATATTGTAAAAATTATTTAACTTGTGAACTCTTCTGTATTTTTTCATGTAATAATTCTAGTATCAAACTTTGGTTGACTGAAACTATAGAATGTAAATCATTGATAAAAAGACATTACTGTAATTCCACCACACTCCCTTGATCTTAGAAGATAGAAAAAGAAGTCTTCAGAGGCCACATCAGGGAGAACAGAAAAGGTGCTAGATGAATAGACACCAAATGCTAATGAAGTTTTCTCTTGGTTTCCAGAATACTGGGTGGAATTAATTTCTCCAGATTATCAGTAGTGATCATATATTACATTTTCCTCTGTATTATATTTTAATAAAAAATCAGAACAAAGAATCATTTTGTCCTAAGAGAGTTATCAAATTAAAGCATATTTTTCTGCAAGATAACTTTTTTTACATTTTTACTGTTTGTAATGTTTTCAATATTTCCCCTCCTGCAAATCCTCTCAGATTCTTCCGATCTTCCTACCCACCCAATTTCATGCTTTTTCTCTCTTAAAAAAAAATCCCAGGAAAAGAAAACAAAAAGCAAAAACCATTAATATATAACCAAAAAAGAGAAGAGGGGGAGGAAGAAAAAGAAGATTGAGAGGAGGAGGAGAAAGAGAAGAAAGAGGAGAATGAGGAAGAGAAAGAGGAGGAAGAAGAGGAAATGCACACAAAACTTGAAGTCTTTTTGTGTTGACCAACTACTCCTGAGTACAAGGCCTGCCCTGGTATGTAGTTGATATACCATTTTCACTCCATTGGAAAAAAGTGGTTTCCCATCCCCTAACATTTATCCATTGCAAACAACTTCTTGGTTAAGGGCAGAACTTTGTGCCCACTTCCTTGTCTCCATTCTGAGGTTTTATGTGGCTTAAATGTTTCCAGCCTTACACGTGTTGTCATGGTCTCTATGAGTTCTTATGTGTTATCAGTCTTGTGTGTCTGGAAAACACTATTTTCTTGGAGTCATCCACCCCCTCTGGCTTTAAAAGTCTTTTCGCCTACTCTTCCACATAGATCCCTGAGCCTTGAGGGGAGGGGTTTTTTATCTGCTAGTGTCAAACTTTGCCTTAAGCACTTTGGACATAATACTAAATTTTATTTTATTTAACTCAATTAATACTATAATATACTATTATAATAATTATGATATGGCATTATATAATAATGTTCATAATATAACTACATATTATCCCTTATAATATATAATATACTATTATAAACTCCATCCTACAGATAAGGAAGCTTGTACACAAAGTGGTAGAGTCTAAGGATGTTATAGACTGTTCTTTCAAGTTAACATAAAATACTCTGAAAAAACAGTAATCTATATTGAAGCGGAATGTTTAACTCTCGTACTTTTGTGATTTGAGGAAACTAGAGAGTGAAAATGTCTGACCTCACCAAGATGCTGTCAAGAAGGCCTTCCCAAGAAAAGGGGAACTTTCCTTTTCCTTTTGTTGATTTTTAATAATAGTTATTATAATATTTTAGATGCATTTTTATTTTACTAAATTAGTATGAGACTTGCCCATCTAGAAGTTAGCAGCTTGAACTAATCTGCTTAGTCGGTAGCAATTCATCTGCTTTCATTTTTCCTTTATTGTTTGAGAATATCATTCATATATATATATAACATATGTATAATATATTATATATATAATGTGTTTTGATCAAAGCCACCCCCTTTCCTCCTATCCAGTTTTTCCCAATCACCCAATTATTTTTATTTACTAACCTTACGTGCACTTAAAGAAAACCTCACTGAGTCCCCTTAGTGCTGCCTGTATGCATGTGTGTGGAGGATCATCTACTTGGGGCATAGGTAGCCTCTCAGGGGCTGCAATCCCTGAAGAAAACATACTGTCCTTCTCCAAGAAGCCAACAATTGTCAGTATATACTTCATGCGTCCCTCTCCAATCCACGCTGGAATTGTGGCTCACTTAGTCATGTATGCCGTCTCCGCTGCTATATGTTCATCTATGCAATGGTGCTATCATGCCTAGCAAACACTCTTTCACTGGAGACATCAACTACCTCTGGGGTGTTATAACCTTTCTGTCCCTGCTTCCCCAATGATCCTGAGCCCTGGGAAAAAGAGGTTTGATATAGTTGTTCCATTTAGACCTGAGCACTCCATGGTCTCTTAATTTCTTCATGTTGACTAGTATGAGTCTCTGTATTTATTACCATATACTATATAAAGAAGCTCTGGGACACTTCTAGGGGATGAAATAGTACAGCAAACTTCCTGCTCTTACAATCTTTTTGTCCCCTCTTCTGCAATGATCCCCAAGCTTTAGATGCAGTTGTGTTGTTGTAAATGTATCAACTGGGGCTGGACACTACCCAATCACTTATTCTCTGCATTTTAATTGGCTGTGGCTTTCTATAATGATCTCCATCTGTTAAAAAGAGCCGTGTCTTTGATGAGGGATGAGAGGTACACTCACCTGTGATATAAGGATAAATACTTACAATATAGTTAGGAATTACGCTCTTTTAGTAAACTGGTGGCTATCATTTCTCCTCCGAGATCCATGACTTCACTAGATCTGGCTAGCAGGCTAGATTTCCAGTAACTGGCATGGTTTACCTCTAGTAGAGCAGGCCTGAAGTCAATTAGAAAGATGTTGGTTACCATCAAGGGATGTGTGCCACTGTGGCAACCTTGGAGATATCTTGCCATGCTAGTCATTGTTTTAGTTCATGGGCGTCATAGCTGAGTAGGACTTTTGCCTTCTTTGTTTCATTGGACGTTTGTAAGACATTTCTGGTACCATGGAAGCTTCAGGAAGGAGGCTTTCAGTTAAGAGCAGCTCATATTCTCTGATCCCTGTATCCAAAGACATGGTGCCTCTGGGTGGGGGCAGCCAAGGTCAACTGCAATAGCTTAGAATGGTATTGGACCTTCTTAGACTACTCTGACCTACAACTCAAAAAGGAGTTTCTCATGCCCAGTACCTGGTGTTGAGGTTTTTGTTAACTAGTCTATGACTCTAGGGAGAGTGTTTTTGGTTCAAGTGAGAAAATTTCATTTAAACTCTCTCTCTCTCTCTCTCTCTCTCTCTCTCTCTCTCTCTCTCTCTCTCTCTCTCTCATACACAGACATGTGTTATGTTATATAAAATTTTAGGTAGATAAATACTATGATTCCTTATGGCTTTTGCAAATGTCAGAAAAGCTTCACTTACAAAGTATCATCAACATGACTACCTAAAAACAGGACCTGAACAACGATGTCACCAATAGTCAGGCTAACACGGAAGGAAAAAACTCACATGGGCTTTCAACCTCAGACAAAGAACCTCAAGCAACTAGGGAAATGAGAGCTGGAGAAATAGTCTTCCCCAGGAAATAGAAGTGCAAACTGTTTCTTTAAGATCAAGTGATTAGCCCTGAATAAACATTAAAATAGGATGCAGACTGAGAAGATTGTACTTACATACCTAGGAGAGAGAGAGAGAGAGAGAGAGAGAGAGAGAGAGAGAGAGAGAGAGAGAGAGAATGAATGTGTGTGTGTGTGTGTGTGTGTGTGTGTGTGTGTGTGTGTGTGTGTGTGTAACACCCTGTATGGTTTGGTTCTGGAATCCTGACTGTGGTAGCAAGGGTAAAGAAAGAAGAGATACATGTACAGAAAAATGAAAAATCTGGGTAAGGGACATACACATTCTGATGGACTGGCACCAATTATGGCACAACTGGAAATCCAGGCATTTATTATGTACAACACAAGAGGAGGAGTTAGCTAGACTTAGTAAGGGATCTCTGTAGGAGACCAATCTCAGGCTGGAAACATCCAAAAGTGGGAAAATGCAGTTGATAGTTTTTTAATCACACTGGTCAATTGTTCATAAACCCTTGACCTTGCACACACTGTCAACATTTACACTTGGACCAGAGGCTGGGTTCTCACAGGTCTGAGGTATTGGTCCTTGACATGGCCATCCCCATGTCAAATAATAAATATTTACTCGGGACTTCATCCACTCTTTACACATTTGCTCAAGGCTTCTTAGGGTCCCCACCTAATAGCAATAGTTAAATTTGATATCAGATACTGTGGTGCCTCCAGTATTGCTCGTGTGTGTGTGTGTGTGTGTGTGTGTGTGTGTGTGTGTGTGTGTGCATGTGTGCATGCTTACGCACGCTTCGATATAAATTTTGGGACTTATTTTTCTTTCTCTTTTGTGAAGAGTTTATGGAAATTCTGATGGGGATTACGTTGACTGTATAGATCCCCTTCAACACTAGAGCCATTCCACAATAACAATTCTATTGATTCGTGTGTATGGAATGTTCTTTCCATCTTCTAGTGTGTTCTTCAATTTGTTTCTTCTTATTTAGCCTTTCATTTATTTTCATTTAGTTTCTGTCACCTCCTTTGCTATGTTTATTCTGAGGTATTTTATTTGTTTGAGGCTCTTACAAATGCATCCCCAATTTCTTTCTCATCATAATTATTATTTGGTAAGAAGAGCTATTGATTTTTATGTGATGATTTTGTAAGCCCCTGCTTTGCTGAATGCATTTGTCAGATCTCAGAAATCTCTGGCAGAATTTTTTAGAGTTTTTTAATAACAGGATCATATCATCCACAAACAGGGGCAAATTGAGTTCTTCTAGAAAAGTAACTCCTAAGGTGGACCAAGAAGATCACTCTGTTTGGGAGAGAAAGCATAGCCCACATCTGGTGAATAAGATGATAGGCAACTTTTGCTGAGCAAAGAGGAGGCCAGGAGTAGATAAAGAAAATTGGAAAAAAATCTGCAATAAAGCCTGCTCGGTGTTTATCATGGTTAAAATGCTAGCAGTTGCTAATTTCTGGATTCCATTCCAAGCCTCCTGTCTAAAGAGGAATTCCAGCACCTACATTTCAACCAGCTTTAAAGGCAGCTTTTGATGAACCTAAATGTGCAAAACAGATTGGCATCTGAGAGCCACGCCCATCAAAGGATGAGGAAAGAGGAGTCTACACCGAAAGACAGAACACAGGGGAGCAATTTCCTCTAGGATTCGTTACTTTTAAATAAGCTGCCACCCCTAATGACTTTGATGCTGGTGGCCTATGGATCACACTTGAGGAAGTTTGCCTCTAAGGTGACACAGTGCTGAGCATGTGGGCTTTGGGACCACAATCCACAGGGCTTTGGGACCGCAATCCACAATTTAAATGCAGGTAAATATATTACCTATAAGATCTCTGGCAAATGAAATAACATATATGAAAATACGGCTCTGACTAGTGAGAATGCACTTCACCA
This sequence comes from Rattus norvegicus, assembly GCF_021556685.1. Taxonomy (NCBI): domain Eukaryota; kingdom Metazoa; phylum Chordata; class Mammalia; order Rodentia; family Muridae; genus Rattus; species Rattus norvegicus. The sequence goes on from NC_141554.1 coordinate 73,555,748, forward strand.
CATTGTTGTAAGAACTAAATGTACGTATGCAAAGTATTTAAAACAGAAATGCTCAAAAGCTGGGTGTGGTGGCAGATGCCTACAAATCCTAGTGCTCCATTGGCTGAGGTAGGATTGTGGGTCCCATGCCAGGTTAGACCCCATAGTGAGACCCTGTCTCACAAACAAACAAACAAACAAACAAACAAATTTAAAAAGCCCATAAATAATACTTAATATATGTTAGTTATTAGTGTTGCTAATTTTATTATTCCCCATAGTTAGGAGTGCAAAGCCACCACAAGTATGCCTTATGAAAAGTAGGTTAGGCAATAGAATGTTTAAGCAGATTAGCAAAAGCCAATCAGGAAGTGAAAAAGATGGCCTTGTTACCAGCTAGAGAGGAAAAGGAGGGACTTACAAACCTAATAAAAAGACCAAGTGAGGGTCACCTCCATTCCTTGCTCTACCTAGGGTCTCTAGTTAGTAAAGTAAGTCACGGACCTGTTGCTGACTGAAGCTCAATGGGGCTGTGTTCATGAAGGAGGGCAAGAGGAGAGTGCTGGGGAAATAGGCAACACTGGTGCCAGCCCCTCCCCAGGGAGGATGTGCTACTAGTTACTAAAGAGACTCACATATTTGAGAAAGACTCAGTTGATAAAAGAATAGTTTAGGAACCAAGCAATAGCTTAAAAGCCACCTTGTTTTGCCAGTAGTAGGAAGCACCAGGTTCTGAAATTGTCCTCAGATGAACTTACACAAAGAAAGGTCTTATTTCTAAGGCGAGCTTCCTGGGGTAAGCGCCAGTCAGGAGACCAAGCTGCTGGTGAGACTTTTGGTCTCTCTATCTGTATCTTTACAACTTAATTCTGGCCCGGTTTCCACTTAAGGAGAACCTAGGCTGGAGAAGGAGCCAGAGCCCAGGTCTCATAAGAAACAATTGAAGGATCTGGGCCCATTTTTGCTAGAAGAGAAGGTTCAACACAAAATCATTTCATAACTACAAAGAAGTGTTGCAAGTTAGAAAGATCAGATGGTGTGGGATGGATGTGCAAGGGACAGAATCAGGACCCATAAGTGGACAGACACCATAAGGAGACATTTTAGCTCTTTACAGGAGATGTAGAATAGAACTGAAGGACCATAAATCAAACTGAATTTGTGTGAGATAAAGAGGATCAGCTGGGGTGGATGATAGCGGTACAGTTAAGTATCCCATTCAACTTTGTACCTAAGACATCCATCCCTGTGTTTACCAGCCTACTTTCGTTCCATATTTCTTGGCTTTCTTAGTCCTGGGTTTTAAGGGACTACTTTAACATCTGGTAACCAGGTCATACCTAAATATAACTAGGAAATGGATGTTGGGGAGCACTCTTGATTTTCCCACAGGCCCCAATTAAGTCCATACATGCCTCTTCTTTCTGCTACCATCACCTCTTCACTCCAGACTGCCGACAAAGTAGGACACGTCGCTCTAGTTCCCTGCTTTCTTGTCCATGAAACAAAGCCATAGATTAGGATTTAGGATGCAGAGGCCCCAACAGGAGATGACAAAACAGCCAACAAGAGCAGGTAGTCCAGAAGACTGAGAACTCTGCCCCAATTCCCTGAGCAGCTGTCCATGCACTAAACAGCTGCCTCTTAAATTTCACTGCCCAGGGAGCTCATTACCATGCACATTCTGATTCAGGACCTGGGGAGCCTAACAAGCTCCAGGCAATGCTGATGCTGCTGGTCCGTGAATCTGAATCACATCAATAACAGGGCCATTATGGCAGCTAGAGTTAGCATGGTGATCATCACTCACTGCACCATGGCAGAACTGTAAAATGCACGCCAGGAGTAGCATAAATAGGCTAGGGAAGGCTCCAGGGGTCTCCGAAGGAGATGTAAGGGTTACCTGCTCTTCAGGTACCTCTGTATTCTCTAAGCCCTGAATCTCCTCCTAGTCCCTTCCCCCTTTGCCAAAGTGAAGACTTCCTTAGCACTTTCTTCACACTTTCCCTTTCAAAACAAAGGGGTTTTCTTCCTTTAACACAAGAAATAGAGTCTCTACTTCAAGCTGAAGTCTTTTTCCACAAGAGGCCCATCCAACAAGGAAAACATTGATAATACAAAGAGCTTAGACCCAAGTTTATCATCTTTGATAGGCATCTCCAAAAGCATCTTGAAAGGTAGCTCTGAAGAGAAAATGCCAGCTTATTCTTATAGCAAGACTGACACTGCACTTCACTGTCTCCTACTCTCTTGCCCTCTTTCCTGATGAAAGCACAACTATCTCCCCAAAACAACGGTGCTAACTTTCAAGAATGGGCACCTCATCATTGCACACAGCCTGGGCTCCCAGCCAATGAGCCCATGGTGTGGGAAACCACCAGGAGAGCTCAAGGAAGGGAAAGATTTCTGAAAACTAGCCACAGCCTAGGGAGGAAGAGGAACCACACTGAGGGCTCCTGGATAGCATTACCCTCGTGCTTTGCTCTGCACATTCGAGGAGGTGCTGGGCCTCCCAGTCCGGTAGCATGTTATACTTGAAGAGGCTGGAATGAGACCCCTGTGAGCCTCTCAGCAGCCTCACCCTCTCCCCCATTGAACTTCTGGCCTGGGTCAAGCTTTTGGCTGGTTAAAATTTAGAGGTGTCAAGGCCTCTGCCAGCTGGATGAGGGTGGTGATGGCAGTCCTACCTAGCTGGGTATAAAGGCAGGCATAAGAATGAAGAATTACCAGGACTTTCTGCTTGATAGGAATGTCATAACTGTCCCTGAAATGTCATGTTGAGTTTTAGCAATAGCTTGCTTGGAGAATTAATCTGACGAGGAAGGAGTCCCACCTCCCCCATTTCCCAGCACTGAGGCTTGGAGAAATGTACTTTGCTGCTCGGGGCCTCGGGGGCCTCAGTTTTCCCATCTGCGACCCACTTACTAATTGTATGGTAAGAAGTTAATACTGGACATCTCGGACACCAGAGGAAAAAGCCAAAGACCATCTGGAACCCTGGTGCACTGAAGCTCCCGGAAACGGCGGCACAGGTCTTCCTGGTTGCTGCCGCTGCAGAGAGCCCGTGGGCAGCACCCCACTAGCGAACTTGAGCCTCGGGACCACAGGTAAGACCAAATTTTCTGCTGCAAGAAAGCTGCCTGGTGAACTCAAGACACAGGCCCACAGGAACAGCTGAAGACCTGTAGAGAGGAAAAACTACACACCCGAAAGCAGAACACTCTGTCCCCATAACTGACTGAAAGAGAGGAAAAGAGGTCTACAGCACTCCTGACACACAGGCTTATAGGACAGTCTAGCCACTGTCAGAAATAGCAGAACAAAGTAACACTAGAGATAATCTGATGGCAAGAGGCAAGCGCAAGAACCCAAGCAACAGAAACCAAGACTACATGGCACCATCGGAGCCCAATTCTCCCATCAAAACAAACATGGAATATCCAAACACACCAGAAAAGCAAGATCTAGTTTCAAAATCATTTTTGATCATGATGCTGGAGGACTTCAAGAAAGACGTGAAGAACTCCCTTAGAGAACAAGTAGAAGCCTACAGAGAGGAATCGCAAAAATGCCTGAAAGAATTCCAGGAAAACATAAATAAACAAGTAGAAGCCCATAGAGAGGAGACACAAAAATCCCTAAAAGAATCCCAGGAAAACATAAATAAACACGTAGAAGCCCATAGAGAGGAGTCACAAAAATCCCTGAAAGAATTCCAGGAAAACACAATCAAACAATTGAAGGAATTAAAAATGGAAATAGAAGCAATCAAGAAAGAACACATGGAAACAACCCTGGATATAGAAAACCAAAAGAAGAGACAAGGAGCTGTAGATACGAGCTACACCAACAGAATACAAGAGATGGAAGAGAGAATCTCAGGAGCAGAAGATTCCATAGAAATCATCGACTCAACTGTCAAAGATAATGTAAACCAGAAAAAGCTACTGGTCCAAAACATACAGGAAATCCAGGACTCAATGAGAAGATCAAACCTAAGGATAATAGGAATAGAAGAGAGTGAAGACTCCCAGCTCAAAGGACCAGTAAATATCTTCAACAAAATCATAGAAGAAAACTTCCCTAACCTAAAAAAAGAGATACCCATAGGCATACAAGAAGCCTACAGAACTCCAAATAGATTGGACCAGAAAAGAAACACCTCCCGTCACATAATTGTCAAAACACCAAACGCACAAAATAAAGAAAGAATATTAAAAGCAGTAAGGGAAAAAGGTCAAGTAACATATAAAGGCAGACCTATCAGAATCACACCAGACTTCTCGCCAGAAACTATGAAGGCCAGAAGATCCTGGACTGATGTCATACAGACCCTAAGAGAACACAAATGCCAGCCCAGGTTACTGTATCCAGCAAAACTCTCAACATAGATGGAGAAACCAAGATATTCCATGAAAAAACCAAATTTACACAATATCTTGCTACAAATCCAGCACTACAAAGGATAATAAATGGTAAAGCCCAACATAAGGAGGCAAGCTATACCCTAGAAGAAGCAAGAAACTAATCGTCTTGGCAACAAAACAAAGAGAATGAAAGCACACAAACATAACCTCACATCCAAATATGAATATAACGGGAAGCAATAATCACTATTCCTTAATATCTCTCAATATCAATGGCCTCAACTCCCCAATAAAAAGACATAGATTAACAAACTGGATACACAATGAGGACCCTGCATTCTGCTGCCTACAGGAAACACACCTCAGAGACAAAGACAGACACTACCTCAGAGTGAAAGGCTAGAAAACAACTTTCCAAGCAAATGGTCAGAAGAAGCAAGCTGGAGTAGCCATTCTAATATCAAATAAAATCAATTTCCAACTAAAAGTCATCAAAAAAGATAAGGAAGGACACTTCATATTCATCAAAGGAAAAATCAACCAAGATGAAGTCTCAATCCTAAATATCTATGCCCCAAATACAAGGGCACCTACATACGTAAAAGAAACCTTACTAAAGTTCAAAACACACATTGCACCTCACACAATAATAGTGGGAGATTTCAACACCCCACTCTCATCAATGGACAGATCATGGAAACAGAAATTAAACAGTGATGTCGACAGACTAAGAGAAGTCATGAGCCAACTGGACTTAACGGATATTTATAGAACATTCTATCCTAAAGCAAAAGGATATACCTTCTTCTCAGCTCCTCATGGTACTTTCTCCAAAATTGACCATATAATTGGTCAAAAAACGGGCCTCAACAGGTACAGAAAGATAGAAATAATCCCATGCGTGCTATCGGACCACCACGGCCTAAAACTCGTCTTCAATAACAATAAGGGAAGAATGCCCACATATACGTGGAAATTGAACAATGCTCTCCTCAATGATAACCTGTTCAAGGAAGAAATAAAGAAAGAAATTAAAAACTTTTTAGAATTTAATGAAAATGAAGGTACAACATACCCAAACTTATGGGACACAATGAAAGCTGTGCTAAGAGGAAAACTCATAGTGCTGAGTGCCTGCAGAAAGAAACAGGAAAGAGCATATGTCAGCAGCTTGACAGCACACCTAAAAGCTCTAGAACAAAAAGAAGCAAATATACCCAGGAGGAGTAGAAGGCAGGAAATAATCAAACTCAGAGCAGTAATCAACCAAGTAGAAACAAAAAGGACCATAGAAAGAATCAACAGAACCAAAAGTTGGTTCTTTGAGAAAATCAACAAGATAGATAAACCCTTAGCCAGACTAACGAGAGGACACAGAGAGTGCGTCCAAATTAACAAAATCAGAAATGAAAAGGGAGACATAACTACAGATTCAGAGGAAATTCAAAAAATCATCAGATCTTACTATAAAAACCTATATTCAACAAAACTTGAAAATCTTCAGGAAATGGACAATTTCCTAGACAGATACCAGGTATCGAAGTTAAATCAGGAACAGATAAACCAGTTAAACAACCCCATAACTCCTAAGGAAATAGAAGCAGTCATTAAAGGTCTCCCAACCAAAAAGAGCCCAGGTCCAGACGGGTTTAGTGCAGAATTCTATCAAACCTTCATAGAAGACCTCATACCAATATTATCCAAACTATTCCACGAAATTGAAACAGATGGAGCACTAACGACTTCCTTCTACGAAGCCACAATTACTCTTATACCTAAACCACACAAAGACACAACAAAGAAAGAGAACTTCAGACCAATTTCCCTTATGAATATCGACGCAAAAGTACTCAATAAAATTCTGGCAAACCGAATCCAAGAGCACATCAAAACAATCATCCACCATGATCAAGTAGGCTTCATCCCAGGCATGCAGGGATGGTTTAATATACGGAAAACCATCAACGTGATCCATTATATAAACAAACTGAAATAACAGAACCACATGATCATTTCATTAGATGCTGAGAAAGCATTTGACAAAATTCAACACCCCTTCATGATAAAAGTCCTGGAAAGAATAGGAATTCAAGGCCCATACCTAAACATAGTAAAAGCCATATACAGCAAACCAGTTGCTAACATTAAACTAAATGGAGAGAAACTTGAAGCAATCCCACTAAAATCAGGGACTGGACAAGGCTGCCCACTCTCTCCCTACTTATTCAATATAGTTCTTGAAGTTCTAGCCAGAGCAATCAGACAACAAAAGGAGATCAAGGGGATACAGATCGGAAAAGAAGAGGTCAAAATATCACTATTTGCAGATGACATGATAGTATATTTAAGTGATCCCAAAAGTTCCACCAGAGAACTACTAAAGCTGATAAACAACTTCAGCAAAGTGGCTGGGTATAAAATTAACTCAAATAAATCAGTTGCCTTCCTCTATACAAAAGAGAAACAAGCCGAGAAAGAAATTAGGGAAATGACACCCTTCATAATAGACCCAAATAATATAAAGTACCTCGGTGTGACTTTAACCAAGCAAGTAAAAGATCTGTACAATAAGAACTTCAAGACACTGAGGAAAGAAATTGAAGAAGACCTCAGAAGATGGAAAGATCTCCCATGCTCATGGATTGGCAGGATTAATATAGTAAAAATGGCCATTTTACCAAAAGCGATCTACAGATTCAATGCAATCCCCATCAAAATACCAATCCAATTCTTCAAAGAGTTAGACAGAACAATTTGCAAATTCATCTGGAATAACAAAAAACCCAGGATAGCTAAAGCTATCCTCAACAATAAAAGGACTTCAGGGGGAATCACTATCCCTGAAGTCAAGCAGTATTACAGAGCAATAGTGATAAAAACTGCATGGTAGTGGTACAGAGACAGACAGATAGACCAATGGAATAGAATTGAAGACCCAGAAATGAACCCACACACCTATGGTCACTTGATTTTTGACAAAGGAGCCAAAACCATCCAATGGAAAAAAGATAGCATTTTCAGCAAATGGTGCTGGTTCAACTGGAGGGCAACATGTAGAAGAATGCAGATCGATCCATCCTTATCACCCTGTACAAAGCTTAAGTCCAAGTGGATCAAGGACCTCCACATCAAACCAGACACACTCAAACTAATAGAAGAAAAACTAGGGAAGCATCTGGAACACATGGGCACTGGAAAAAATTTCCTGAACAAAACACCAATGGCTTATGCTCTAAGATCAAGAATCGACAAATGGGATCTCATAAAACTGCAAAGCTTCTGTAAGGCAAAGGACACTGTGGTTAGGACAAAATGGCAACCAACAGATTGGGAAAAGATCTTTACCAATCCTACAACAGATAGAGGCCTTATATCCAAAATATACAAAGAACTCAAGAAGTTAGACCGCAGGGAAACAAATAACCCTATTAAAAAATGGGGTTCAGAGCTAAACAAAGAATTCACAGCTGAGGAATGCCAAATGGCTGAGAAACACCTAAAGAAATGTTCAACATCTTTAGTCATAAGGGAAATGCAAATAAAAACAACCCTGAGATTTCACCTCCCACCAGTGAGAATGGCTAAGATCAAAAACTCAGGTGACAGCAGATGCTGGCGAGGATGTGGAGAAAGAGGAACACTCCTCCATTGTTGGTGGGATTGCAGACTGGTAAAACCATTCTGGAAATCAGTCTGGAGGTTCCTCAGAAAATTGGACATTGAACTGCCTGAGGATCCAGCTATACCTCTCTTGGGCATATACCCAAAAGATGCCTCAACATATAAAAGAGACACGTGCTCCACTATGTTCATCGCAGCCTTATTTTTTTTATTATTTCTATATATATATATATTTTTTTTTATTGACTTGAGTATTTCTTATATACATTTCAAGTGTTATTCCCTTTCCCGGTATCCGGGCAAACATCCCCCTCCCCCCTCCCCTTCCTTATGGGTGTTCCCCTCCCAACCCTCCCCCCATTGCCGCCCTCCCCCCACCAGTCTAGTTCACTGGGGGTTCAGTCTTAGCAGGACCCAGGGCTTCCCCTTCCACTGGTGCTCTTACTAGGATATGCATTGCTATCTATGAGGTCAGAGTCCAGGGTCAGTCCATGTATAGTCTTTGGGTAGGGGCTTAGTCTCTGGAAGCTCTGGTTGCTTGGCATTGTTGTACATATGGAGTCTCGAGCCCCTTCAAGCTCTTCCAGTTCTTTCTCTGATTCCTTCAACGGGGGTCCTGTTCTCAGTTCAGTGGTTTGCTGCTGGCATTCGCCTCTGTATTTGCTGTATTCTGGCTGTGTCTCTTAGGAACGATCTACATCCGGCTCCTGTCGGTCTGCACTTCTTTGCTTCATCCATCTTGTCTAATTGGGTGGCTATATATGTATGGGCCACATGTGGGGCAGACTCTGAATGGGTGTTCCTTCAGTCTCTGTTTTAATCTTTGCCTCTCTCTTCCCTGCCAAGGGTATTCTTGTTCCCCTTTTAAAGAAGGAGTGAAGCATTCACATTTTGATCATCCGTCTTGAGTTTCATTTGCTCTAGGCATCTAGGGTAATTCAAGCATTTGGGCTAATAGCCACTTATCAATGAGTGCATACCATGTATGTCTTTCTGTGATTGGGTTAGCTCACTCAGGATGATGTTTTCCAGTTCCAACCATTTGCCTACGAATTTCATAAAGTCGTTGTTTTTGATAGCTGAGTAATATTCCATTGTGTAGATGTACCACATTTTCTGTATCCATTCCTCTGTTGAACATCGCAGCCTTATTTATAATAGCCAGAAACTGGAAAGAACCCAGATGCCCTTCAACAGAGGAATGGATACAGAAAATGTGGTACATCTACGCAATGGAATATTACTTAGCTATCAAAAACAACGAGTTTATGAAATTCGTAGGCAAATGGTTGGAACTGGAAAATATCATCCTGAGTGAGCTAACCCAATCACAGAAAGACATACATGGTATGCACTCATTGATAAGTGGCTATTAGCCCAAATGCTTGAATTACCCTAGATCCCTAGAACAAACGAAACTCAAGACGGATGATCAAAAGGTGAATGCTTCACTCCTTCTTTAAATGAGGAAGAAGAATACCCTTGGCAGGGAAGGGAGAGGCAAAGATTAAAACAGAGACTGAAGGAACACCCATTCAGAGCCTGCCCCACATGTGGCCCATACATATACAGCCACCCAATTAGACAAGATGGATGAAGCAAAGAAGTGCAGACCGACAGGAGCCGGATGTAGATCGTTCCTAAGAGACACAGCCAGAATACAGCAAATACAGAGGCGAATGCCAGCAGCAAACCACTGAACTGAGAATAGGACCCCCGTTGAAGGAATCAGAGAAAGAACTGGAAGAGCTTGAAGGGGCTCGAGTCCCCATATGTACAACAATGCCAAGCAACCAGAGCTTCCAGGGACTAAGCCACTACCTAAAGACTATACATGGACTGACCCTGGACTCTGACCCCATAGGTAGCAATGAATATCCTAGTAAGAGCACCAGTGGAAGGGGAAGCCCTGGGTCCTGCTAAGACTGAACCCCCAGTGTACTAGACTATGGGGGGAGGGCGGCAATGGGGGGAGGGTTGGGAGGGGAACACCCATAAGGAAGGGGAGGGGGGAGGGGAATGTTTGCCCGGAAACCGGGAAAGGGAATAACACTGAAATGTATATAAGAAATACTCAAGTTAATAAAAAAAAAAAAGAAGAAGTTAATACTGGGTCTATTTATGAATGCGCTTGTATGTGTTCTTTCCCTTGACATGGAAAAATCCACTTATTACAAAAAGCTGGGATAAAGAGGCCACTAGCAAAGTTTGGACAAATGCCAAATTGGGAGCCTGTAGGTCCCATGCCTAAGAAACAAATATTAAGGCCAGATAATTAGGTAAAATTTCTCTCTGAAGCCAGACATACCAGCGTGCATGCCTTTAATTCTAGCAGTTGAAAGGTAGAGGCAGATAGATCTCTGTGAGTTTGAGGCTAGCCTGCTCTATATAGAAAATTACAGGACAGTCCCAGGGCTACACGGTGATAGTCTGTCTCAAACAAAACAAAAAGATAACCAAACATGTCTCTCTGCATTCCTAACAGTGTATTATCTGTCACAAACATAGCTCGTCTTCCTGGTTCATGAGCAGCTTGGGTAAGGGTCAGATATCTAAACCAGGTTCTTTATAGTCTTTCTTGTGAAGAAAAGAAGCTATTTGCAAGACAGCTTGCCAGAGGAACTCTTCCCAAGTGAAGCTAATTAGGCCATGAAGTGTATTCAACTTTGCCCTCTCACACCTGAGTCTTTCCTGATCCTGTTTTTGCTCCTTTCCTACCCTCTGTCCTTCACCTGGCTGACTTCTACAGGCTACTACCTCAAATGGCAGGGATACCTCAGACTGCTAATCTAGCCTGGATACTTGGGCTTTACCTCAGCATTTCACACACCTGCGTGTGTGACCAGACCCTTTCCCACTAGACCGGAAGCTCTTGGCTGAAGGACAGTGACTATTTGTTTATATCATGTGCCTGGCAGATGGCATGTGCTCAAGATATTTGTTGACTGACTAAATAACCTTGGCAGTCACTTTGAACGCTGGGATTTTAGAGAAACAAAGACAGGCCAGCCTCTCCCACAGCCAATGGAACTGCTATAACTAACCAACCAGAGTCCAGTCTAAGAAGGCCTTGGGATACTGAAATGTCACCTTCTGTTTCTTCCTTCTCCTGTTTTCTGTTCTTTCTCAGAACATCCCTATTGTAGTGATGGAGTCCAAAACAGCCATTTGGCTTCCACAACAGTGAAAAAGACTTAGCTAGCAATCATGACAGCTCTTTTGGGTTCTGAGAAAGCAAAGGAAGGCAGTAAGAACAGAACACCAGTCCTGGGGGACTTAGATCCCATAAAAAAGGGTCCTAAATCCTGGATGACTAAGACAGTCCCTAACTGTCCCAGTGTGGCATATATATTCACAGGTTGGCAGATGTATAGGAGAGGCCTAGATTGGGGAGTCAAGATGACTCTGGCTCTGAGTGCCAGGAGAAATGTGGTTTCTGAAATTGGGGAGTCAAGAAGCCTCCCTCCTGCTGAGTGCCAGAGAAGAGTTCCAGAAGGAACAGGAAGTACAAAGAGAGAGCCAGCCCAATAGGCAGCCCTGAAGGAACCGTACATCAGAGGCTCGGATTGCTACTGCTCTTCTATGCATTGGCTTAAAAATCGAATTCCATTCTGGACAAATTTCCTTATTGCATGCAAGCTGCTCTAATTTCAAGAATGTCAAATGCACAGCCAAATGCAATTACATTTTAAGCACAGTGCTCACTTGAAATATAGCACAAATTTCTAAACCAATTTTAATCACATTACAGAGAGGGCGGACATGCTCAGCAATCTGAAATCCCACCTTATCCAGAGTTTTTCCTGATTAGTTAGAAGAGTGGCCAATTCAGTCTCTGCCGTGCTTAGCCTCCTCTCTTCACCCCACAATGTCAGGTATTCACTTAGTCTTCTTTATGGTACAGGCCCTGTCTGCGGTGCATTTCTGCCCTGGTACCTGCTCACTTGATTCATCACATTCCCGTAATGTCTGAGCAGTGTCTTGGCTGTCTCACCCCAGTACATCCCTATGAGTACAGGCTTGGCCTTGGATTCCTTTTGTATTATGCTCATCCTAACCCCGCATGGCCTGGGTGCTGAATAAGAATTATTTAACAATGAAAACTCAAAGATCCATGACCAAACAGGGTATATGTGAGGACAGTGGCACAGCAAGCGAACCTGAGCGGGGAGCCTTCGTGGACATTGGCTAGAAACTAGCTATGCTTCAGAAGACTGGTGTGGGTGCTCTCCAGAAGCCAGCACTGTCATAGTTGTCTGGCCAATTCAGGGGTCCAAGATTGGCCAGCCGCTGAGAATCTTCTTCCCGGGAAATCTAGGTTTTGGTCTCTGGTTTGTACCAGAACATGCCAGTGTTGGCATCCAGGCAGAACACTCCAGACAGCCCAACTGTCATCTCTCATGTCCACTTTTGCTGGCACAGTTTTGGTCCCTGTCTCCCTCTCCCTCTCCCTCTTCCTCTCCCTCTCCCTCTCCCTCTCCCCTTCCCTCTCCCTCTCCCTCTCCCTCTCCCTCTCCCTCTCCTTCCCTCTCCCTCTCTCTTTCCTTCTCCCCTTCTCCTCCTTCCCTCCCCAATCTCTCTCATTTTGCATATATGCGTATCAGTCACCTTCTCTCATTCTTCCACTGTGACTCCTCCATCTCTGACTGAATTGCTTCACCTTCCTCTGTCAGCGTGTCCTCTTTGTTCCACCCCCACAGCTCTCCCTGTGTCCACGTTGCATTTCCTTTCTCACTCTCAGCATTCTGTCTCCTGCCTATCACTGTACTCAGATACAGAAATGTGCATTCTTCCCTTTGATAAACTCACAAACTTAGAAAGGTAGTTTCACTTAGAAATTAAGAGAGAGTGGGCTAGAGAGTTAGCTCAAACTTGAAGGGCACTCACTGCCCTTGCAGAGGCTTAGGTTCAAGTCCTAGCACCCACTTGATGAATCCCAACCATCTGTAAACACCAGCTCTTCAAGGATCCAATACCATGTTCTGACTTGGACAGGAACTAGGCACAAACATTCAGACAAAACACACATATACCATAAAATAAAAGAAAGAGATCCTTTTATGTTTTTTAAAAAGAAAAAAATAACCCAGAGCACATATGTCATTCTCAGCCAGGATCCTAGCCCAAGCCACCACACTTCTTCCCATGGATGCTGTGTTCTCGGGGTTCCAGCCCCCACTCCACAAAGGCACGATGGGCTATGCATGGGAAGTAGGATAACTTAGCCAGGCCTCTAGCATCAGATGATGGAAGAGTGACATGATGCAGCAGACTTGGTGAAATGCACAACTTTTCAGGTCTGTCCTTAGATTCTGGGATTTCATGATTTTGACATTTGTGACCAAATTCAGTTCTGGGCATTATACACTAAGAGCAACAAACATAATATGTCCATGTCAAAGTAAGTAGAATGGAGCAGAGGCTGGAGATCTTGCCATTGTCTCCAAATCAACAGGAATTAAGTACCCACTATATGATAGCTACTGAGAGGGGCTGGGGATTTAGCTCAGTGGTAGAGCGCTTACCTAGGAAGCGCAAGGCCCTGGGTTCGGTCCCCAGCTCCGAAAAAAAGAACCAAAAAAAAAAAAAAAGATAGCTACTGAGATAAATACTAAGCATGCAGATTAATAAAGTACGGACATCTGACTTCACAGAACTCAGTTGAGTGACCAAACCTAGAAAGCTGAGTTTAAATAACAACCATTTACCAAGGGCTTACCATATGTTACACACTGCTCTAAACTTTTTGCGTGTGTTATTTGTTTTAATCTTCATGTCATAGATGAGAAAACTGAACCCCAGAAAAGTTACATTTGTTGACAACATAGTACCATGAAGATTGATTATTGAGAGAGTTGGGGCCCCCAAGCCTGGAATAGAATATTCAAAGGAATATTGAATTTCTTGTCCTCAGTCTTCTGTCGAAGTCCAAGAGAACATTTGTATCTGCATTTGGGATCTACTCCAAAGGGGATTCCTGAGGTCCTGAGGACCTGGAATCCAAGACTGGAAGCTGGTCTTCACTTCGTACAAAGAGGAAAAACATGAAACATCTGTCTTAGGGGGCAAAGTTGTCTGTAGCTAGAACAGGCTTTCATGAGAGGGGGTAGGGGGGATGCTTAAGCAGAGATGGGATGACTACTCAGAAAGGGAAGAGGACAAAATAGGCTACCAAAGGACTCTTGAAATTCTGAGGAGCTATGCATTTCTGTCTTCTGGTGGCACACTGTCTTGACTACCCATAATAGCTTCCTTAACATCCCCGAGGAATCAGCCATATGTTGACTACCAGAGATAAGCTTACCTATTCTGTACATAGTAACCACATGGTCTCCTCATGCTTATCTATATCTATATCTATATCTATATCTATATCTATATCTATATCTATATCTATATCTATATCTATATCTATATCTATATCTATCTATATATCCTATTTCCCTTCCCAAGCAGTTTTAGCCATATCTTGTAGGAGTTCGCTCACAACCTTTCTCCTCATTTCCTCCTTAGGCCTAGCTCTGGTCTTAATGCTCTGGAACTATAAACAAAGAGACAAACAATGGTTGTTTTTTTAGTGGGGTGCTCAGGAAGCAGCATATGGCCACTGGCAAGGTCCATGTAGCCTAAAGGTTCATGCCTTATATGGGGGGGTAGACTGTAATCACCTATTAGTTGCACCCAGGAGCCCAACTGCCAAGGTACATACTCTGTCCTTCCATGCCTGGTATACTCACAAATCCACATTGGAACTTAGCAGAACAGTGGTGTAAATATTTCTAGAAATAAACAAGTTTGTGTGGCCAGACATGGTCCTCAGGACCTACAGGCCACCAGAACCAAGGCCTAGATCTGGCAGGGGAAAGAGCAATGGCCACACTGAACGCTCCTCCATCTTGTCAGAGTAGTCCATAGCATAGAGCTTCTGCATACAGGGAAGCTTTGCTCAAGAGTTCCTCATCCCACTTCTCTACCAAAAAAGCTTTTCCACAGAGAACTGTAGGCTTCCAAAAGGGGTTAAGGTCAGGACTGCCAGAGATGCAGGGAATGGTGGCATACTGGGATGATGTCTGACTAACACAATTCTAGCTTGTTTCTTTGAGAGCTCCAATGCTTCACTAGAAAAGCTGAAGGGCTAGAAGGGGAGGCAGTAGCACTGAAGGGCTCTTCTCCATATTCTATGTTCCCAGCACGGGTGCAGTTCTATCATCTGAGTTCACAGCTCCCAGCCTGGGCACAATGCACAATCTCAAAAACACCAGCTAGGTAAATGTGAAATAAGACTCTGCTGGAGATATAGAGATACCAAGCAAGGACTGTGGAGATGTAAAAGCGGACTTTGAAACTGGTGATGCCATGAGGCAGTTCCCTATCATATTCTGGAGACAGTTCCAGACCATTGGCAGGTGCTGAAGGACAAGAAACCTACCAAATATATCTCTTTGGTGTGCTGCCAGCTGCTTCCTCTTTAGGTTAGGTTGGACATGCCAAGATAAAGACACTTGAGTTGACTGTTGTCTCATGAGTCCTCTCAGGCAACTCCACTTAGTCACCTCTGGGAGCCAACTGGCAATCACTCAAGGTAGAGATAGGGGATTTGATTTTAGAGGCCAGGTAGTCATCAGACAGGTTAAACTGAACTAGATGGTTGGTGGGGAGGAGGTAAAAAGGTGTTCAGAAGCCAGTTGTGACTCACGCCTGACTCTAGAAACTGATATGACACATCCCACTTCTCAGCTCAAGGTGACTTGGGCATATTGGGGCTCAAACGGAACTGTCCTAAGTTCAGGAGGCTGAAGATAGAGATGCAGTAAAGGGGATTTTTGTCCCAGGAGACCTTGATGATAAACCAGCTAAGGCTCCTGCCTCAATTTGCAGACTATACTTACTGTCCAACAGCAAAGACAAGCTTGAAACTGTCCCCGGCACCAGACCATCAGGTGATCGTGTGTGAGGTTCACCTTTTCCAAAGAACAGGGTAAACCTCTTGAGTAATCAAGCCACCGTCAGAGTAGTTTGAGGAGAGTTCTAGAATGCAAAGGTGACAGACACAAGAACTAAGCTGTGGGGGCTGGGGATTTAGCTCAGTGGTAGAGCGCTTACCTAGGAAGCGCAAGGCCCTGGGTTCAGTCCCCAGCTCCGGAAAAAAAGAACCAAAAAAAAAAAAAAGAACTAAGCTGTGCTGTGGTTAGCAGAAGAGATGGCCTAAAACTTGAATGCTAAGATAAGGATTGGAGCCAGAGAACCTGGTGAAGGGCCTTGGAGAGGAGAAACTCCAGCTGATTATTTCTGAAGCCCAAATGGTGAAGCCTTGCTGTGGTCACAGAGGCATTGTCTCCCCTTACTCTTAACAGGAGGTACACGGGCTACTATTCTGTACTCCACAGAACCCTGCTAGAGAAGTTTGGAAGCCAGTGCCCCGGCTGTTAGAATAGAGAAGAGAGAAGAGAAAGAGTGGAGCAGAATTGAGGAGGAAGTGTTGAAGCTCAGTTCATGCCAAAGAAAAGGCCTTGCCCACCTCCCGTCGTGGTGCTGTCAAATGTTTCCTCACTCCAAGAGATAGGGGAAGCTTTTGGGTTCTGCCTCATAGATGAAACAGAAATACTGAGGAGCAAAGTGACCTGCCTAATGTAGAGGTCTTTACCCAGAGTCGGGCTGATTCAACGCCTACATCCTTTTTATTATTTATCTTGCCTCCCTAAGTATATCCTTTTCTAGCTCAAAAAGCCCTTGTTCCCTGTGGCAACGGGAAATTTGTTTTTCTCCACAAATGAATCAGGTGATCCTAACAGTGCACTACAATTAATACTATCCTTCAATGACAGAGTTGGGAGCGGCCTTAGAAGACATTTTCCTCAGATGGGTCTCTCATTTTGTGGACAAAACAACGAAAGGGTCAGAGAGGGCTTTTCCACAGGAGGAGCAAACCTGAGTTTGTGAGCTCAAGTATCTCACCGCGTGAGGGAGACAAAAGTGACCACAAGTACAGTGAAGCCAGTTCTCGTTCCTTAGAGTAGATGCTGCCTACCAATTGTCTTGTCTCCTTGGAGACTAGGCAGCCACCCAAAGCAGAAAAAAAAGTTTCTCCTAGACTTTTCCTGTGTGTGTGTTGGGGGGGGGGGGGCGTTAACTAAGGAAATTCTTTTCTCACTCCATCCCCAGTGCCCATGAAGTAGGACTTACTGGATAAAATGAGTCTGAGGTAAAACACACATGCTAAGTTCTGAGTTCTTCAATAACTAGCCTAATAATCTTAAGCAAATTCTGTGACTTCCCCAAGCCTCAGTTATCTCCTGTGCAAAATACAGATAGATACCAATACTCACTTCATGGGGTTGTTATGAAGAATCAGCACAAATAGTTGTAAAACTTTTAATATAAAACTATGCATCTATAATCATTGTCCCTTTCTCATTCCCTGAAAACTCCCACGTTTTCACCCCAGACTAGGTCAGAAGTAAAATTCCAGAGCCAAGTCAGCCTTCTGGCACAAAGGCAGATTTTCTACAGCAGCCCGTGAGGTTCAATATAGCAAGGCCAGAAGCAGGTGGAGCTCTGGTCGGCCTCCTTCCTCCGAACTGTGTACACAAGATACTATGTATGTCTTGGGTGCTTTTTTTATTACATGTATTAATTACAAGGATGTCCTTGTGCCAGGGAGCACATGTGGAGGTCAGAAGAACAACTCGTGTGAATTCTTTCTACCATGTGGGTTCCGGGAATGTAACTCAGGCCCGGAGAGCAAGAGTCTTTATCTGCTGTGCCATCTCACCTCTCCTGCCTCAGGTCCTTTTAAAGAGGTGCATGTCAAGGCAGAATGTGTCAATATTGGAAGAGAAATAAAAAGTAAGGGCCAACGTTCTCCCACCTACCCCTGGTGTAGAATTTAAGAACAGTGTAGTAAGAGAATAAAGACCTTTGAAAGTACAAAGGAAGTGGACAGATGAAAGGTGCTGGGCTCCTATCTTGGGGAATTAAAAAAAATGAATAAACTGGATGACTTCTCTAGCTGGTCTGCAAGTTCCCTCAGTCCTTGAAGACTATAAGAAAATCCCTCCATTGGAAAGGAAATACAAGCTCTACATAAAAAGTTGAGTCTCTCATAACAATTAGTCCATAAAAATAGTAGTCACCAGCCCTTATAGCACGGCATTCTGGGTCTGAGACACGGGATGTCAGAGGGTAAGGGAGCGGGCTGAAGTCAGGGCAGGCCTTGATATATGAGTCTCTTCCCCCTACTTCCATTAGTGTTAGGCCCCATGGGCAGCAGGAGAATCTGAGCTCTCATCAGATTTTAAAAATCTACATTTCACCATGACTCTGCTTTCTGAACTGGCTCTAGCCTTTCCTATATTTCTCAGGTGAGCTTTTGGGAAAGCTTGGTTATTGATTTCATCCTCTGCTAAAAAAAAAATCATAAACAGAAACAAACAAACAAAACGATGCATGAACTTGAGCCCTCCATCTCCAGTCATTCTGTAAATGTCCTACTAAGCTCAGCACATCTTTCCCTGGCCTCCAGCTTATTCCTTCTAAGGCAGCTGGACACCAAGGCCATGTGGAACAATCACGGGTTTCCCGCTTACAACCTGATAACTCTCCAGCGCAGCTTGAACAAAGTCTGCATCTTTCACCTACCGCTCAAGGCCCTTTACAATCTGGCTCCTACACGTCTGTCTGGCTTTACTTTTGGTCATTCCTACATTTCAGTCATGCTTCTTATTTAGTTACTAAAAGGGTTGTTAACAGCTATCATTTCGTACCTCTATTTGCATATTCCATGTTTTCTTCCCAGAATACTCTTTCCACATTGACTAGCTGGCACATCTGAACTGCCTTGCAAGTTGCAGCTGAAAGGTAATGTGTTTGGGGGTGGAATTGTTTGGCCTCCCACCTTTTCTGGGCTTCTCCCTTCTAGTCATCTTACTGGCACCACATACTTAATCCCTGACCAGTCCCTACCATATCTCACCTTGTTTATCCCTATCCCTTCTCCAAGTTTTCTTTAATTGAACTTTAGTCTATGTCAGGCGCTCTGCCAATGCTGAGCCCGCATACCTACTCTGTGAGTGTAGTGTCATGATCATCCCCTATTTTTCAGCTGAGAAAACCAAGGCTTGAAGATCTAGGTCAGTTGGTTAAGGTCAGGCAGAACACAAGGCTAATAAGCGGCATAGTGTAGAACTTAAGGCTCAGCCATGGTGCCGAAATGCTCAGTCTTTTCTCATTGGAGGGCACAGTAACATTGCTGAACTTAAGAAGCAGAAGTCAGATCTCTTTACTGCCATTTACGATAGTGTCCTAGAGACTGTAGATAATTACCTTGGGAATGCCACAATGGCCAGGGTCTTCCACCTGAATTTGAGAGAGCATTGAAACTGGAAAGAAATTAGAACCTTTCTAAAGAAGAAAACAAAATGCAAAGCTTCAGGTATTGATGCTATCTAAGTTAGGAGTTTGCACAAAATTAGTGAGCTATATTAGGATGAGGAGACTAAAAAACAACAAAGCAGAAACAAACAGAAAACAGAAACAAGCAAACAACAGTCCTGGGCTGGGTGAAGGGCTGGCTTCGGGGCGGGGCAGTGGGTGGAGGTTCAGAAGTTCAGGCTTCAACTGCCACCTGGTGGTCAGCCGTAAGAGAAGCAAATGACTGAGACCAAGGTTACACGCTTAACATAGAAGCGGGGGAACACGGGCCCTGGCTCATGGCATTGATTTATTCACTTATGCCTCTAGCCACCTGTTTAGTTCATTTTCTCATGCAACAGAGTTGCTTTACAATAGACACAGTCTAAAAACTAAGAATATAGCAGGAAGCCAAACGAAGACAAAAGCCTCTTCTAACTGAGCGTACGGTGTACAGGTTGGGAGACAGACGAGAAGCAGTAAGCAGAGCTCTGTTATGTTCGATAATAAAGTGTGTGTTTAGACATAGCTAACACATATATAAGATGGTGCTGTGTTAGATTGTGAATGCTAGGAAGAAAAAAATTCAAGAAAGTGAAGGGCAAAATAATTCTCTCCATTTTAAATAAATCTTCGGTTTGAAGTAAGAAAAACAAAAACAAGACTAGTGGGACGTGAAGGAGGCAGCCATGATGGTGCCTGTGGGAAGCTGGTTCTGAGCAAGTAAATGACCTGGGAAAGATGTGAAGGTCGGGGGCAAGTGTAATGTGACTGAAGAGCAATCAGGAAGCCCGTGTGACTGGAGCAGAGTGAGCAAGGTGAAAAGCAATAGGATGGGAAAGCAGCCCCCAGTGAAGTAGACAGAGGCAAAAATCATGTGGGATTCTGGGGGCCCGTTTTCTGTACTGAATAAATGAAGCAGGAATCGATGAAGGGTAATTTACTCAGGGTCACCTGATCTAGTAACTAGCACAGGCACTCTGTCTCCAAAGCCTATGTTCTGTAGTACTGATAGGAATTAGATATGCAGGTAAAATACAGGAAAGAATGCAGAAACAGACCTTCACAAATTTTTCCAACTGAGTTTTGTCTTCTATGAAAGCAATTCAATGAAGCATAGTCTTTTCACCCAAAACCAAAACCAATCCCAAAAAGAAAACAGAGAAATGTAGATCAATTAGACTATCATAGTCAAAACAGAGGCTACAGAGATGGCCCAGCACTCAAGAGCCTCTCTTTTTGAGGGCGCAAGTTTGGTTCCCAGCACTCACACAAGTTGACTCCTAAGAACCTGTGAATCTGGCTCCAGAGCATCAATGCCACTGTCTCATGACCTTCGAGAATACCTGGACACATATGGTATGCGTGCACACACACGCGCACGCACACACACACACACACACACACACACACACACACACACACTGACACACAGGTTGTGCATATACAAAAATGAATAAATACATTTTAATAAAATTTTACAGAAAAAGGTTTTGAGACCTAGGGCAAGGTTTTAGGGGACATCAAAAGCACAGTCTTTTCCATAAAGGGAAAACTTGCTATCAAAATTCAACAAATTTTTTTAAAAAAGGTTTTTCAGACAAAGTCCCTCATACCCTTAATCCCAGCACTCAGGAGACTGAGACAGATAGATTTCTGTGAGTTTGAGGACAACCTGGTCTATAGAACAATTTCTAGGCCTGCCAGGGCTATGTAGTGAGACCTTGTCTCAAAAAATTTTTAGAAGTTTGTTTGGTTAAAGACATGTTTTCTTCAAACAAAAACATGAAGAAGCATGGCAGCTTTATCCTTTTTTTTAAAGAGTTATTTATTCATGTGCTTTATGTATATAAATGCTTTGTCTTCAGACACACCCGAAGAGGGCATCGGATCCCATTACAGATGGTTGTGAGCCACCATGTGGTTGCTGGGAATTGAACTCAGGACCTCTGGAAGAACAGTCAGTGCTCTTAACCACTGATCCATCTCTCCAGCCCCCAGCAGCTTTATATTTAATACCCTAAATCTGGAAACAACCAAGATATCTTTCATTAGGTGAGAGGGTCAATAAACTATGGTATATCCACCATTAAATGGTAGCCAGCAATAAAAAGGGAACAAGTTATTAGTATATTTAACAATTTGGATAAATCCCAAAGCACTGTGCTGAGGGGATGAAAGCCAGTCCCAAAGGGTTACATAATACATAACTTCATTTATAACATTCTATTTGTTTATTTACTCATTTACTTATTCACTTTATACCCCAATATCAGACACCCCCTTCTCCTCACATCCTCCCTTTACCCTTCTCCCCACATTACCCCCTTTCCTCCCATCTCCCCTGGAAATTATCCCACTGTGACACATCAAGTCACTGCAGAACTAGGCACTTCCTCTCCCACTGAGACCACGCAAGGCAGCCCAGTTTGGGGAAGGGGTTCCACAGATAGGCAACCAGACCCTGCTAGAGTCGCTGGGGGACCCACACGAAGACCAAGCTGCTCAAATGTTATGTGTAGGGGATCTGTGTCGAGCCCATGTATGTTCTTTGGTTAGTGGTTCAGTCTTTGGGAGTCTCCAAGGTCCAGGTTACTGTGTTGATCTTCCTGTGGAGTTCCTATCCCCTTCGGAGCTTCAATCCTTCCCCCAACTACTCCACAAGACTCCCTGAGATCCATCTAATATTTGGCTGTGGGTCTCTGCATCTGTTTAAATGGCCAGTTGGGTGGAGCCTCATAACATTCTTGACAGAACAAAATAAAAGAAATGTAAAGAAATTTGATTGTCAGGGATCCAGGATGAGAGGAAGGACATTGGAGAGTGTGGTTATAAAAGGACAAAATGTGAAACCAGTCTTGATGTAACTCTGCAATTCTAGGTACTCAGTAGTCTGAGGCAAGAAAATGTCAAGTTCAAAGCCAACTTGGGCAATTGAGGCCTTATCTCAAGATAAAAAGTAAAAAAGAAAGAGCCAGGGATGAAACTCAGTGGCAGAGTGTGTGCCTAGCAACTGGGAAGCCCTAGGTTCAGTTCCCATTGGCAATAAATAAACGTATAAACAAGAAGTCAACACAGAGAATATTGGTGATGACTCAGTTCCTCATCTTCACTGGATCATGGATACCCGACAGTGCAGGAATGGCATTATCACACCGTGCACGGGGCTCTGCAACCACTACAGCCGCAGAGCAGTGATCTGTGGGAGGCAAGAAGGTAGTTTGGTTCAACGTAATTAAGTGGCAGTGTTGGTTCAAACTTCATGAGTCTGAACCTGAGCGGTTTATTTTAAGCATAATTTATTCAATCCCAGGTGCACAATAAAGCTTAAGATGTGACTACATTGAAGATCTTTGGAAAGTACATGTGGCATCTTCCGTAAAGATGGGTTTGATATAGATGGACCACATGTGGTATCTTCCGAAAGATGGGTTCTCTAGATGGACAAGACACATTAAGGGTCTGGGTGATCTTGTGTGGTCTTGGCCACATAGATAGTACAAAGGTCACCAGGCCATTAATCATGTCTGCTCCCAGCCTTCTGGGTGGATTACAGGTTATGCATCCTTCCCTTTGAAGAGACAACCCTGTGTGTGGAACATTCCTCACAACCCCCCAGAGGCTCCCACAACACAGAACCACACAAGCATTCATACAAACACATGAGCAAGTTATATAAAGCTGGTATAATTGCCACAAGCTCTACTGATTGTATCAAGCTCAGCTGACTAGTTTTAATATTAGCAGGAGGAGGGTAAGGGGTGCACAGGACCTCTCTAGAATTTTCTATGAACTATTTTTTTTGATTACATGACTCATATTTATTCCATAATTTTTCTATTAAGAGTATTAACACATTTGAAGAAAACTCAATGAACTCGGAGCATTTTTAGACTGACTGTGAAGTTAAATTTTGCTATCTTTGAGGAATACTACAATTTCAACATGAGCCAATGCAAAGAGGATAATTTCTATAACCCTAATCTCATAAAGTGATTCAGCACTTTTAATGTGTAAATGTCACCAATCATAGTCAAAAACTAAATATTTATCAACTTTGCCCACATTAAGAAACTCTCCTCAAAGTGGTATCTACTGTACATCTTCTAATTTTTCTGGAAAAGACAGAGGTATGTTGCTTCTTTCAGTATCACTATGCTCTCCTGGCTTGCATTCATAGGGACATATGACATCTTCCATGTCTTCCAGAACTTTTACAATATTCTTCAGTAGTATTGTCTTCCCAAATGTATCCTATAGCACTGAGATTCCTACAGGTCTCCAGCATTACATCTTGGTAGAGACTCTTCTGAGAAGGATTCAGCAATGTGCACTCTTCCTGAGTGAAGTTCACATGCACATCATCATAGGTCAGGACATCCATGCCGGGCGTTCTGAGCTCCTCTCACAGCACCCTCAAGAGTGACTCAGCTCTTACCACCCTCTATGAACTATTTTGAAACAGGATTTTAAGACAAAAAATGTTGTTAGCTGGACTTGGGTCCCAGAACTCTGGCTAGGGATACAACAAAACTGGGATCAGGTGGGATTCTCTTGTGCTACTGCTACCACTACCCCTCTCATTGCAGCCCGGAGTCCCGCCCTGTTTATTAGGGTGAAGAGGGGAAGAGACTGGCTAGTCTTGGTAGGAGGCCTCTGTACAGAGCAGTATCAGGAGGTCAATATCAGGGAGGAGGAAGCCATAGTTGCTACTCTTTGCACACACTGATTAAACATTCATAATTTGACTCCTAAGATGAGCTTTGCCACTTCTCTTGAGCCTGCCGGATATGGGTAACAGCTTTACCAATTTCAATAGCCCAGTCAATCTTAAGAGTCCTCAACAGCCACACCCATGTCAAAATACACATTCACTTGGGATTTTACCTGTTCATGGCTTCCTCTGCTCCCTACACAAAATGAAACACCATGAGAAAGTTTAAACAAAAAACTTAGGGTGTTAGATTTAAAAACCATGGAGCCCCGCACTGTCCTCATTTTAAAAATCCAATGGAAAAAAAAAGTTCAACAGATGTGTGAGCATCTGTGTGAGCCTGGGAAAGTGGTTCCTTGTGGAAAGCTACTTATGTTCTAACTTTAATAAGAGGATACTCAAGATGACAGTTCCTTCAACACTTACTTATTCTACAAGTGGGAAAAATAAAACTTGAAGATAAGAGGCTACTCATTCAAGGTCACAGGCAAAGAATAGTAGAAGTAAAATTTGCTTGCTTCTATGCTTCTATGTAGGACTCCGGAGGGAGAAGACCAGGTGTGAATCTCCCTGAATCAAACACTACAGAATGGCTAGGTATGAACTCCAGTTGTCAAGTGCCTATCCCAGGACTTGGGACTTAGTCAGTACTCTTTACCCTCTTTGCTGAGAGATGGAATGCTATGCCTTCACAGCTGGGATGGGCAGGTAAGACTGCAGCTACCCTAGGGAGCCACAGCCTTCTTCACCAACACCCTAGCAGAGTTCTAGAATTCTGGTATACAATGAACTTGGTGATATCCTTAGGGTACTTATCTTCACCATGGAGATGACTGGAGAAGAGGGGCATTCAGTTTCTATGGTGACAGCCTGAGGAGCAAGGATGTGACTTGGAAGAAAGGTTGGGGTGCATGAAATCATTTCCATACAGATAGGTAGGGGACTGAGACATTTAATGGTGGAGGGAGAGTAATTGGAGAAATAAAGCAACTTATTTCCATACTGACAAATAAGAAAGGGATGGAGTCCTCCAGAGAACAGCTGTCAGTAAGATTTCTATCTGATGCTAGAGAACTGCTAGAGATTCTAATAGACAACATAAATTAATCTCCTGTGTCTCTAATGTCCCCACATACTTGGGTATAACAGACTCTGCGACCTTAGCACAACGGACACCATGTTGGAGGCACCATTCTGAATTTAGAACGAAGCAAAGAGGCCCCGACAGCTGCCAAAAATGGGATCAAAGACTTAATCCATCAAAGGCCTAGCCCATAGTTCAAAGGCCTAGCCCATAGTTCCAAGACCCAGGAAAGTCTCTAAATGAGCCTTGCTTTTGCCTTCTGTAGTTTTGCTTCTCACTGATTGTTCTTGCTAACTGAAGTGTGTCACCAGAATGTGATTTTTGTATATAAAAGACAAGGGATGATGAGGCTTAAGGCTGCATGATTTGGGTAAGTTCCCTCTGCAGACACCAGCCAGCAATTCAGACTTTCTATTTGGCTTTAAGAATGTCCATGTGTTCTCCGGCAGAATTAATTCACAACATGGGGAAGACTGAACTAGTGGATCTACCATAAATTCTTCCAGAACTGTTGGGTGGAGCAGTCCAGATATTATCTAAACTCTGTAAAAAAAAAAAAAAAAAAAAAAAAAAAAAAAAAAAAAAAAAAAAAAGCTCTCCAAATCGAAGAGGTGCAGGATCCCTTGCTTGCCAAGTGCAGGTGCATGAATCGTCTCTTTCTTGCTACCGCCATCAGTAAGTCTCATGTTATTGAAATGTTCCACATCCCTTCATATACAGCATATGCATATACTTCATATGCATATACTTCATATACATATATCCCCTCATATATTTATATACCTATAAGTCATTCAAGACTTCATTTGGGCATCCTTTCTGATGAAAGGCCTTTTATTAGCACCCCTCTCAAAAATTCCTCATGAGTGTTTCCATCCTAAACTCTGGGTGTTACTATAAAAAGCACTTACCAGTCAACAATGAAGTCTCTCTCACACTTAGTTGGTACAGCCTTAGAAGAGGCCCACACATATTTCTATCCTAGCAGCTAGCAAAATGCCCAGCGTATAGAATGTTCTCAATAAATGTTTAACCAATGAATCACCTAGCTCTGATCACCTGCTGTGGATTGCCCTGGAGCTGTTTGTATTTTGATGCTAATTCCACTTCCTCAAGAAGGGCTGCCTAGTCCTGAACTCAGGACTCAGGACTTCATCAGAACCTTCTTCCCATTTTAACTTGTAAAACTTGTAGGTGATTGGGAAGGTGGAGAAGAAAGAAGAGTTGGGGTGAGAGGGAGAGAGGAGGGGTTGTCGACAGGGAGGAGGAGGTGGAAAGAAGATGGAGATGAAGCACATGGCCTGGAGAAACCACAAGTTACAAGGGATCTCCTAGCTGGGGAATAGAGTAGTGTAGCGGTAGATCTGCCCAATCTAGGCGTGCAGCTTGTATTCACACTAATTGAGTTGTGTTTTCTTTGCACGGGCTTATTTAGGTTGGAGAATTGGCTGCAACCACCTGGGAAGAGGTTTCTCAATTGAGAAGATGCCTCCATAAGATTGGCCTACAGACAAGGCATTTGCTCTATTAATCATTGATGTGGGAGGTCTCCGTCCACTGTGAGTGGTGCCAAGTCAGGACAGGCCGTCCCAGCACCTATAAGAAAGCAATCTGAGCAAACCTGGAATAGTAGCTGGGAATATGGCCCATGATCTAACAAGTGCCTTTGCTAACATGAGCCATCCTAATTGTTGTTCTGTCTTCTTTCCTTCTATTTTCTGTATACCTAGTAAATGTTCACCCCACCCCCTTTGACCTTCACTTGGACAGTAAAGTCCAGTGGTTACAAACACAGGCTCTGGAGTCAGATCTGGGAACTGATCCTGCCTGAATGTAACACTATCGGGCCAATTACACCCTCTCTGAGCCACAGTTTTAATCATCTGTCAAACAAATGCGTGGCAGCATCCTTTTCTTATGATACTGGTGGGAACTGAGAAGCTGCATAGAAGTACTTCAGCACAGTCACTGGCAAGGAGGGAGCACTCAGAGGTTGTATATTACTATTATTATGCAAACCCACTCATTCTTCATTGTGTCCCTACTTAGCAGGTGCTGAGCTGGGGTAACTCAAAATGCAGAATAGACTTTCTGACCTCAAGGACCTCTACGGAGAGAGATGTGAGTGAAGATTACCACAGTGCGGTACCCTTACACAGAATAAAGTGCTGTAAGAGCTAACAGGAGGACTGGGAATTCAGACCCTAGATTCAGTCTTGAGTATGGGAATCCAGTGAGATATATTCTCAATATCCAGTGGGAAGAAGTGAAGAGGGTGGCCTTACCTGCAGAAGGAGGGTCAAGAAATGCTGTCTTAAAGTTTCTTTTACTGTGATAAAACACCATGGCCAAAACATTCAGGGAGTAAAATGTTCATTTCCACTTACAACTCTCAGGTCACAATCCATCACTGAGAGAGAAGTCAGGGCAGGAACTCAAGATAGAAACCTGGAGGCATGAACTGAAGCAGAAACCAAGCAGAAATATTCCTTACTGGCTTGTTCCCTTGGCTTGCTCAGGCTGCTTGCTTACAGTCATCCAGGACTACCTGCCCAAGGGTAGCACCGCCCTAAGTGAATTGGGTCCTCCCACATCAATCATTCACTAAGAACGTGGAGGGACCCATGACTCCAGCTACATATGTAGCAAAGGATGGCATTGTCTGGCATCAATGGGAGGGGAGGCCCTTAGTCCTGTGGAGGCTCGATACCTCAGTATAGGGCTAGAACAGTGTGGCAGGATTGGGTAGATGAGTGGGGAGCACCCTCATAAAGGCAGGCGGAAGGAGTAGGGGATGTGGAGGTTGTGAGGGGAGATCAGAAGGGGCTTCTATTTGAAATGTAAATAAATAAAATAACCAATAAAAAGAAATTGCTTTAATGTCATTTAGAGGGTAATTACTGAAATTAGAATTACCCCCTCCCCAAAAAATGACCTACAGACTTGCTTACAGGAAATTCTTATGGAGCCATTTTCTCAACTCAGAGTCCCTCTTCCCAAATACCTCTAGCTTGTGTCGACTTGGCATAAAACTAACCAACACAAAGACTTCTGCTCTAACCCCAGCACTCAGGAGGCTAAAGAAAGAGAGTGTGCATTTAAGATCAGCCTGGTCTACAGAGAGAGGAAAAGTAAAGAACTGTTCCAAGAGAAAGTCACCTTTGAATTGACATGAATCTGAATCGTGAACAGAAATTTGCCTGGGAGAGAAGAACATTGAAGGCAAAAGGTACAACCCATGTAAATGCTTGAAGGCTGAAGAGAACAAGATAAGGAATTAGGAGTTTGCAACAGATCCAGCTTAATATCCATAAAGAAAGACAATGAGGGGTTGGGGATTTGGCTCAGTGGTAGAGCGCTTGCCTAAGAAGCGCAAGGCCCTGGGTTCGGTCCCCAGCTCCAAAAAAAAAAAAAAAAAAAAAAAAAGAAAGACAATGACAGGAAAGGCAGCAGACAGACCAGAAAGAAAAGCTACTTCAAGTCACGTTTGGGAGTCTGCCCTTTAACAAAACGTCTACTATAGCCAAGTGTATCATCTCCATCCTTCTAACATACCTTCAGTATAATACTCAGCAAATTATTTTTAACTCTTCCATTGAAGTTTAGAGCCTTTTAGGGCTCACACTTTGTGTGACTGTTCTTCAAATCCATAGTGCTTAACATTCAATTAGCATACAAGGAGTCTATAAAGAGGGAAAAGACTTTTCCAAAGCAACACAACTATTTAACACAGAGGTAGGTCCCAAAACCAGGTCCTAAGGGTAGTATTGAGGGCTGTGTCATGTTTCTCAGAGTTACATATAGAAACAGAATTTTTAAATGTTATTTAATGGGGCTGGAGAGATGGCTCAGTGGTTAAGAGCACCGACTGCTCTTCCAGAGGTCCTGAGTTCAATTCCCAGCAACCACATGGTGGCTCACAACCATCTGTAATGGGATCTGATGCCCTCTTCTGGTGTGTCTGAAGAGAGCAACAGTGTAGTTATATACAATAAATAAATCTTTAAAAAAATGTTATTTAATGCAGTTGTCACTGAATTGGGTGACTTTTTTTTTCTTTCCTGAAATATTCTTGCTTCTAGGCAGGGAGGTTCAAGTCTCAAAAAAAAAAAATACTTTGTGAAGAGACTTTACTCAGTAAGCAATAATAATTGTTTGGGTGAAACTTACAACCTGGTTTTGGAGCTTGGCATTACACTGCATATAATTAATTCGTTTTCATTAAGTGCTACCGCTGGCATTAACGGTACTAATATCAGTGATACTGAAGCAAAACAGAGAGTTCTTGCTCCAAAGGAAGTAAGAGATGGTTTATTCTTAACAAAATATGAGTGGCTATGGCACAGGATAACAAATTCAGGTTACCCTTAATGACATGGTCCACTGTGGAAGAGGTTACATGAATATTGATTGTCAATGAGCAAAAGAAAGTCGCAAATAGCTACATTTGTCAAATACGTTGGTGGGGACATCAGGGTGGTGAGTTTCCCACAGCAGAGTGGGAAAATACAGTTTATATGTTTCAGAGATGTTATCTTACAACACCCATAGCTGCAAAGTCAGTAGAAGCTACTGGTCAGCTAAATTGAACAATGCATTCTAAAATTTCACCTACTAGTCACAAGGGTATTAACTTCAATGAAGAGGTTAAGGGGACTAAAAGACACCCTGAGTTATTTGACTTTTGAGCTCCAATATTTCTTCTGCCCCAAAGCATGATTCTGGAGTCAGCCAATCAGTCTCTGTAATTCTCAGCCCAGGGGCGGTTTGTTGTTCTTGTTGTTGCTGTTGTTGTTGTTGTTTTCAGGGAACTACAATGCACACTTGATTATCACCCACTAGGACAGAATGGCTGTAGACTCTCTAAAGCCCACGGAGTTCCAGCTGCCAGACAAATTCAGACAGGCAAAGGAAGAGCTGCTTTATAACATTCGTCTCATGAATCACACAAGCTGTTACCCAAAATTAAAAAAAAAAAACTCTGTGGTAAGATCCAACATGACAAATGACCATCCATCATCATCTATATCTTGGAGTCACACGGGAAAATCCCTGGAAGATAATTTCCTTTCCAGAATCATTCGCAGATTGCTTAAAATATGTTCTACTATTCTCATAGACTCCAGTTTTTCCTTCATTCCAACTCAGTCTATATACTATATGCTGTTTCTCAGTTCACCCAAGCTGTGTGACCTTGAGTAAGTCACCTCACCCCTCCTGGCTTCAATCTCCTCCTCTGGGTAATGCGTAAATGTGTGTTCTTAGCGTCATACTCTTCAGAGGTGCCTGGGACACCATTACGCAGGCTGGGGAAAGGCACTAAGTTGACAAGCCTTCATCATGTCCTCTTCAAATCTGTCAGTAGACCTCTCTAAAAAGTGCCTTAGAAAACAGCTATGCAGGCTGGAGAGGTGGTTCAGCAGTTAAGAGCACTGACTGCTCTTCCAGAGGTTATGAGTTCAATTCCCAGCAACCACATGGTGGCTCACAACCATCTATAATGGGATCTGATGCCCTCTTCTGGTGTGTCTGAAGACAGTACAGTGTACTCATATAAATAAAATTAATTTAAAAAAGAAAAAAGAAAGAAAAGAGTTATGCTACTACGATGTTTAAGTACCATAATGTTTTCTTGAATTTTAAGGGCCTTTTAACTTTCCCTAAATAAATGCTATGTATTAAATCCCTCATCATAACAGGAATTGAATGTGATCAAGTATTTTGTGCAGAAAAATACAACAAACAACTCATTTTTATTACTTTTTTATGAATTCTAAAACGTTGATATAATCATGAAATCCAATGCTGTAAATGATAGCGCTAATACATAATAGGCACTCTGAACGCAGTTAGCAATGTCTTCAAAGGAAATTGCTTGCAAAGGTCAGAACCAAATTAAAACTGTGTGCATTCTTTTTGCTTAGGCAACAGCAAAGGTATTTCTTAATCCAAGAAAATGCAGAGAAAAGTATCTTTAGTTAAATTTCCAAGTCTCCACCACAAATAGCTATCTTTTCTGTGATTTCTGGCCAAGGTTAATCCTGAAAGATCAGTTTACTAAGGTGACACAAAGTTTAAGAAAATTAAATAGAGAATTCAAAAATGCTTCACTCAGCCTTTGTGTTGTAAAACAGGAGTTTCAAGAGGTGGGTCATTAGTATCATTGGGCTGGGCAACCTTTTAACCTCTACTTAGTCCCTGGTTCCCTCTCAATTTTGGGTTGCTTGGTCTTCATTCTATCTTGCATGAAAGGCTTTCTCTATCTGTGTGTGTGTGTGTGTGTGTGTGTGTGTGTGTGTGTGTGTGTGTGTGTGTGTGTGTGTGTCTGTGTGTCTGTGTGTCTGTGTGTCTGTGTGTGTGTGCGCGCACGTGCGTCAGGTGCACGTGAAAGCAAGATGAGTGTGTTCCATAATCTGGAACTGCAGTTGTGGGAGCCTGTGAGCCACCTAGCTATTGAGAGCTGAGCTCAAGTCCTCTGGAAGAGCAATTTCTCCAACTTTCTCCATCTCTCTAAGTTTTACCCAACTGAAGGTTGATGAGCAGAAACATCTGAACTACTCAGAGGACACTAACCTTGTCATAAATGGGTTGGTCAAGTCACTTATTTCTTATGCATATTTTTTTTCTAATTTTGAGACTCCCTTCTAGTTTTCAAATTCTGTGTCTTATCTAAGAAGGCCCTTCTGAGGGCCCAGTGGGATGACTCAATGGGTACAGGTGCTTGCTTTTTTTAATTCCCAGGACCCACATGGTAGAAAGAGAAATAACAAATTGCCCCCCACACACACACCATAACATATGTGCCCCCCCAAGAAATAAAAATGAAAATATTAAAAACCTTCTGAACTTCTAATCATGGAGTGCTTTGTCATTTCTTGGCTGCAGTACAATGCTGTCCTATATTGCCCTCTAGTTGTTTTTATATAAAAAAAATCTTTTTAGCCATATTTGGCTTAAAAACCTTATTTTCAGGGGTCAGGCAATGTACTTTGACTTAATTTAAATCTCCTAGAACAACTCAGAGAGTGCCTGACGTGAATTGATATGTATTTATAACTATTTGTCTAAAGCAATGATATCCTTTCTTTCAAAGCCCTGGAACTATAGTTTACATTAATGCAGTACGACAGGATCACATGAGCCATAAATTTAACTTTAAATTTTCTAACCAACCATTTCTTTGTCACAACATCATGACCAAGAAGCAGTTGGGAAGGAAAGGTTTTATTCAGCTTACACTTTCCACGTTGCTGTTCATCACCAAAGGAAGTCAGGACAGGCACTCAAGCAGGTCAGGAAGCAGGAGCTGATGCAGAGGCCATGGAAGGATGTTACTTACTGGCTTGCTTCCCCTGGTTTGTTCAGCTTGTTGTCTTATAGAACCCAGAACTACCAGTCCAGGGATGGCACCACCCACAATGGGCCCTCCCACCCTTGATCACTAATTGAAAAAATGCCTTCAGGTGGATCTCATGGATATATCTCCCCAAGAGAGGCTCCTTTCTCTGTGATAACTCCAGCTTGTGTCACATTGACACACAAAACCAGCTAGTGCAAGCCAGATGGCAGGTAAAGGCACTTGCTGCACAAACCTGGCAACCTGAGTTCAATTCCTAGAATCCACATAAAGATGAAAAGAAAGAACTGACTCTACAAGGCTGTTCTCTGCCCTCAACACGTGTGCCATGGCATGTGTACCCAAGTACGCATACAACATAGGCACAATACAATAAATAATAATGATAAATTTATAATACATTTGCTTTACATTTTTCTTGTAGATTGGACCCGGAATGTAACTCAGTTGGTAGAGTGCTTGTGTAAGTATGCACAAGGCTCTGTGTCCAATCCCCAGCATGAACCAGGTATGATTGTACTCTGCTGCACTACTTTGCAGGTGTAAACATCACTCAGGAGATGGAAACCAAGGGTCAGAAGTTCAATTTCATCCTTGCCTACATAGCAAGTTTGAGAACCTGTTTCAAAGCAGCAACAAAACAACAACAACAACAACAAAAACTAGTTGGCATATTATTTTTAAAAACAAAATGTAAGAATGCATAACTGAAGATACAAAAATACTATTATTGGGTGCGTGTGGTACAGTTGGTGGAGTGCTTGTGTAGAAGGCACAAAGCCCTGGGTTCAAGCCCTAGCAGCACATAAACCAAATGTGGTAACACTTTCTTATAATCCCTGCACGTGGGATCAGAAGTTAAAGGTCATCCTTCTTCAAAACCAGACTGGATTACATGAGACCTTGTCTCAAAAAATATTATTCAACATGTAGTCAAAGCGTTGAGATATGTTTACATGTTTTGATTATGTAACCGAAATCTGACGTGTAGTTTACTTTTACAACACATCTAAATTTAAGATAACCATATCTGAGCACTAGGTAGCCATCCACCTATTAAACAGCGCCATTCTGCAAAGCTGGGATGATTTCCAAAGAGATAGCTTTATTTTTCTATTTATATCATGACTCTGGGTAGCTTAAGTATGAAGGCTAGCCAGAGGAGGAGCTAAGACGGATCAGAATCATTCTGGAAGGTAGATAGATTTTGTAAAATGCTAGCCATAGTGTGGTCCGTGCTATATGTATGCACAGAAGAAACCCATAGGACTGGGTGAATGGCACAGTGTACAGGGTGAGAGTTAAAGATTGCCTAGAAATGTGACCTGGAAAGAAAGTTATAAGAAAGGATGGCAGCCGGCTGTTGGTAGATGGGAGTTGCAAGTTTTCAAATGTTCCTGATCGAAGAGAAAGGCTTCACAGGGTGCTGGCCCAAAGGGCGTTCGAATTTAAATGGGGACAGAAGGCTGTGGCGCGGTTGAGAGCGGGCATTGGTTGAGAGCGCAACTTCATACCCGCTATGGTAAGCAGAACCAAAAACCCAGAGAGTGGCCCCTGGCGATCAGGACTCTACTTCGGGAACGACTTGACTTCCCAGGCAAGGCACGCGTGTGGTCCTCCACGCGTGGAACACGTTTACTTGCTCAGGCTGGCTGGAGCATGGAAATCAGTCCCGCCACTCACGGGCCTCAGAGTCCTAGGAACTTGCAAGTCCGCTTCTGGCCACAAGGAGCCCATCTTTAGTAAAACAGCACAAACGACTTTAAAACAAGCGGCTTGCTGAAAATGAGTCCCTGGAAACGGTTGCTAGGGCCAGAAAACTGCGATTCCCAGAAGTCATTTGGGAAGTTTTGGTAACAAGCAGCTGGCCAATGCGGTACTGCTTCCTGTGTCGTGAGAGCTTTGGGGCTCATCTTTACAGAGTTTACCTTTGACTTCGGTAGAAATTCTTCCGGGTTTCTTTCTTTCCACAAGATGGCAGCGTCTGAAGAAGAGTTACTGCTGCCGCGGCTTCCGGAGCTCTTCGAAACCAGCAAGAAACTTCTGGAGGAGTTGGAAGTAGCAACTGAACCCACCGGCTCCCGAACAATCCAGGATAAGGTGTCCAAAGGACTAGAACTCCTTGAGAAGGCTGCCGGAATGTTATCGCAGCTTGATTTGTTCAGGTATGGGGGAGAGGGCAGTAACTGCAGAGAACGAATAGTTAGCAAGGGCAGAGCCATTGCACTTGGGTGGAAAGGAC
The DNA here is from genome assembly GCF_021556685.1 of Rattus norvegicus. NCBI lineage: Eukaryota > Metazoa > Chordata > Mammalia > Rodentia > Muridae > Rattus > Rattus norvegicus. The sequence continues at coordinate 73,590,521 of NC_141554.1, forward strand.
CTTTAAGGCTAGAACCGCTCAGTTCCTACTTGTTCACCCTGTGTGCATTCTTTCCATTGTCCACTTCTCCTCGGAGATGGTTAGTATCCCAGGACAATGCCCCCTCGTGTACGGCTGACTGCCTGATCCTTGGGTATGCAAGCTCAACCACTTTCTTTTAACCTGGCCAATGTGTTTGCACCACTCTCTCCCAGCCCTGTTCTTCCCTAGAAGCAAGGGCCACAGTTTAACGCTCAACCAGGCTTCACCGCCTCCTCTTTGCTCTTTCCAGCCGAAATGAAGATTTGGAAGAGATTGCTTCTATCGACCTGAAGTACCTGATGGTACCAGCGTTGCAAGGAGCTCTCACCATGAAACAAGTCAACCCCAGCAAGCGTCTAGATCATTTGCAGCGGGCTCGAGAACACTTCATACATTTCTTAACTCAGTGTCATTGCTATCATGTGGCAGAGTTTCAGCTACCCCAAACCAAGAATAACTCAGCTGAAAATAATACTGCTCGCTCCTCCATGGCCTATCCAAATCTCGTTGCTATGGCATCTCAAAGACAGGCTAAAATAGAGAGGTGGGTCAATGGCTGTAATTTGAGGGCTGTAGTTGGGGGTGCATGTGTTGGTATGTGTGGTGTGTGTGCGTGCGTGGACTACAGAATAGTGTATGTTATTTTCTTGGTTCTTAATGAACATAGACCCTGGTGAAAGCAAACTTTTCTGAATCTTAACAAGGCTTTGCCATGGTTGAGGGGGTTGTACTAAAACTTCAGGACCTCCCAACCCCTCAACACACACCTTAATGGTTGTCACTAGTGGCAATGTTTATTATCCCAACCATTAGGTGTAGCAAAGTAAATCTTAACCTTTTCCATATCACTGCATAATGCTGTTTGTATGGGGAAACTATTTCAAAAGTACACAATATTTTGAACTATTTACTGAGCAAATCTGTTTAGAAGGCATACAGGCTGGGATGTATAGCATCCTGAATTAATCATAGCCCTGTTACAGCATCATGTAACTTTGATTTAACCTTAGTTTAAAAGAAAATTCAATGAATGCTCAGTGTCTTAAGAACAAAGTTAGGCACTGGGGATAGAAACTGATTGGGTGTTTGTATGAATGTGGGTGATCATAGATCTCCGGTGAGGAAAAGTAGCGTAGAAGCAGCATGACAGTATAAAATGCAGTGGAGGGAGATGTGTGGGGTCCTGTGGAAGCAGTCAGGGGAACACACAGGCAGAGAGGGAACCAATGAGAACTAGGCTTCTCAGGAAGGGGGAGTCCTGTTCTGAGGTGTTTAAGAGGACTAAGGATATGAGGCTGAGGATGAAGAAAGGGTGGCATTAGCCCGACAAAGCAATAGAATTAGTAAAGCCACAGAGGCATTAAGTAAACAAAGCTGGCATGGAGCTGTGTGGGTGGAGAACAGTGCTTGCCCACCCATCCTGCCCCTAGCGATAAAATAAGGCTAGAGCTAACAGGTGGAGGGAGGCAGAAGGAATAACGAGGACGAGTGTCATAGGACTCACATCAGGGAGAACTGAGAATGTGAGGAAGGTAAGGACCAAGCTTGAGGCCCATTGTTAGGTACTCTGATTTGGGGTAGATTACTTAATTTCCCCAGGTGAAAAATGGAGATAGTAGGTACTCCATCATAGAGTATTTTATGGAGGATTAGCAGAGAAATACATATAAAAAACTCAGCTCAGTCAAGGTCAAGTGTAGTTATGATGGCAGAAGCAGAGCTCTGGCTTTGGGTCTCAGCTTTCCTTCTAAGGCGTTGGACTTTGACTAAGTTATTTAATCAGTGTAAGCCTTAGGTTCAGTCTTAGGTGAAATTAAATAACAGTGGTACCTAATATGGTTAGGAAGCATAAATTGGCCTAGCACCCATGAGTAAATAGCACAAATTGGGTTATAAAGAAAAAAAGGACAAGGAGATAGGAGGGGGTTGGTTTGATTTGGAAGGAGTTGCAAGTGAATATGACCAGAACACTGAACACAGTGTATATGAAATTCTGAAATAATTGATAAAAATATTTGAAGTTATAAACATAAGTTGGGATAGGGCAGAGCATAAATTCAGTACTGAGACATGTTGAATTTGAGGTAACCCGCAAGATATCTAAGTAGAGATATCCGATACCCTAAAGCTCACAGGTAAGACTTGGACTCTAGAGATTTGAGAATTCGCTACCTACTAAGCCTTCACGAATACTAGGAAGTAGTCTAGATGTTAAAAACTGCCTAAGATCAGTATTATTATGAAGCTTTGGTTCTGGTAGATACAGATAGTAACCTGGTGGATAAAGTACATTCAACCTAGCATATACAAGGCACCGAGTTTGAGTCATAATGCATGTGCAGAAATTTTCAGGTTCAGTTGCTAAGGGTATGAAGAATAAGAAAAATGTAGATGGGAACAGTGAGTCTCAGTGAACAATTTTTAAAGAAATCGGCTAGAATAATACCAAATAGATTCCAGAATCTTCTCTGAAACTGACAAATTGCCTGTAGGCATAGATCAAAACCTAAGCTAGTGACTTGTTTGTACACCCAGAAAGACTGTAGATGCCTTGAGAAACAGACACAGGTAAGGAAGTGATATCTGGTTGGAGGAGTGAGGAAAAAGTTCAGAACACAGTGGCCTGTGGAATTAGTCTCGAAAGATCACTAAACTTAGAAACTATAGATTTCCTGAATATGAAAGTAAACTCATCGTTGAAAATTTGCAAAACAAGAATATTTTTAAATCAAAAAATAAGCCGTAATTAGTATTCATAGATGTCATTGTTAACTGTCTGCTATGTTTTCTTTCAGATCTACAGTTATTTTAGTTAATAAATTATGAAGAGTACTGTAAAACAGCTTTTATCCTGTTTTTTTAAAAAGCTAATATTGTCAGCATTTCCCCTGTCATTTGAAACCATATTTGATGGTTTTGTAATATTCCATTCTCTAGTTGTACCATAATCATTTAAATTGTTACTGTCACGTATTCAGATCTGATTTTGCTTGCATTTTGGGGTGGGTTTTCTGTTTGTTTGTTTGCTTGGGGTATGTATGTGATTCTAAGTAATACTCTGAACAAACATTTGTACTGCTGTGATTACTGTTTCCTTGCGCTAGAGCCTCTTTGCATATTTTAAGACCCTTGAGGGATGACAACAATGTTGCCATCCACAAGAACAAAGTCTTAAAGTATTGCCCCTTTAAACTCCCTGAATGTCAACACTAGCAAATCCCATTAGTCAAACAGGAAAAGGATCTAACTTTGATTTCCATTTCTTTGGCCTGTAATCTTGATCTTTGAACTTTTTTTTAACCTGTGTGACAGGTGCGTTGTCAACACTGCCTCTATACTAATGCTCCTGAACTCGTGGTACTGTCCTATAATTCTTCTGACTGTGATTCTAACACCACTTACGGGGATTCACAGACACTAGCTTTTTTCCTATTTCTTCCTTTTCCTTTCCTGTTGTAGTGCTAGGGGTTGATTCCAGGGCCTCATGCATACCAGGAAAGCACTCTACATCTCTAGCTCAAACCCATGGCTTTTCACTCCCGAGTGTGCCCGAATACCCAGGTCTTCAGTGTTTCAGTGAGTGCACCGGCATTCACCTGGCTATGTAAGCAGGACACTACATGGACCTTTGTTGAATTCCGTAATCTAGTCCATCCTCCAGGCCTGTGAATTCTAACAAAAATGCTATCTTACCTTCCTGTTGCCTTCTGTCTCCACTAGCACACTCTGGTCTAAGCCATCAGTACCTCCCAACCTCAGGTAGCCAAGGCCCTGTGTAATCTGGTGTCTATTTCTCCAGTTTTCATCACATGCTCATCTCATCGGACCCTATCTACAGTGGCTGCCTTCTGGTTCTTTGAATAGACCGATTCCTTCCTTCTTTCTATGTGCTGTTCTCTCTGTATTCAGTTTTCTTCATATGGCTAATTCTTCATTGTGTAGGTCTCAGCTTAAATGTTACTCTATAGAGATCCCTTTCTGCACCAGTCTCTTTAAGTAATGAACATCTGTCATTCTCTCTTCCCGCCACATTTGTTTGCTTCATGGCATGTAGCTGTTGTGCAGTTATGTCATGTGTTCATCTCAGGTTTGTCTCTCTTCTATTAGAACCTGTGCTCTATAAGGGTCGGAACCATTTCTCTCTTGTTCATCGTGGTATGCCTGGCACAGGGCCTGGCATGTACAAAGTGTTCCAACAATGTTTATTGTTGACAAATAGGAGAGTCAACACGATCATATTCCAAACAGAAGCAGATCTGAGTGTGTACAGGGAATAGATAATAGTCCGGTCCAACAGAAGAACCAAGAGGAGTATGAGCACAGGTGTACACGAAGTGATGTGTACAAAATACTGATTGGAAACGGTAGGGCCTCAAGCTAACAGTGGTCCAACAGGAACGCAACAATAAAAGGGAAGTTATGGTTATCCCAAGTACTGCTTTTATAAGAAGCATTTGCATGACTAGAAAAATTGTTCAGAGCAAATTTGGTAGCTATATGATAGAGTGCTTACTTTGAGTGCTTGAGGGCCTGGGCTCAATCTCTCATACTGCAAACAAACACCCCCCCCCCCCCCGAGTATTCAGACTCTTGCTTTCTGTAACTCCTTCTATTCATGACTCTAGATACTGAGACTATCCTAAATAAAACACCTAAATGGTATGTCTACTCTCATATCTGCTTCCCTGTGCATATTCTCTTAAGCATCTTTGAGGACTAAGTCTGATTGTGTTTGAGTAACAGCGCCTTCATTCTCTTAACAGAAATGAAAGTAGAAGCTGGGTAAGTAATAACCTAGTGGATTTAGGTTCTTAAGTGGCAACTAGATAGCCATGCCCATAGACAAATGGAAATATGCAACTAAAACTTTGTGACTAATGCAAAACATTTAGGATCTCTCTACTTTGGTGAACATAGATGTCTCTTCCGATGGGAAAAACATATAGGTGGAAAAGATAGGAATTCAGAGTGAGTTGGGAGAGAAAAGGGAAGGAAATACCAATCAGAAGAGACCTAACAAAGTAGAAATAGAGAAATTCACAGAAGCAAAATGTTATATTCATTCTGAGGCCACTCCCCACATACCCCCCTACACACACACACACACCTTAACACATACTTTAATTCACAATATTTAGCATAGTATAACTTTCAGTCTCTAGACTTGAATTTTTCAAGGTCAGAGGCCATGACTAGTAGTGTATTAATATTCCAATTGTATTGTATCTCATGGATCATAGTTAAAGCCTGGAGGTACCTGGAGAGACAGAGTAGTATTCTACTCTGGAAACAATACAGCATTGCAAGCATTGATTCTTTAGAATCAGACCATTTTGGGGTGACCGCCTTCACTTCATAGATGGGGCATGATCAGTTCCAATCTCGATCCTAAACTCAGTTTTCTCATCTGCTATCAATGTTTATATTGCTCTTTACAAAGAATTTTATTGTGCATTTTTCCATTTGATCCTGTAACAACCCCATGAATTAGCTCTGCATTATAAAGCTATGAGAATGTGCTTTTCAAACTGACTTGACCAAAATTACATAGCTAGTAAATGGTCAGACTAGAATTGAAGCTGTTCCTTCTAATGCAAAGACAAGTGGTCACTAGACATGGTACAAAATACATTGCAGAAAGGTGATTCTGGGCAGGGGGAGAAAACTATAGAGTGAACATGTACAACTATGTCAATATGGAGGCTGCTGACTAACAGTGATGCCTGAGAGAAGTGGATAGGGACAAGATTGATAGAAAGCAAGGTGAAATAAATGATAGATTGAGGAAGGGTGGAGCAGAGATTTGAAGATCAAGGGAAATTTAGTGTTGGCCATCAGGCAAGCATGCTGGCCATCAGGCAAGCATGATGCTGGTATGTAGTCTGCATAAAAGATAACCATGCCTGATAATAGGCATTTGTGGTTGGCCCATTTGATACAGAGTTGCAATTAGTGCTCCATAACTGCTTGGAAACAACACAAGGAAACTTCCCAGTCAGGGTGGTTTTAGGGATAAAGAAGTCTAAGGCAGTAGTTGGCCCACCCTGGGGAGCCTAGAACACTGATGTAACTTAGACAGTGGTTGCTAGACTGTCCTTCAGAGCCTTATTGGTTCTACCTGTGTCTGAGTAATGTGGGGAGCCTTCCTCTAATTTTGCCAAGGCACATTTTTAGCTGTATCTTACTCACTGGGGTCCTATTTATTCAAATTCTCATGTGAACAAAATTCCTTTTCTAAGAGAAAAATTTTTGTGTGGTTTTGGGAGGGAGGGTTTGGGGGAGTTTTGGTTTTTTTGGTTTTGTTTTTGTTTGCTTTTTTAAGCCACTGGCCTGAAGGAACAGGTACTGAAGAGCCAGGAGTCTAAAGGATGGAAAAGAGCTAAGTCACAGAAGCAAGGACATAGAAAAAAGGAACGGAGAAGAGAGTGCATGAGTTGAATGATCATGGAGGAGAAAAGCCAAACAACTTTACTTAGAGGACCACTAGACTCACCCAGAATTCACCCTGGAGTATACACATTCTAGGACTCTTATATGTTGTTTGCCTATGACCTAGGCACCTCCATGGAAGAGGATAAGTAGCCACTTGTGGAACCAATTAAACATTCTCAAGTAATATTTGTAGTAGCACTCCTGAGCTAGGAATTGACCTTCGTATTCTTTTACCCAGAAGCCTACATAATGGTGATACCATAACAATTTGTAACAAACAAGATACTCTCTTGTTGGGTTAATGAAGAGCCTAAACGTTTTTATAACAGCATCTACAGTGCAGTAGTCCTTGACTTTGGCATAGAACTTCTTCTTGGCAAAATAAGCTGGAAAAGGAAAGCAAGGGGGTGGGGAAATGAGAGAAGAGGAAGAAGGCATGCATGCAGAGGAAGGAAAGAAGAGAATGCATCCACGTAGAGTTCTGTATAAACTTTGAGGAGCACCCCCTCACCTTAAACTCTCCATCGACTTGAAGCTAAGACCTTATCTAGGTACCCCTGCAGAAGAGCATCCTATTCTGGAAGTGCAGAATGGGCTTCCAGTCAGAGAGATTTTGATGCACTTCTCTTGGCAATCATGGCATTTTGACTTGGCTCCTGTTTGTTTGCAAGCCTTCATAGCTAACACATTGCCTGTTTTGTATTTTAAATGCATTTATCTCTTGCCACCTGCACTGCTCTCTCCCTATTTCTGATCGCCATCATTACCTAAAGTTATGTTGGTATCTTCTCCTTTCCCTGCTTTCTGTCTATTTTAGACACTGCTCTATGCGCATTTGCTTTTCCCTCTTAGATTGCTCTTCTGGATATCGGATGACTTCCTGCCTTCTTTCCTTGATGGCTTTGCTTAGGCTATCTCTTCAGAAGGGTCGCTTCTGCTCACTTTATATAGCATGCCTATTTCCACACCATTGTTCTGTCCATCCGCCCTGCTTTTTGCTGCGTCATAGCATGTATCCTCATCCAAGTTATCATCTATTCCTTTTGATTTGTCTTCCTCCATTAGAAAGAAAGCTGCTTGAAAGCAAGGACTGTCCTTTATAAACTCTCTGTAGCACTAAAAGTGCTTGTCATACTCTGGAGATAATTGACAGATGACGGATAGATGAGGTCCTAGAATGCATCCTGGAAATGGCAGCTGAGATCATTGAGTCCTAAAACTAGATAGAGATGAGTCAGAAGATCTACTTCAGGAATGTAATACATGAAAGGAAGAAAGATGACCAGCTTTTCAGCAGTTTCATAAGGAAGTCCTGGCATCGGTGGCAGGTAAACAATGGCCTATTAAGATTATGACATTCCTTGAAGATGCAACTTCAAAGTGGAGGACTTACAGGAAGCGCTGTGGCACTGAGCATCCAGCAGAGTGAGGACTGATATGGCCAAATGGCTAAAGCATCTCATCCTGAATGATGCTAGGTCTTAACTGAGATCAAGATATGCCCAGGCCCTGCCTTGCTTTGTAGTCTGAGGCTTGGCTCTGGCTTATAGAATCCATTCCTAGATCACAGACTCGACTTCCAAGGTAGGAGTTAGCCTACATACTGCCTGGACATCTACAAAGGTAGACCTTACTATAGCCTTTTGAAGAAATCTGTATTTTTAAGTTCATGGGTAATGCTTTTCTGTGGAACAGATACAAGCAGAAGAAGGAGGTGGAGCATAGGTTGTCTGCACTGAAATCTGCTGTGGAAAGTGGTCAAGCAGATGATGAGCGTGTTCGTGAATATTACCTCCTTCACCTTCGGAGGTGGATTGGTATCAGCTTAGAAGAGATTGAGAGCATTGACCAGGAAATAAAGATCCTGAAAGACAAAGACTCTCCAAGAGAGGTAAGCCTGATCCTTGACCACATAGCAGTGGGAAGCTGCCACCAGAAGTTTGAACGTTCTGCAGGAGAGAAATCAAATGAAAATCCTTAGCTGGATGTAGTGGTGACAATTCCAGCTACTCAGGAGGCTGAGGCAGAAGGATCACAAGTTTAAGGTCTGTCTTGAGATACAAAACCAAAGATCTTTAAACAAAAAGTATAAAACATTGGAAAATAACTTACTGGAAAAGTAGCTCAGTGATGGAGAACTTGTCCAGCATGGATAGAGCCCTCATTTAATCATCAGCACTGCAAAACCTAAATCTTTGTCAATCTCCATGAAAGCATCGTTCACATTAGGATAAGTGGAGAAAGGCTGATAGTTTGCCAGAGTCGCTTTCTGATTCATTACAGCAACCTCCCCTGATACTTTTTAATCTAAGGCACTTAGTTATAACTGGACTGTATCAAGGAAATGCTTTTTCCTTAAAGTCTGAATAGTTTTTAGCTGTGAAAAGAAGGTAGAGAAGGGGAAAGGGGCCTTTCTAATCTACTTAATTGTAGAAAAGGGAAAGAACAGGATTAGAATGGGTAACAAAAGCAGAACTGTGGGAAGTGGGCGAGAGAGAGGCAAGGAAGATGAGGCAAAAGATTAGGGAGTGAGTCTGGGCTGGGAAACGACTTAGACCTCAAGCCTTACCCAGTTGCACACTCATAGACCAGCTGATCACTCAGGTAGGAGACGTTGAAGCAGGGCATCTTCATACACAGAATGCCCAGAAGACTACCTTTCAAAAACAACCTTGTAGAAGAGCTTTTGAGTGTCTGTGACCATCCTAACCCTGTGCTGGAGCTGTTTCAAAAGATTATACGCCCTATAGCTGCTTGCTCTTTAGTACAGGACCAACACGAGTTGACTTGATCAGCCACCACAATAGTTGATCCGAGTCCTTGGCATGGCTACTTTTTCATTGGCTTGTCCCAGTGAGCCTGGGACACTTACCTGAGGAAAATAGCAATCTGGTCCTTAATGTTAAAGGACCAAAGAATGAACTTTTACTATTCCATGGTCCTACAGCCCCTTGAACATTTTTCCAGATGAAGGGTTTTCTGGCATTTTGAGGTTAGACTCTTTTGAGTCCTTTCCTGTCCCTGCTTTGTAGGTGTAAGTAGTTTTGTTAGGTTTTGTTCTCTCTCATGTGAGATGGGCTCTGGAAGTGATGCTGTGAAAACAAAATGGGTGCTTTCTACTTAACCATACTTTGTTTCAGCATGCCTAGATAGCGTTCTATAAAAACCACTGGCCTGTCCTCCCTCCCTTTATGGACAGACATCAATTTCAGTATAATGACATTAGAAAGAACTTTAGGGAAAGCTCTTAATTCTTTTCTGCAGAAGGTTGGACTGAAGGAAAGTGCTTCAGATTCAGCTCGAGGGGGGTTTTAGAACGTGGCAGGAGGCATTAGAATTCCCTTCTTTAGATGAGGGTGATCTTGAAACCAAACAGTTTTTTCTTTGTGGTAAGAAGTTTCCTGAGAACTTTTGCTCTCTCTCATTTTAGCAAAGTACATAACACCCCTCAAGACTGATAAGTAAAAGAGCCATCAAGATGGCTGACGACCCAAGTCTGTTCCCCAAAAGCCACATGATGGAAAACAAGAACTGACTCCTGCAAATCGCCCAACGATCTTCACCCCTAACTCTCGCTGACAAGAAATAAATATAGATAGAAAATAGAAAGCTTGACCACTGGTAATAGAAAGGGAGGGAATTTTGAACCCAGAGCTTTTTCCACACCAGAAGGACTTGAAAGCCCGGGTGATAAAATGGGTAAACTGGCAAATGCACCTCTAAAATTAATTTTCTTCTTAGGAATCAGCTTGTCAGTCATCTCTTCCAGAGAAGCCTCCAATGAAACCCTTCATCCTCACTCGGAACAAGGCACAAGCCAAGTAGGTAGTACTGCAGGCCGACCTGCTTCCGCAGCCTCAGTTTCGATGATTCCATGCAATGCTTGAGTTAAATACAAAATGGAAACTCTGGCAAAGTCATGGCGTCTGCTATGAGTGGTACTCTTTCACCAAAGAGACTAAAGCTTCTTTCCTGACACTTTCTCCATGTGTGTCCTCAGAAATTCCCTTCACATTGAACTTGAAAATAGGCAGATAACACAGAGAGAAGTCAGTGAATCAAACACAGAATTGCATGCTTTCCGTGGTTTTATGCCCCTATTGGCACACTCCTCGCCTTCCTGAGATACGTTCTCAGAAGGACGTATCTCCCAACTGCGATTTAATTCTGAGGGGTTGAGCCTATTCCACAGGCTCGCAGGGAAGTATTCTCCATGTTTCCGAACCACCAATTAATTGCCAATTCACAGTGTCATGGTAGAGTGCTGGTCCTTGGGGTTAGTTATTGGGAGATGACTATGGACTCTTGACTTTAATGCTTCCTTCTGGATGTGCCCTTTTCTGCATTACTGAAGAAGTTTGTGCCAGTCCTCAAAAGATTGCCATGTAGGGCGATGAGACCTGCCTCATCATTAAAGAGAAAAAGGGCTAGCCAATATCGCTCGCTTTGTTTAGTTCTCTAAATGAAATGTGATCTTTGCAGAGTATTTGGAACTGGTTATCCCAGCCTGGCAACTATGACGGTGAGTGACTGGTATGAACAGCATCAGAAGTACGGAGCCTTACCAGATCGGGGAATAGCCAAGCCGCCATCAGGTATGAAGTGCTGAGATGTATGGGCTGCTAGTTCCTTTCACCTTCACAATCAAAAACCTGAGCAAACGGTCTGACAAAAGTCACCTCGTCAGTGTCATTCACCATTAAAGCAAATAGCTGCTTCAGAGCAGGGTCATTTTTGGATCTCTCCAACTATGCCATGAAAACAGCAGCCACATAGCAAAACCAAAAACCCACTTATAACAATGTGTCATGCTGGTCCCTGTGCAGCCAAAAAAAGAGAAACTGAACAAAATAGTCATAAAAGAGCCACTCCCTACATGTCCTACAAAGTGACGAGAAGCAGGCCTAAGTTGGAGGGCAGGCCACACTTTGAAGGAGGGAAGGGAACTTAAAATTCCTTGAGAGCAGGACTCTTGATATTGTATATTCTCTGCACCCAGTTTGGTATTTAGGTCCTAGTAGGTTGGTACTCTGAAGCTTCTTTGAAAGGGAAAGGTAGGGAAGGGTGAGAGCAATGTGCATTATGGAGCAGAACAGTCAGACAGTCGCAGGCAGGCCTGGTGTGACCATACACTTGCTGCCATGTGGCATGAGACATTGTGTACCCTGCAGAGCCTTAGTTTTCTTGTCTTCTTTGACTCTTAATTATGAGAAGGAAATAGTCTTACCTTCATTTTAAGATGGAAATATGGTCTTTAAGAAGTGACTTACTCTGCCTTAACAAATACATTGGCCAGGCTAGGATTTAAATTCAAGCCTAACTTTCCTGTGTTAGTACTCTTTCTAATAACATGGGGAAAAAACAGTGGCCATTATTGTTTTGTTTTGTTTTGTTTTAGAGCTTTTCACCTCAAGGCATGCTGTATTTCATGACATAGAGTAATTAAAACTCACATAGCAACTTGTAGACTTACTGGCTGAGGAATGAGAGAACTAAATGTAAGTTAACTATTGCAATGCAAAGTGATCTGGGAAATCCTACAAAGGAAAGAATCGCAACAGAGGAGCCCTAATTAACTGGAGAATCCGATTGTTTATCAACACAAGAAAGATAAATAGGCCTTTTGGCTTTAAACAGCTTGAAAGTCTTCTAGAATTACAAGTCATTATTCTTTAGAGGATAGACATCTCTATAACACAGATGCTCTTCAACTTAGCACAGGGTTACATCTGGATTAACCCATGGTATATTGAAAGTAGACGGATGAAGATAGCTTTAAGAGCTAGGAGCTTTAAGAGCTAGGAAGAGCTCAACAGCCAAAGCTGTTGCCTCAGAAGCATCACAACTGGAGTTCAGATGCCCAGTGCCCTTAGAATTGCTGGGTGGATGTGGTCTCAGCATGTAGGCGGCACAGATGGGATCCCCAACATAAGCTAGTGAGCCAGACTAGTTAAAACATAAGCTCTGGGCACAAATAAAGGACCTCATGCTAGTATATAATGTGCAGTACAATCAACCCTTGGTTTGTACATGCACATGTGGGTACACATCCCATATGTAAAAATGCCCTTAATACATTTAGTCCACTGAATATCACAGCTTAGCAGTACAGGACATAATGGAGCAGAGTTTAAATTTTTTCCACATATGATACCTTTATGCTCTAGAAATTCTTATGTAGCCAGGAGCCTATGTGTATATAAAGTAGGCATACTCATAACATTGATATGGGTCAGCAGATAAAGGTAGTTGCCTCCAAGACTAACAACCTGACATTCAGCTCCATGACCCATAGTGGAGAGAGAGTCAATTCATAAGTTAATCCTCTAACCTCCATAAACACGCTGTGGTATGTGTGACCTCATGCACATATACAAACACATAAATAATTTTTAGAAATATTTTTAAAGATTTGGTTTTTACTTTTATGTGTCTCTGCAGGGACATGTACTTTCCATGCAAGCATGAGGACATGAGTTGAGTCCCTTCAGGTTGTGTTTCTTTAAAAAGTCAGGTGTGGTGGTGCATAGCCTGTAATTCTAGTGCTGGGGACACAAAGACAGCAGGATCCCTGAAACTCACTGCTGAGCCAGGCTAGACAAATTGCTAAATTCCATGTTCATTAAGAGACATTTTAAGGGCTGGAGAGATGGCTCAGTGGTTAAGAGCACAGACTGCTCTTCCAGGGGTCATGAGTTCAATTCCCAGCAACCACATGGTGGCTCACAACCATCTGTAAAGAGATCCAATGCCCTCTTCTGGTGTGTCTGAAGATAGCTACAGTGTACTCATATACATAAAATAAATAAATAAATCTTAAAAAGAGAGAGAGAGAGGGGGAGACGTTTTAAAGTATAAATTAGAGAGCAATTCAGGAAGATTGTCAGTGTCAACCTCTGGTCTCTGCACACAGACAAATATACTCCTTTTACAGGAAAATTTGAAAGTATACAGAAGTAAAATACACAGACAGCAAAGACAGGAATTCTTGTTGATGTCCCTTAGAAGCAGTAGGAGCCAGAGACAGCCGAGTATATTAAAGTCCTAGGGGAAGGCAGGGAAATTGTCACCCTATTAAATGAAATGAGGACATGATCACTTCAAATTAACAGTTGAGGAGAAGGTTTTAATTGTAGATATGAGATAGAGGAAGCTATGTAAATATGAAGGATGCCGGAGGCATCTCAAAGAGTCCAGAGCAGGGAAACAGGCTGAATGTGACCTGCGGCCTGAACCAGGCCATGAGGAGAGAGGGAGAAAGAGACCTTCACACGTGTGTATTTACACTCACAGAATAAGACAAACCATAGACTGATGCCAAATATTTTAAAAGATATATCTGATAAGAGACTGCTATCCAAAATATTCTCTTAAGATACAATAAGAAAATGCACAGCCAGATGAAATAAAATAGACCAAAAATATCTTAATTAGACATTTCACTAAATAAGATATGAGACGCTCCACATCACATGGTTAGGATAATATAAATTAAAACAATCAGGTGCCACTACTCGTCCAGTGCATGGCCAAATCCAGAACACCTTAAATGTAAATGGAACAGAACTCAAGTGAGAAATCGAAAATCGACCATCTTCATACAACTGCCTACTATTAATAGGAAATGATGTATTTTTGAAATATAAAAAATATATTGATTATCAAAAATGAAAAAAATCTAAAGCTCTGTACGTTCTTACCAATAGGGACAGTGATATTAGATGAAGCAGATGGCAAAGGAAAAGGGTAGTTAAAACGATCATTCCATAGTGATCAAAGAAAGGGGCCGCTTCCCAGGAACACTCATGAAGTGGAACTTTGGAAGTGCCTGTTAATGAGCCTCAAATTACAGGAAGACAAAAACAATTAAACGGAGAAATAGACAAAGCTACATTTATAGTTGGTGTTACAGTTTGGATTCTGTGTGTCCGAAGCATGTGCAGCAGGTAGGGCTTTGGGAAGTGAGTGGATCCTGGAATCTTTGACTTTATCAGTAAACTAATCAGTTCATAGCCCATAATTTGGTGGGCTGTTAGGAAGGGATAGACACTTAGGAAGTAGGGGCCTTATTGAAGGGAATGGGTCCTTGAGGGCCCTTCTCTCATGCTTCCTCTCTGGTCCCTAGCTGCCACGAATAAATAGCTTTGTTCCAGCACATGCTCTCCTCACCATGATGTTCATCGTTACGTGGAACCCAAAGTTATAGGGACAAGTTATGAAGAATTGGAACCGTGAAACAAAAGAAATCTTTCCTCCAGTGTTTTTCACCCCAGCTATATTGTCGTTAGAGGATATAATCAGAAATGTTAATATTTCTTTTAGTAATTTATAGAGTTCTATTTACCAGTAAGGCTATAGAAAAATCTGATCAACATTGTCAGTCATCCTCCACTATTTGGCATTTATAGCACTATGTCCAACAACAGCAAAATAAACGTTTTCAAATACACACGACACATTCACCATATACTAGGCTGTCATAAGTTTCCATTAATTTTCAGAAATTGAAATCACAGTGAATGTGTTCTTAGACCATAACATAGCTGGGAAATTCCCTAAATGGGAATTAGCACCGGAGTAACCGACAAGTCAAGGGAGAATTGCAAAGGAGAAGCATCAGACTTTGAGAAATACAATGAACATTGTGCCAAAGGGGACGTATGTGTAATGTTGAAAATACAGTGGTAGGGGAAGGGGGCAATAAAACCAGTGATAGAAAGCCCTACTTCAGTAAGTCGGGAGAAAAGAAGACAAATAATAATATAATAAATAATATAAATATCTGATATGCAGGATATCTGATATGTGACTCCTCCGAAGGGCATCGTGATCCACAGATTGAGAACCACTGGTATAGCCATAGCCCCTAAAAGGAAGAAACAGAGCCCATAATGTTACTATGAAGCCATAGTCATTGTTTACTCGGATATCCATACATAGCAGAATAGATAAGTAAATTTTAGTACATTCATACAGTGAGCCGCTGTATAGCTATAAGGTTAGACTATACTTCTTCAGCTGTAAGTAACATGTTTAATACATGACGATTCATTGGACTACACTCACATTTTTTTACTTTTCAACATGTGTTTATCTTCAATAAAAGTACAAAATAAACTTGGGCAATATTTACAACAGAGATAGACGAGGACAGTGAATCCATGTGAACCACAAAGTAAACCTAGAGAAGGGCAGGTAGGTCGTCTGGGCTTCATATCAGCAGGTTACTGGCCTCTGTGCAGGAGACACTGTGAGCTAGCTACCTGGAAAAACTGACGAGAGCTTCAAAATAGTGTGTTTAGTAACACCTGCAGTGAGTCCAATTGAAGGACGGCACGTGAAAGTAGGGGAGGTTCTGCTATCCAGTATAACCTTCCCAAGGTGGCTCAGTGGGTAAAACCAAGCAGGTGAGACGCACCCATGATTAGGCAGTGTGACGAGCAGAACAGTCCAGCCTGGAATGAACTCTTGAAATTAATCCCCCTGGTCTCCCAGGGCAGGGACCACAGGGCTTTCAAATAGTCCATCCCTACTCACTTAACAGCATTATTTCAAATTTGTTCTCTTCTTATGTTTTGTATTGTTTTGTGTCTCTGAGTAAAATCAAAATTAGGAGAAGAAGGAGACGGGACATATAAAAGTGAGAGAGAAGCAAGCTAGCCGTGTAAGGTGGATGCCATAGTTCTCCAGTGGGTGTGAAAAGCCCCAGCAGGTAGCCCCTGGGCAATTGTACTAACTACCTGGAATCCCAAGGTTTGATAAAAGTTCCGAAAAAGTAGATTCTAAGAATGGTTAGAAAACTGTGAATATACTTTTAAATATTTGAGTTGTGTGACATGTAGAATATATTTCAAAATTGTAAGGAAAAGTCCCAACGTCAAATCCCACACAAAATTAAAGGGCTAAAGGAGATCATTGCAAGCAGTCCAGAAGGAGAGGCTAACAAAAGCCAGGGGCGATAGCCATGCCTGTAGTCCTAGCACTTAGGAGGGGCAGGCAGGAGAGCGTGAGTACAAAGTCGTCCTGAGCCACTCAGTGTCCCAGGTCAGCATGGACTGTGCTACCCTGTCTCAAAGCACAAACAAAAGCACAAATAGGAAATAATATTTTTAAATGAGATGGGAGATACTAGTTGAAAAGTAGCACAGACCGCAGAGGGCCCACCTGACTTAGGGTCGAGAAACTTGGAAAAGCTAAAATAGAACAAAAGAAAAATGATCAATACTGAGACTGCCTTACCAGGAAAAAAGAAGAGAGTCAACAGAAAAACAGAAATTAAACAAGAGTTTGGAGACAAGAAAATGTGATCAAAATTATATTGTGTGTGAAAAAAGATTTAAATATTTTTTAAACAAGGAAAAATATAGACTGAAGCTGATAAAGAGGATTTTGGATAAAATGGCAAATATTAAAGACAGATATAAAAAGCATATTATATTCCTGAAAAATTCACCCAGAATGAATAAGACTAATTTGAATAAAACTACTAAGTTTTTTAAAAAATTAAATATCATAGACATCTCTACATTTGTAGTAATTTAATTCTGAAGTAAAAAAAAGTATTAGCCTGCCTGTGAACTATGACACACTTCATCCTGTGAGAAAACAAAGTAGCAAACACTTATGATCCTCAGAGAGGAAAGATAGGAGCCAAGACCTTGCAGTATAAAAGCTTTTAAGTATAAAGGGTTCCAATGGTTTTCAAAACCCAGGAACTCTGTTTCCATGTTTCCCTCTCTGAAGAATTTTCTAGAAAATGAGATTGAGACCACTGCCATAGTGAGAGCCATTGGTGGTGACTGGGAACAGTTATTGGTAGAACCAGACTGAGAGTTAAGAGGGAATGAGTGTGTAGTGCTCATAAACTTGGATAATGTACATACACACTGCAAAAATGACGAAATGAGAAAAGTATACAAAAAGCTTTAACAGTTCTCAGTGATTATGTAGGTGATAGTGTTAGTATCATTATTCAAAGCTGTACAATATAAGGGAGTGTCATTGAAGAATTCTCCTGTATTCATAGCATGTCCTGTCTCTGAGAATGAGGGCTCTTGATGTGTAACAACACAGATACAACTTAAAAAAGTTTCCAAGGAAGTAACAGCAATGCTGTATCCCTGATATGGACATGTGAAAGCATGTATTTCACAGTAAAGGCACATTTGCTTTAACCACTGAAAATACTAGAAACAAGGAGGAGCCTAGTAATATGTATACCCACTGGCCTAAATTGTGGCATTGAAATGCCATTCGCAGTGTGGCTGTGATTCAAGCACTCAGTGGTAGGGGTAAAGTAATATGAGGTCAAAGCCAGCAGGGTCTACACAGTAGGATGCCATCATAAACAAGAGAAAAGAAAAATTCCTGACAGGAAAAAGCAAACTATCTTTGAGAAATAGCCTTTCTGTCTACGGCCATACCACCCTGAACGCGCCCGATCTCGTCTGATCTCGGAAGCTAAGCAGGGTCGGGCCTGGTTAGTACTTGGATGGGAGAAATAGCCTTTCTGATTCTGCGAGGAAGTAGTCCACAGAAACTTAGCTCATATGTTGGGAAAGACTGGGAAACTTCCATTTTCACTAGCCAGTTTGGCTTCCAAAAGGATAACTGGAGATCAGGAGTGTAGTTCACAGGTCAAGTTTTGGGTTAGTATGTGCAGTACCCTCTTATTTTCCCACCCCCTAGGGCCACAAGTAGAAGAAAATGGAGTTTACAGGTACAGCTTAGTTAAGAGAGCACCTGCTCAGTGTTTATGAAGCTTTGGGTTCATTCTCCAGTACCCCACACAAAAAAGTCAAGTAAAAGTAGCATGAGTACGTTTGACAACCAAACCTTTCTTTATCAGTGTCTATACTGTATTCTTAGTTCACATAGGAAAATGGTACAAACTTAAGGGTATCATACAGTGTTTCAGTATACATATATATTTTCAAATAAACATAGCTGTCTCCACAAACATCATTTCACTTAATTAAAAAAAATAAAAATAGATGTACCATATGATCTAGCTGTCCCACCACTGGGCAGATATCCAAAAGAAAGCATTCAAAATTCTTCTAGCTTTTTCTTTCTCTCTTTGTGGCTGTAGGAATGGAACCTTGGGCTTCACATCAGTTAGGTAACCACTCTACACTGAGCTTAATGTCCAGGCCTCCTTTTATTAGTATATTGTCATTATTTTAGGTTACTATTCTGTGCAATAGAATACCAGAATTCTCCTCCAGCTTAACTGTAGCTAAGGACCCATTGACCATCCTTTGATCCATCCCTCCCTCTCCCATACTCTTTCCAGCCTCTGGTAACCACTATGCTCCTCTCAACTTCTATGCTGTCGACCTTTTCTTAGATCCTCTGTCTGAGTAAGATCATTCAGTACTTTCCGTTCTATGCCTGGTTTATTTCACTTTATTCCCTTCAGTTGTAACTGTCATCTCAGATGTCAAGCTGTTCATCCTTTATGAGTCTCTGCATAGTATTCTTTTGTGTATTTGTAACACATTGTCTTTATCCATTCTTCAGAAGAGAGACGTTTAGCTTGATAGCACTTTTTATACTGTGAGTGAGCATGAGAGTGCAAAAGTCTCCTTGACAGACTAATGTCATTTCTTTGGGGTATTTTCCCAGCAGCAGGATTACTAGATCATATGGGGCCTCTGTTTTTACTTTCTAAGGAACTTCCTACTGTTTTTCACAGTGACTACACTAGTTTATAACCCCACCAACAATGTTCAAGAGTTATTTTTATTCACATTCTCTTTAGACTTAGTTTTTCCCTTTTTCGTCATAAGCATTCTAACTGAAGGTCTTGTACTTTTGGTTAAGGTCTCCATAGTAACTAATAATACTAATCATTTCTTCATATATGTATTGGTCATTTGGATGTCTTCTTTTGAGGAATTTCAACTTGAGTCTAGTGCTCATTTTTAAATTAGATTGTTTGGACAGTTTGGTTTGTTTTTGTTTTTTGGTTTTTTTTTTTTGGTTTTTTTTACTATTGAGTTTTCAGAGTTCCTTCTATACTCTGGATATATATCCCTAACTGGATGGAGACTTTTCTCCAGATCTATAGATTCTCTCTATCCTGTTGATCATTTCTTTTGCTATAGAAAAACTTTTTTGTTGTAGTTTGAGGTAATCCCATTTGTCTCTTTTTTGGTTTGTTTCCAGTGCTTTGAGGGTCTTCTCTAAAAAGACTCATCTGGTAAAGGCCGTACAAGACTGATAAGCTCCTGACTTCAATCACCAGAGCCTACATGGTGGAAAAAAGAAACAACCCCACAAGTTGTTTTGTGGGAAGCCACCCCTCCTCACAAACACACTAAATAAACAAGCAAACAAACATAAAAGCAAATCAATCTTAAAATATCTGCCTCTTCCAGTATCTGAAGTGATTTCACCTATGTTTTCTCCTAGTAATTTCATATTTTAAGTCTAATATTTAACTGTTTCTAGTAGATCTTTGTAAATGAAAGTAGAGGACTAGTTTCATTCTTCTACATGTAAACAGCTCATTTCCCCTACTGTTTACTATTTCCTACGGTGTTCCTGGCATCTTGGTTTAAGATCTGCTAGCCATGGCTTCTAAAAATATGCTTTTAGGATCTCTTATTTCATTCTTTCAGTCGATGTATCTGTTTTTACATCATTACCATGCTGACTCTGGTGTGTGTATATGTGTGTGTGTATGTGTGTGTCTGTCTGTCTGTCTGTCTGTCTGTCTGTGTCTGTGTGTGTGTGCTGTGTGTGTTTTATATGTGGCTGTTTGAATGTGTTCCTAAATGGAGACAGAGGTTGATATCAGTCATTAAGTGTCTTCTTCAATTGTTCTCTGTTTTGTACAAGAGTCTTTTTACTGAAACTTTAGCTCATCAATTTGGCTAGCCAGCTTGCTGGTGAGCACCAGAAATCTGCCTCTCTCCACCTCTCCAGTGCTGGCAATGTACTCATGCACTGTTCCATCAGTGCTGGGGATCCGAACTCAGATCCTCATGCTTGTGCAGCTAGCACTTACTGACTATCTCTTCAGCCCCAAAGAATACATATTTTTCTCAGAAAATTTTGTGGGTGTTATATTATTAAAAGGTGAACTGAGATAAATGAAAGGAAGTTTATTTAATGCAAATTACTGGAAAATTGGAGACCTGCAGTAAATAAATTCCAAGTCCTGTTAAAAATTTATCGAAGTATGCCAAATTATCAAAAAGCACACAAATCAAGTGTCAGAGTGAGTGACTGTCCATGGTACCGTTTCTTTCATTGGATTCTCAGGCATGCTTGACAGCATGAGAATTCCGTGACATTAACAATTTCAAGAAAAAATAAATACATAGATTATGTGACTATAATAAAGCGGGGGCTGGCAAGATGACTTGCAATCAAGAGCCCTTAGTACTCTTGCAGAGGACCCAGGTTCAGGTCCCAGTACCCATGTCTTATCTCACACCAAAATGTAGCTCCAGTTCTGGGGGATCTGATGCCCTCTTGATGGCTCCTGGTGCTCATAAAACTCACACACACACACACACACACACACACACACACACACACACACACACACACACACCCCTAATTTGTTTAATCTTAAAAAATGAATAAGCAAATTGGTAATGAAATAAGTCACTTGTAATGACACATCATTGGAAATTCCTAAAGCATGTATTTTTTTTAACTTGAGTGATTTTTGGATTTCTAGGGTTTTTATTGTTACTTGTAGCAGGGGTGGGACTTGCTTTTGTTTGTTTGTGAGTTTGTTTTAATGAAGGGATGGTTGACCATTTAGCAAGAATGCTTTTCCAAAATAGAATCCATTTATGGAGAATGCCTCTATGATCTTGGCTTTTGTGAAAACTCCCAGAGGCATCTTTAGTTACTACCATGGGCAAGCATGTCTTGTCCTCAGCAGTGGACACGCCCTCCCCGTTTGTGCAGTGCCCGGGCAGCTAGCCGTGCCCTGTTCTCTCTGCGTGTGCTTGCGTACTGAGCAAAGCCACGCTTCTAATGTCAATTTGCATTTCCTCAGTTTCATCTCTCCTTCTTTCATTTTTCCTGTGTTAGCTGATTTTCAAAGAGCAGCTCAGCAGCAGGAAGATCAAGAGCAAAAGGATGAAGAGAATGAGGAGAAAGCCTTGCACAGGATGCGAGAGTGGGATGACTGGAAGGACACGCATCCCAGGGGCTATGGCAACCGGCAGAACATGGGCTAGTCATTCCAGAAGGCCAAAGGACAACGTGGTGCACACCTTCACACCAAGGACAACTTCAGGAGGGTGCAGTGAGGGCAGCCATGTGGAGTCTTGCATTGCATTTGATAGTGTCAAATAATTGCTTGTACCCTAGGTAATGACCAGTGAATTTTTGTTTGGCTTTATTAATCTCATCATGGTGTATTCTGATTTCTTAAGCGGTCAGAAAAGAGCACCAAGAAATGGCTCTATATAATCAACGATAGTATGAAGTAATTCTCTTAAAAAAAATAAAACCCCCCTATTATGTGGGCCTATGCACAAATGTGGGCATCAGCTGGTTTTGTTGAATGTGGGGAGCCCCAGGATCCAGCTGTGGGTCTCTGAGTATCTGGAAATCCCTGTCATCTCCTGTCGTTCTGAGCAAGAATTGCCCAGACTTTCTCCTTCCCACTAAGTGTGCTATGTGCCCTGTGAGCAATACCCGGGCTATGAAATACTGCTATAGAAGAGATGACGAAAGAGTTTCAAAAATCAGAGCTATGGGTGAAGGAACCCTTAAAAATGAGTCTCACAAATATATTGGTCCATCCAGTAATCTCTTGGGAGGTAGAAGGAGGAGGCTCAGAAGTTCAAGATCATCCTTAACTATATAATGAGTTCAAGGCCAGACTCAGCTACATGAAGCACTGAATAAATAAAAAGCTTCTATTTTAAAAGTCCTACCTTCCTACCTCCCTAGTTCTATCCATGGCCAAGTGAAATGGGGGCACCAGAGAAGTTGCTCTTAAGATGTATCCTTTACCCTCACAGGAACATTATTAGCCTAAGCCTTAAGGTGAAAGCAGTCACCTCCAGCACATGGGATGACCTCCTTGTCTATATGGTGCCGTGCCTGACATGGTGGCAGTGTTTGCCTTTGCTCCCGCTGATTAGATAAGGAGATGCGGAGAAAAGGGAGGCACCCATGTCACTGAAAGGATCAACTTTCTGGGATAGAGGGGTTGGTACCCTCTAAGAGCAGCCTATGATCTCCTTAGAGAACATCCTTTTGTTCTGTGGCTCCAGTCCACTTTGGTTTCCTTTGAAGAGGAAGATGACTCAGCCCTCCTATTCCAGCTCCTGCAGTCTAGCTGAGGAGAAAGCTTTGCAGAGACTCAATCCCTCTTGTTTATGGGGTGGGAAGTCGAGGGCTGTCAGGTGCTGAGGAGGAGGTTGTTTCGTGGGTGGTGACAGCAAGAAGGCTACCAATAATATATTTGTATACTGCCTAATAAAGGATCTGTCTCCCCCTCACACAGGCTCCTGAAACTGGTAGAGCATGGATGAAATTTCCTACTGAGCTAGAAGCAGTGTTCTCAGTTCTCCTCCAGTGGTTGCCCGGCTACCTCTAGTCACAGCTTTTTCTTCTGCCCTTAGAACCCCACCCTGAACTTTATTTACAAACTGGCCAGCTGGGGTTACCCCTTGGTCTGAGTCCTTTTAAGATTGTACTTTCTGCAGTATCCAACTTCATTAAGCCTCTGCATACATGGAGACCCAAGAGGCAGACCACAGGAATTGAGTTCCAATCCTGGCTTGGACAAGTAGAGCCTGTGTGAGTTCATGTAGTAAAAACCTAAAGTGTCTTTCTTCTGTGGATATAAAGAAGTTGTCTCCTAGGTCTGGGATGATTAAGTATAACATCAGGCAACTAGAAAGTAAGACTTTCATGTCGGTATCAGGTCCAAGACTGATCTGTCCACTAGGAAGGCAAAGGGTAAGTAATAGGCCTTTACTCAGTCACTTTCCCCACTATTAACATAAAGGCTTGCAGAACCAGGGATGTTGTCCCTATGCTGCACAGTGGGTCGGACCAAGCAGAGTTGTTTTCCCAAGCCCACCCTTCGCTTCTCAGTTCCTTATCCTTTTAGTCACATTATCTTCATGCTTCTTGGTAGGAGCATCCTTAAAACCCCAAACTAGAACTGCCACTTAAACACCGTTGGAACTGTAAGGGCTCCTTCTCAGTTGACTCAGCAAAGAAAAGGATCTGCCAGTTTCCCGCCTCTACTCCCTCAGCTAAAACCAGAGGGAGGTGGTGAGCAACCCATCTTCCTCCATTCTCAGCACTATGTGCCTGATGGCTCACTGCTCAGGAACCAAAAAAGCACCACCTCTCTACTCCCACGAGAGCCAGGCTTTCCAGGGTCTCAAGGCAGCGGCTTTGGGTGAATTCCAGGACCCAGGGATTCTCTATGCTCTTGACAGTAACAATACTGCTTCTCAGTTCTGCTCATCATGCATGTATGTATATATGTAGGCCTGCCTTTCTGCGCATATGCTGCATTGAGCGGGTGGGGGTTGTTTGTTTGTTTGTTTGCCTTTATTCTCACATCCTGTCAAGCAAGATATATCTTCATTCTCCAGTGGAGGAAAGTGTGTCAGAGACATGAATCCATGACCTATCTCTTTCACACTGCCAAGCAAAGCATTGAAATACATAAGGTGAGTGCAAGCATTTGCCCGCTGTGGCTCTCTGGAAATGGTGGCCCAGTGTACTGTGAATACCTATAATCCCAACATAGAAGAGGGTTTCAGGTTCAAAGCAAGCCTGGACTACATGAGATCTGACTAAAAAAATGAAAGTCCAGTTGGGTGGTACACAAGGATAATTCCAACACCCAGAAGTGGAGGCAGGGTTGATAGGAATTCAAGGTTAACCCTAGCTACATAGCCAGTTGAAGACAGCCTAGGCTCCATAACACTGTCAAAAGAAAGAAAAACAAAATGATACTGAGAGAGGAAGATAAAGTGAGAAAGTAAAGGGAAAGGAAGAGGAGAAATAGGGAGGGGGGTCTCGCATTCATCTTTTTATCTTTTCCTATTGGAATTAGTATCAGCATTGGGTGGCCTTGGGTGGCCTTGGGTTTCCAGATGGGTACCGTCATTGCCAATGTCAGAAGCAAGGTTTCTCCTCAGGGCATTCCACACTTGTGTCCTTTTTATGTTTGCACCTCTCAACATCCTCTTGAGAAAGACAGAGTAGGGGCTTAAAAGAAATGATTTAAAACCCGAGATACTATTCTGTGTTAGTTTCAGTTCTTGAGATTCTGTCACTTGGAGCAAAATGTTCAGTTTTATCACTTAAAGTGACTTAAAAAGGAGGGACTTTGGAAACTAAAGTCAGTTCTCTGACATCTGAACTCCAAAAGAGCCTCCTCCACTTCCTTTTGGCCTCAGATTGGCTCATAGGCACAATTGGAACTTTGCCACCCATCCCAGTGGGCCATTCTAGAGCAATAGTCCATTGTTAGCAAGTTCTCCTTGCAAAACAGCACTCTCCAACACCTGCACCTGCATTCCTTTCTACCCACTGAGCCAAGCTGCAGTCAAGCAGTACTAGGGTTTTGCGATACAAGGACTTGTTCAATTTGTGCTATGAACCTTTTTTAAAGTCTAGGTTTCACTATTGGCCAAGCTGCCCTCAAATCCCCAGGCTAAAGTGATCCTCTTTGCCTCAGCCTCCAGAGGGCTAGAACCACCAGACTAGGTTGTGTGGTTTGAAAGGGGGAGTTTGGATCTTGTAGAGATACACTCGGAACTATGTATAGATGTAATGAGATGATTCTTCATTGCTTCAATGTTTTCTCAATCTATCTTCTGCACAGCAGCAGCAGCCAAAAGGTTTTGGCATGTTTGTGGTGTGATTGTGTGTGTGTGCGTGTGTGTGTGTGTGTGTGTGTGTGTGTGTGTGCTTGCGTGAGTGCGTGCGTGCGCCAAAACAACAGACAAAGGAAAAGAGTCTAGGTAGTGGAATCTGAGAACTGGGTTTCACATATGCAGCTCCAAGTTGCCTTTGACAAATATAATAGAAAAGAATGATGAGCAAAGGCTCGGCTTTCATATTCTTTATCTCAACTGGGAACAAATCCCTCCATGACAGTAAAACTGAGCCATGTCTTAGTCCAGTACCACTCCAATGTGGTAATAGCAATAGTGCTAATAGCTACTGTGTAGTAAGAGCCTATCCCACACTAGGAGCTTTGTACAGAGCATTTCTAATCCTTAGAGCTACCCAAGGTACATATTACCAAAGCTTGGGTATGTTGAAGACAAAATTGATACTCAGATTAATGAGTGTAAAGATCACTTGGCTCTTGTAAGCCTAGATTCCAGATGGGTTGACTCCAGAACAGCTCCCATCGGGCTGTACTCCATCGCCCTGAAGCACCCAGCACAGTCTGAAGACAGAGAATATATCCTGATAGCAAACTGCTCTCTGTTCAGGTGTTGAGCAATAATTCTATCAGGTTTGTTTTTTGAACCTTTCAGGGACACATGTGAGGTCTGGTGACTGGAAAATTCCTACACATCCTCACCTCCCCCACCCCCACAGACATACCACCTCCTCTACCTCAACCTCCTCACTCCTCAACCTACAGGAAAATATTCCTGGCCCTTGCTCCTTCTGCCAAACCCTCTCTGTGTTCAATCCTGGCTGATCTTTGCTTAAGGCAAAGCCTGAAAGCTTTCTGGGACAGCCTCTCACTCTGGGACTCCTGAGTATGTCCTTAGCCAGTCAAAGCCCCCTTCATCCACTAGGCTTTCCACAACAAACAGCACACACAGAGGCCATGGGGACATGCGCCTTAGAAAGGAAGGAGGGGATATTGAGCATCTGATGCCCTAGGCCCTGGCTCCTGGCCCTGGCTCCCTGCCCTAACTCCAAGGAATTGAGAAATATTCTTAGTTGTAACTACATTGGCAGCTTTATTTAATGTCCCTCTCATTCCTTTGTCTATCTCTTCCTGTTTCAACCTTGCTTTCTATGCCCCAGATCATCTTTACCTTGGGGCTTTTACCTGCCCTAACTTTCTCACCGAAATTCCGGGCCTGTCTCCTGTCATATGCAACAACACTCCTCCTGATGTACAAACAGAACAAGAATTTGACAGCCTTGAACTGAACTCAACTATCCCCGGCCCTCTCTCCATCAGGGCTTCTTGTGGCTCCCTTAACAGACGTGTGCTCCTCCTGAAAAGCTCGCCATTGTTTCTGGCTTCTCCCTACTGAGAAAGCAAGTATTCAGACATTTGCTGAATGGATCAGGGAATGAATGAGTCCCATCATGAATCACACTGCTTCATCTGGAAGATTCACAAGAATCCTGCTTCATTCTTTTCATATTCAAACAACTTTGCATAAAAGAGAACTCAGAATCTCTTTGCTTAAAGGGGCAGTCATCACCATAGCTGGCAGACTAATGGAGACTGCTTTCCCACCCAATGAAGTTCACAGCACCTCTCCTTTGGAAGCTTAGGAAATAAGGCAGCAGTGTGCCTTGAAGTCATTTTATTGGCCTACTGACCATAGCGTTAGCATAGCATTACTTACGGTTTTGAGCATTTGGATTGCTTGTAGGATTTCAGTGCTTTTTTATTTTATTCAGTTAACCAAGCAAGTGACTGGATTTGCTTAAAGCCAGATAAAGTCAGCACTGAAAAGGGGAGGATGGTAGGGTGCTAGAGGGTAGGAGTGAAAGGGAAACTTTCTGTTGAATGCCCTCTTGACTTTTGAATCCCCTGAGCACATTGGCTACTCAGAGCACACATGCTCAAAGCTTATAGTCTACCGGAACCAGGCTGTTGAGATGGGATCCAGGCATGCCGCCTAAGTTTTCAGTATGTGTTCTCCCAAAAGTACCTGTAATGTGCCGTAGGGACTCAGAGAGCTCAGTGTCTTGGGGAATAATATTTTCACTGAACCTTGAAAGATGGATTTGAGTCAGGCTGATCTGAGACTGCCATGGGCAAAGAGAGGCCTAACATGGGGCAGATTGAGGAACAAGGGTATATGTGCTATGGACTTTTCAAAACTGAAGGAAAATGAACCCTTAAAAAAAAAAGATAGGGTTTCCTTATGTAGTCAAGGATGGCCTAGACTTCGCTGTGATCCTCCTGCCTCAGCTTTCTTGAGAGATTACAGGCATTTATCACTGAACATGGCTGGAAATGAGACTGAAGGAGAACAAAACTGCGTGTAAAAGGGGGACCAAACCCAGGCTCTCCAAGGCAGCAGCATCTTTGAAAGTTTGAAATAGGCCATGAACATAATCTTTCTTTCTTTGTTTTGTTTGTAGTAGGAGCTCATTAGCTAGGCCAGGCTAGCCCGGAATTCATTGTCTGGACTTAACTGTAAAGAGCAGTCTGTGCTGCTGCTACTGCTGCTGCTACTACCACTACTACTACTACTACTACCACTACTACTACTACTACTACCACTACTACTACTACTACTACCACTACTACTACTACTACTACCACTACTACCACTACTACTACTACTACCACTACTACCACTACTACTACTACTACTACCACTACTACTATTACTACTACTACTACCACTACTACCACTACTACTACTACTACTACCACTACTACTACTACTACTACCACTACTACTACTACTACTACTACTACTACCACTACTACTACTACTACTACCACTACTACTACTACTACTACCACTACTACTACTACCACTACTACCACTACTACCACTACTACTACTACTACTACTACTACCACTACTACTACTACTACTACTACTACTACTACCACTACTACTACCACTACTACTACTACTACTACTACTACTACTACTACTACTACTACTACTACTGTTTGCTTGCTTGCTTTGTTTTCCATTTTGTAAAAACAGTCATTGATAGCAATTCCTCTAAAGGTTGTGTGAAGATCTGTGGGCAGCAAGCTTCTGAAGCACAGGAAACAATGGGAAGAGCGTAGACTGGAAAGACTCATTGTTCTCCTTTGCCCCGGGTCATAGCAGATTAGTCCAGAAAGCTCTTGATCTTGGACAATACTCAGTCCCATACAACAGGAATGTTTGATCACCCTTGCCTAAACCAGACACTGGAAGCCAGCACTGCTCTAATAAGTGATCAAGTGACCCATGGTCCCAAGGATTCTGAAAGTCCCATCTGGGTTGCCCTGGACCCTCTCAGATCCCTTGTCCAACCAGCACTCCTGTGCCTCCTTTACTACTGTCTAGACCCAGTGGCCTCAGATACAAAGAGACTTGAGGAGCAGTTCCACTTAAGCAGTCTTCTCTTTTCTCCTGCCCCCTAAGCCCGAAGCTTCTTTCAGAGGCAACTATTCCACGTGTCGCAGCTGAGCTCTGTAGTTTTGTAGTTTGGTATTCTCCCCTAAGAGATCATGCTCTTCACCCCGAAGCCTAGTATATCCCACTGCTCTCCATGGCTGAATTCCAGTGCCATGGAACAGATCTGGGTGCCAGACACCATGTGAGGGACTTTTCAAACCTCACAGCAAATCCTCACAGCAAATTCTGATGAGGAATCTTTTCTATTTAGTTGTTTGATTTGAGACAAGATCTTATGTATCTACTGGCCTCAGAGTCACTTTGTAGTCAAGGATGATCTTAAGCTCCTGGATACACACACACACACACACACACACACACACACACACACACACACACACACACACCCTGCTCTGTTCATATAATGCTACTTGTATGTATGTTTTCAGGACTAACCTTTTGGCACCAGACAACCAACTGTTATGCTTGGTATTGTCCTGGATTTCAACAGCTTGTATTCCAGTCAGGAGTTGGGTAATGAGTGATGGGAGTCTGTATATCATTAGTAAATGATTGGGGCCACCAGAGAAGTCAAAGCAGATGGAGGATAAATCTCTTAGCTGTGTGACCTTGAATGAGATTCTTTTACTTCTTTGGGGACCAGGAGCTCTCTGACCTCTCTCACTGGTTCCAGAAGCATTTACTTGAGGAAAGTTTACCCCGTACTAGATGGCTCTGAGCAATATGTTAGGGACATGGAGGTGGGAGAGAGTTTGGCCCTGTCCTTGTTCTGATTCCATCTGTTACCTCAAGACTTTTCTAGATTTCCTCAATATCCATATCTAAACATGGAAAGGAGCAGCGACCTGGTCAGTAAGAGCCTCTCAGTTCTTCACCTGGTACCTGGTCTTGCCTTCAGGCCCCTCTACATCTGTTGTTTCTGAAAGAGCCAGGTTTTTCTCCCTTACCTCTCCCTCCTCCCCTGAAAAGTCTCAATGGACATGGTCTTCTCTCTAGGTAACCATGAAGCTCCAAGAAGCAACTTGAGAGCCCTAGCTAGCTCAGGAGGAAGAAAAGAAAGGGCTACATTTGACAATTAAAACACTCATGAGCTTAGCAGAAAGCTTCCCAAAGCTCAACTCTAAGGAGGCACATTATCAGATCAGCAAGAAGAGCTCTGCTACTTCCCTTAATACCCAAGGCCTTATGTAGAGAATATTGATCTTTTCCAAATCCAAGTATATAGACATTTTTTTAAAAATCATGGTCAGGCTGTTGTGGCACATACCTTTAATCCCAGCATTCAGAAGGCAAAGGCAGGTAGATCTCTGAGTTTGACCAGCATGGTCAAGAAGGGAGTTTCAGAGCAGCCAAGGCTACACAGAGAAAACCTGTTTTAAAAAAAAAACTGGGGTTGGGGATTTAGCTCAGTGGTAGAGCACTTGCCTAGGAAGTGCAAGGCCCTGGGTTCAGTCCCCAGCTCCAAAAAAAAAAAGAACCAAAAAAAAAAAAAACAAAAAAACAAAAACAAAAACAAAACCAAACTATCCATCTCTTCTGTTAGACCCTAAGCTTATTGAAGTCAGAAATTGTGTCTGCTATTTTCCCCACTGAATTCTCAATTCATCACAACAGTGACTTGCAAACAGTATCATTTAATAGATAATGGCTAGAAAAATAAATTCTGAGATCTGGACCTTGGTATGATGTTGAATTTTGCAAAGGCTTGGTAGACAGAAGCATGGGCCATAACCAGAAAGAAATAGGTGGTCGATAGCCATAAATCAAACGAAAGGAATAGGAGGAAATATTTCTGTGTTGGCTGGTGTATACAGCAAGCCTTGTGCTGAGCAAGCGGTGCTCACTCAGTCATTGAATCCTCAATATAAGACTGAAGCAGGCATTCTTATTGTCTCCCTTTACAGGCGGGTGAACCATAACATGAGGCAGGACAATAGAACTTTAGATCTAAGCCTTCTAAACTATTGTCCTGCTCTGAAGTCTATGGTCCTACCCACTACACTGCCTTCCAACATTAATTTTCAAACAGAGTGAGAGAAATAGATTAATTTCAAATGGGAATAGTCATTGCAGGGAGGGAAGAGTGTGGTGGAGTTGGGGCTTCGAGCAGTGTTTTTCCTGCTTTGCCATATGGTGTCTGGCTTACTGATCCAGAACCCCTGGGAACAGAGGCACAAAGAGGAATTCGAGAAGTCCAGATATGCATGCTGAAAACTAACTCTATTGGGCTGAGAGAGCCAGAAGCAAATGTGGCCCCTAGTTCTTGGCTCTGAAGCAGGTACTACTATTCTGCTTTTGCAGAGCCTCTAGGTAAGGTGAACAAAGCCATTCTTTTCTCTTGCACTAATTAGTCAGAGACCACCCAACAGCTAAAGCTACCCACAGCCACTGCTGCCTCATGACAACGACTGCTACATGTAGAGAAAGGACACATATTAGGTGTCCAATATGCAACCTTATGTGTGTAGGAAGTTGGGGTGGGGCCAGAAAACTGGAGGAAAGGTTCAGTCAAGCCTGACAAAAGCTCAGCTAGTAACCAGCCCTGATGAGAAGAGATTAGAGCAAAGAGTCTGCCATCAGCTCCATCTAAGTGGCTTAGAACTTCTGGTTGGGCTCCTTGCCACAGTGAAACAGTAGATCATGGCCTTCTTCTCCCGTCTTGATCTGCATGAAGGCCTCCGAACACTCTCCGTATTACAGTGGATTCCAGTTTATGTAATTTTAGGTGAGTAAACCTCAAGGGCCAGGGAACAGATCCAGAAAGAGGCCAGGCAATTCCGCATGAGGTTCCAGCAGTTGCTTGGCTCCCTCCACTCTGCAGGAGTGGACTGAAGACCTGGGGCCAGGAGTGACTGCTACAGCTGCTCTGCTGAAATGTTACCAGTCTCCAGAATTCTCTTCTACAAATTGTCTGAAAGGAATCATGTTTAAGAATGGACCAGAGTGGTGGTTCCTTGATAGGCTGGTGTTACTAGAAAGATCTAAGGTGATTTCACTATTATAAGAATGTTATAAAAAAATTTCAGTAATGTCTGAGAGCTGTATGAGTGACATTAGAATTTTCAGGAAAAGCTAGCTGTTGTTCAGCAGACTCGATGATCAGTGTTGGGCTTAATGAGCTCCCAGATCAAGCCAGAAGCCAAGGCTTTCCTGGGAAGTCAGCTAGAGAAGCAAGCGTAGAAACTGGACTGGGAGAAATGATGCCTTGTTGAGTGATGAGATGTGTAGGACCTAGGTGGTACCAAGTCACAGCTAGAGCAGAGGTTCTCAACCAGAGGCTTGTTGACTTAGGGCAGCTTGGGGACTTCCAGTGTGGGTGGGAAGAAATGTGGCTTTCTTTTCATTCCTCTCTAGTAGTGTAGCTGTTCCTTTGATGATGAATGTAGGTGACAAGCTTTGGGTGCTGGCGGCAGCGCTGAGGTTTGTCTGTAGCAGACACGGGAGAGATTTACATCTCATTGGAGGAGTTGTTCATTGAAGGCATCTCAAATCTGCCTAAGCCCAAGGTGACTTCAAAATTCCAGTAGTTACTAGAACCACCGTTAACGCTGGTTTCTTAAGGAATAGAGTGAGAAACATGTATGCTACTGTATCATGTGAGAGCTGTGAGAAATGCCATAGCTATGTTTTAATATGGTGGCCTGCCTTTGTAAGGTGAGTACTGGATCGATGCACTTCAAAATGTTATTCAAAGAGGGGGTTTGGACATTTCATCAGACTGCCAGAGGGGATCCATAGCCCCCAGAAGATGCAAGCTTCCTCTGCGTCATTAAAACCACATCCTGCCAAGGTCATCATCTATTCAACTATTTAGCTGAGTCAAGAAAAAGAATTTAAACCTGGTGAGATTTTTCTCAACATGATAAAGCTCTTACTGACCAAACCTGACTTCAATTCCCAGAGCCCACAGTTGAAGGCAATAAATGACTCCTTTGGGGTTTTCTTCCGACCTCTACACACACAGCACATGACACATGTGCCCATTCACCCAGCACACATCACATACATACACAAATAATAATGATAAGAGAAGATAAATGTTTTTTAAAGAAAAGAAAGTTAAAACTGGGCAGGCCTGGGCTGGAGAGATGGCTCAGCGGTTAAGAGCACCGACTGCTCTTCCAGAGGTCCTGAGTTCAATTCCCAGCAACCACATGGTGGCTCACAACCATCTGTAATGGGATCTGATGCCCTCTTCTGGTGTGTGTCTGAAGACATTGACAGTGTATTCACATATATAAAATAAATAAATAAATCTTTTATAAAAAAAAATGGGCAGACCTAGTAGTTCACACCTGTAATCCCATCACTCAGGAGGCCTAGGTAGGAGTGTTGTGAGTTTAAGGCCAGTCTGGGGTACACAGTTGAGTTCCAGGCCAACCTGATCTATAAAGTGAGACCATTTCTCATCAATAAAGTAAGGAAGGAAGGGAAGGAGGAAGGGAGGGAGGGAAGAAGGAAGGAAGGGAGGAAGGCAGGCAGGCAGGCAGGCAGGCAGGCAGACACTAGCTGTGACTCAGTGTAAAGCACCGGTGTCAAGCTCAGCACCATTACAGAAGGAGGAGAGGGGTGTAAGAGGATATTTCCGGCAGGTCTCTTTGGTATGGCTTGAACGCACATGCTCATGTTGTTCTGGCTACCCTCGCAGCTATTTTCAATACAGTTTTACTTTGCTCCCAGAAGATACTTCTCAGGCTTTCCTCTTCTTTATTCATTTTTCCCTTTCAAAGGACAGACACTGATGTCCAGCAGGATTAGATAGAGGGTATATCAGGTGACACCTTATGTAAGAGATCCAGAAAGCAAGGGGCATCCTCCTCCTCCTCCTCATTAAAGCTCACTGGCTCCCAGTGAGCTACCCTGGAAGAGCTGGAGGAGCGGAATGGGAATGTTAGGGACACATGATGGCACCATTGTGTCACCAGTGAAAACACATAAAAATAAATGGGTTTTTTTTTTGTCTGCTTTGGTAAAATTTTTTATTATGATAAAAATAGAAAGAACAAAATTCCTTGTTTTAAGGACCAGTTCAGTTGCATTAACCACTGTGTTCCACATTGTATTCTACAGTGTTCCAAGCCATGTCCAAAAGTTTTCATCATCCTAAACTGAAACTCTATACCCATGGAACCCTAAATTCCTAAGTTCCTCTCTGCCTGCTGCCCAGCTCTGGTAACTACCATTCTAATTCCTGTCCATGGGAGTTTTTTCTATTTTAGACTATCGGGTCCAAAATGGTCACTTTTACTCACTAGTTCATTTATTTACTTATTTATTTATTTAATAAAAGTTATGTGAGTTTATTCATTCAGTATCATATGTCAAAAGCTCCTTCCTTTTAAATCAAGTATCATTTTTATGCTTACACTAAATGCTGTATACTCATTCATTCATTCATTGGTGAGCACGTCTCCCTGTAGGCCATTAGGAATAATGCTGTTTTAAGGATGAATGTTTAACAACCACTTTGAAACCCTGATTTCTAATCTTTAGGATACACAGAGAGAAGGATTCTATGGGCTGTATGACGATCTTATTTTATGTTTTGAAGACCTGCCAACCCGATTTGCACAGTGGCTGCACCATCTTATATTTCTCACAAGAGTGCACAGGGTTCAGACTTCTCTGCATCATCAACAACTCTTAACTTCTGGGATTTTTTTTTAACCGTCTTAATGAGTATGAATGAGACCTCATCGTGGTTTTAATTTGCATTTTCCTAATGACTAATGATACTGAGCATATCTTCATGTGTGTGTTTCTCTGTCTTGACTTCTTTTAGACTGATCATCATTCCACTTGTATAACATTCTGTTTCTGTTCTTTAGTGGTTATGCTAAGAGTTTCAAGAATGCTGGGTCTTTCAGATTACCAGAACAGTCATCGGATAGAGTATAATAGCCACAGAGGTGTCGAATACATTCAATTCTGTTCATCAAATACATCAAACACAAATTCTGTCATAGAAAGAATATTCATTAAAAGACTTCAAGCTGCCTTGGCTGAGACTGTAACAATTGAGTTAGTTATAGGCTTTTTGCTATCAACTAACGGAAATGAACCATTCGGTCACTATACACATTTCACATGCTAGGGCTGGAAAAGAAAAGACACAAATCACTATACTTACTGTCGTAAGTGAAAGAGCCAGGAGAAAGAAATATTGGGGGGTTGGGGATTTAGCTCAGTGGTAGAGCACTTGCCTAGCAAGCGCAAGGCCCTGAGTTCGGCCCCAGCTCCGAAAAAAAATTAGGGTGCTGAGTCAAGAAAATCTTACAACAGGTTGAGGAGGCTGGGAGGGGAAGCAGAGGACCATGGCGTGTCCAGAAGTACAGCAGAGTGAGATTACAGTTCACTCTGTAACTTTAGCCAAGCTTGGGAATCCTATAAGGCTTAGATCACCAGCCCCTTAGCAGTGTCCACAGGAAATGTTCTGCATGGAAAAATCTCCCTCCCTCCTCTTTCTCTCTCTCCTTTATTCCTTCTGTCTTGCTCTCAGACTCTTCAGTGATTCTTTCTGAATGGTATTCAGAATCATAACCAACATCAACCACTGTTGGATGTTATGTGGAGAACATATGGAAAGCAGGGGAAAGTGGGAGCAAAGGGACAGAAGGATAAGTATAATGGAGGGATTGAGGAGAAAGGATGAAAAGATGAGATAGACAAGATGGTAGTTCTGATAGCCCTCTGAGAGGCAGCTTTCTTTCAGAGGATTTCTCTCTATATGTCTCTTCTGGGCTTGGCATTGCGATCTCTCAGAGCTATGGAAAATAGTTCTGGCCCTTCAGATCTCCACTTTCTTCAATCTGTTCTGCTGCATGCTCCCAAAAGTCTTTTTTACCCCAGTATTGGGGATTAAACCCAAGGCCTCATGCTCACACTGAACTAGATTCCCAGTCTGAGCTAAAAAAAAAACCTGATCAAATCCCTTTGATGCTCAAAAATAATGGTTTCCTATGGCTAGCTTGATGATGTACAAGTTTAGTAACCTGGGCATCTTTGACAGTTTCTACTCTCTGGCTCTGACCCTGCATCAGCTCATCTCCCTGTATGAAGCTTGTATTTCAAGCAATCTACTCATAGGATGTAAGAGAATGCCCCTTCACTTCTACTCGGCCTAGTTCCTTGACTGGATGATGAATGTTCTTCTTAGACTGTCAATGA
Source organism: Rattus norvegicus (assembly GCF_021556685.1). Classification (NCBI taxonomy): domain Eukaryota; kingdom Metazoa; phylum Chordata; class Mammalia; order Rodentia; family Muridae; genus Rattus; species Rattus norvegicus. The sequence continues at coordinate 73,626,454 of NC_141554.1, forward strand.
ACATCCTCTCCTTAGGGAAATTACTTGACCCATATCCTTTCTGTAAAGCTTTCTAGACTGTGCCACTTCTGAAGGCCTAGGGCACTTTTCAAGAATATACTGGATAGCATCTCTTATATGTAGAAAATGTACAATGTTCATTTTTTTTTAGTTACAGAAGTTGAATTAACTTTTAAACAAGGAGCCTGGAAACCCCCCTTTCCACTATGGCTTTCTGGAGAGCAGTAAAGTTAAAAGGCATGGCATCCAAATGAATACATTTCAAGAGGTTGTGATGTATGTAGACATAGCAGTTCAAGCCTGTAATCCTAGAATTTGGACAGTTGTCCAGCCATGAGTTTTAGTGTAGCCTGGGCTACATTGTGAGTATAACAAGACCCTCAAAACAAAGATGGTTTTATAAAGAGTAAATTATTAAAGTAGGTAGTGTTTAACCAGAACCTATCACCGTTTATCCATTAAATCCTTACATTCAGGGACTTTACTGCAGACTCCAGTTTTACCCTTCTACCTAATAAACTCTATGAGAATGAAAACAGATTCTTTGGTTTTTCAGAGAAGTTAACTTGACATTCAATGTAATATCTTCTTCCCAGATTTCGTCTTCCTCGAGAGAAACCATTAACTCCGTGTTTTCCCCTCTTTTAGTCATCCTTTTTGTGTGGGTGCTTGCCTTCCTCTGTTTTTTTTTTTTTGTTACTACAAAAATAGGGCATAGTCTTGGGTGTCAGATCAGTTCTGCCACTTGCTTGCCACAAGAACCTGTGTGTAAAAGACTGCCATTTTCTATGTGACCTCGAGCAAGTCAGGCAAATCCCATCTACCATAGAAACAGTGCATATTTCTGACTCTGATGAGTGTTCTACAAACCAACAAGATGAGAAAATACTCAATCCATGTTAATTTTTTTCCTTTTTATTATAGAAACTGACATCATTTGGAGCTCCACTGTCCCATCTGCTTTTATTTTCTGTTGCTATAGCAAAATACCACAGTCTGAGCAACTCATGCATAATAGTATTGTGTCTAGGGTACTGGAGACTGGGACACCCAATGTCAAGGTGCCAGCATTAGAGAAGGGCTGTCTTTGTGTTATTCTCGGGTGGAAATCAGAAGAGTGAGAGAGTATGCAAGAAAGAGAGGAGCAAGAGAAAGCAAAACTCGTCTTTGTCAGCTTACTCCAGAAATAACAACGTTAGTCTAGCTTGAAGGACCCATCTCTTAAACCCTTTGCATCAATCTAGTTTATCTCACGGGAAGTTCCAGCATAAGTTCAGATCACAGTACCGCCTCTTACGACTATGTCAGCCTTGCCATTTGATCCATAGAGGCATGGCAAGTGCTTCAAACATGGGCAACAGAAACCGATGTTATTGCAACTTCAAGAAGAAGAAGAATGGGGTCTTAGTAACCTGAGCGTATGTGATGCAACCCCTGCAGGCCAGGGCAGGAAGTCCTCCACTGTGCCCTTGCATTCCTGCATCCAATTAATTGTATTGGGCTGAAAAGTCTCAATCTCCATGGCATCTTTTCCTCTTTTCTGTTCTTTTGTGAGTTCTTTTGAGACAGGAGCTCATTTTGAAGCCCAGCTTCCCAAGTGCTGGGATGACAGACATGTATCATCATACTTGATTTCCTTGGCAGCTTTCAAATTAGTTGGAGAAGCCATATAGCCTTGTTCAGCTTTCCATTTCTAGTCATATGACTCATGGAACCCCTTCACTCAACTCCCTGCCTACAGTTTCTCCTGTTCCCACGGTACTTGATATTAATGGGTCCTTACCATTCCTCTGCTGGACACCTTTTCCTGACTTATGCCCTTGAGGATGAGGACTCATCTCTGTAGCTTTCTTCCCAGAGCCCACTCATTCTATGGATCCTTCATGTACGTCAGCAGGTTAGGGTGCTACCCAAAGACCTTAGAAATGAGCGTTTCCAAAACCTTCCTTGAGCTCTTCCTTGCTCTGTTCTATCAACTGGAATTCATCTTGAGAGGTTATCTTCCATATAAGGCTGGGAGGTTCTGGAAGGAAGGGACGTTGCTTTCTGTGTATATTGATATGAGTTAACACAGAAAAGTACTTAAAATAGCTCTTGTCACATAAAAAGTGTCAGACACTTGCTAGAGACCCAACAAATGTAATCTCTCTCTCTTTTTTTTAAGTCTTGGCATGATGATTTTTTTTATTCTTTGAGCCTTCATCTCTTCATCTGTAAAGTGAGGATAATAAGTTATTGATTTATTATTATTATAAGATAATAGGCCATAACCTCCCAAGGTAGTGAGAAGATTAAGTGAGATAATGCCCAGCGGAAGTCAAACAGCACTGTGTTTCATAATCACTGTTCAACACTCACCATACCAGATCATTTCCACTTCCATATTTAGTCTCTTTGCCTTTCTCTTCCCCAACAATCTCCTCCTGGCTTTTAGCACATAGATTTCCTAAGAGGTAGGCTCAGTCAATGCTCCTTCAGTTATTTTATTCACTTCTACTCTGGCAAGTAGTATTTATCATTGATTTGGTTCCAATAAACAATCTAAAGAAGCACAGACACTTCTTTCGGAAATTCTAACTACATTCTTGGATTTCTGAGAGCACTAAAGCGACCCCCAACACTCAGACTTTGGCCATTGCCCCAAAGCATAATGTTTTCTCCTAGAAGAGTTTTCAGCTAATACCATGAACAGCTGGTCACTGTAGCCTGACATGCACAAAGCAGACTTTTCCTTGTTGAGAATAAGGTCACTGGTGTTTTCTCATCCTGTTAACTTTCACCTGCCACTCGGAGAATTTGGAAATCCACTTGATATTGTACAGCTCTATGTAGCAACAGTTTATCATAAGCCGTCGCCCCATGCTTGGCAATGTGCTAATCACTGTCTAATGGGGAGAGAGCCAGACAGATGTGGTACTAGTTACACAAGGGAACATGATAAAACAGTAATAAACAGGGGCACAAGTATGTTTTAAGTGTGTAGAGAAAAAGCTTTTAATTCTTCCTGTGGAATTATCAAAGATACCATGAAGGAAGTATTGTTTAAGGTAGCCTTGAAGGATGAAGGAATTTGGTAAGACAGAAGTTGGGGAGAAGGTAATCAAAATAATAGAGCAGAGTGGCTAAATGTGCTGAGGTGGTCAAGTACCTGATTCCTTGACTTCAGGCTTTCTTATGCTTTCCACAGCTGTGTATACCATCTATGATACTTAGCATAATGCTTTTGTTAAATGAACAGTTTCTGTAGTTTGAATAGTTTGTTTGAACTGAAATCTTTATAACACCACCATGAAGTCATTTTTAGACTTCATATGTTCAAGAAAACATTCCACCCATATGGGACTACACTTTGAGAAACATGGGCAAGCAGCATAGGAAGTTATGAGGACGGATACTACAAGACATGGCTAGGAGATACTTGGGTCTGCTCAGGACAGAGTTGAACAAATTTGTCAAGACTTGATTTGCTCGACAATGGAAAAGTATGGATGGTTTTTGGAAATGGAAATGTGATTTCAAAAATGGTGAGGAGAAGCTTCAGAAATGACTGGAAAGGGGACAGCAACTGAAGACAGATGAAAGGCCACCATGGATACTAGAAGAAGCCCACTCCTAGAGCATATCAGTAGCAACAGAGATGGGGGATGCGGATGGATAAGAGAAGCTCATTTATTTAGAAAAGAGAGACATGTCAAAGGCAGCCTGAAATTATTGAACATACGCCATTTATCCTGAGGTCTGAAAAGTGATTAGGAGCCAGCCAGGCAAACAGCTGAGGGACCAGCTTGCCAGGCAAAGAAGGGCGGCGTGCACAAAATCCCTGAGCTCAATATCAGAATGAGCTGAAGGGCCTAAAGCATAGCGCAATAAATAAGCCAGGGACTGGATCACAAAGGACCCTCTAGACCAAACTTAGGAGGCTGGGCTTCTTTCATAATGGACACTTTCCTTACACATATGTAAACTGTGCCTCTGCCTCAGACTCTGGTTCCACAGTACTGCAGTTATAGACATATACCACCATGCCCAGGCCATTTATTCTTGTAACGTTCTATATTTATAACAAAGCACCAATAAGTGTTCACAAGGCCATGGGCATGCCATTTTGACACATGTTCCTGTTATGCACAGTAGCAGCAGAACCAGGTTTAAATGCACTGTACTGGCTGCACCCAGATGCCAGTGAAAGTATGGAATTGGTTTCTTTTTTATTTATTGGATTTTTTTATTTATTTACATTTCAAATGTTATCCTCTTTCTCAGTTTCCCATCCATAAGCCCCCCATCCCACTTCTTCTATGAGGGTGTTCCCTCACCCATCCACCCCTCCTTCCCACCTCCCCACCCTGACATTCCCCTACACTGGGGTGTCGAGCCTTGACAGGATCAAGGGCTTCTCCTCCCTTGTCTGTCTCCCTTTGTTGGTGCCCAACAAAGCCATCATCTGCTACATGTGCAGCTGGACCCGTGGGTCTGTCCATGTATAGTCTTTGGGTAGTGGTTGAGTCCCTGGGAGCTCTGGATGGTTGGAATTGTTGTTCTTATGGGGTTGCAAACCCCTTCGGCTCCTTCAATCATTTCTCTAACTCCTCCATTGGGGACCCTGTTCTCAGTTCAATGGTTGGCTCTGAGCATTCGCCTCTGTATTTGTCATGCTCTGGCAGAGCCTCTCAGGAGACAGCTATATCAGGCTCCTGTCAGCAAGCACTTCTGACATCAGCAATACTGTCTAGGTTTGGTGTCTGTATATGGGCTGGATCCCCAGGTGGGGCAGTCTCTGGATGGCCTTTCCTTCAGTCTCTGCTCCACGCTTTGTCTCTATATTTCCTCCTGTGAATATTTTTTGTTCCCCCTTCTAAGAAAGACTGAAGCATCCACTTTTTCGTCTTCTTTCTTCTTGAGCTTCATGGTCTGTGGATTGTATCTTGTGTAATCCGAGCTTTTAGTTTCAAAGACACTGATATTCACATAGAGAGATAATGATGGCTTTGACCAGGTAGTAGCCTGGAAGTGGAGAATAGAATCATTTGAATATTAGAACTGGTAGAAGTCAGTTCTACTGATTCAAGGGAAGTCATAATTCTAATCTGGGGATTGTAGACAGTTGTATTATAGTCTCAAAACATCTAAAATTAAAATCTTAAAAAGTAAAGCAAAGGATCTTGGGAGGGTTCTCTGTGGATAGAGCACTTGCTGCGCAGGTGTGTGAATTGAAGTTTGGATCCCGAGAATTCATTTAATCCAGACAGGTATGTCAACTGCCTGTAATCCCAGCACTGGGAAAGCAGAGACAGGAAATCTTAGAGTACACTGGCAAGCTAGACTAGACAGCACCTGTTTCAGAGAGAAATCCTATGACCTATCAAGAAAGACAGCTGACATCAACCTTGAGCCTCCATATGCACCCAGACACCCACACACACTTGAAACTGCTCATATGTATACACATGCACGGATAACACACACACACACACACACACACACACACAGAGAGAGAGAGAGAGAGAGAGAGAGAGAGAGAGAGAGAGAGAGAGAGAGAGAGAGAGAGAGGTGGTGGAGGAACATTTACCTCTTCACAAACTAGGAATAGACAGGAACATTGTCAACCTAAGGAAGAATGTGTACAGAATACGCCACAGTTAACAAACATCACTATACTTGACGAAGAAAGATAAAACAGATAAAACCTAATCTCCAAGACTGGGAGGAGTATCTTCAGTACTTGTATTAACACACGAAAAACTCTAGCTAGTGCAACAAGATACTAAAAGGTTTGCAGATAGGGTGATCACCCAGAGAAAATCCTAAGAATGTATTGCTTATTTATGCACTTGTATATTTTTGTTGGTTTTTTTTAGACACCCAGAAGACTGAAGTAGGATGATTTCTAGGTCAAGGCCAATCTAGACTGACTAACAATCGGGTCTTATCTGGGGTCAGGAATGGAGCAGACAGACAGACCAAGACAGAAAGAAGGGGAGGGAGGAAAGAAGGAAAGAAGAAATGAGGGGTCAAAATAAGAAGCAACTGAAAATAGACCTTTAAAGTTCAACACCATTAAATACTTATAAATCCAACAAAAAGTTTATGTTGATAAGCACCTAACTAAAGGAAAAATAATAATTCAAATAAGAAGGAACCTAAGTTTATACTTGAACTAGAGACAGAAACATCCAGGTCTACTAATGACAGCACAAAAAATGAGTAACAGGGATGGGTCATAGAGAAATGAAATGAAAATATCAACTGAAGCAAAAGTTCAGCTCTTGAAGATAAAAATAAAATTAACAAATGGTTAGTGGATGAACCAATATAAAGAGAATATTACATGGAATAAAAATTGAAGAGAAGACTTTAAAACTACCACCAAAGAAAGAGATCTCAAGAGACCACTATGAAAAGTCTCATACAAACAATAAATTGTATAACCTAAATGAAGTGCATAAGTCTCCCGACATCTACAACCTAGCAAGTATGAATCATAGAAGAACGGAAATACAAACATACCAACCCAAAAATGTGCATATACTAATAAAGAGTGTAGATTGATTCAGTAATCCACAACCTCTCAATAAATCCAAGCCTAGAACCACAGGGCAATGGCAACGTCACTGAATTCTAACCACTCAAAGAAGAGTTAATCTCAGCATGTCTTTTTTTTTTTCTTTTTGGTTTTTCAAGACAGAGTTTCTCTATGTATCCCTAGCTGTCCTGGAATTCACTCTGAAGACCTAGCTGGCTTCGAACTTGCAGAGATCCACTGCCTCCACATCCCAAGTGCTGGGACTAAAGGTGTGCACCACAACCACCTGGTTTAACATTTCTTAAACTCTTCCCCAAAAGGTAAAGTGGAGAAGCTGCCCAGCTCCTTTTTGCCATGTCAGCATCACTCCGATAGCAGACTCAGGCAAGACCACTAAGTAGACAGGCATATCCCTGATGAACGTGGATACAACTGAAGTCAAGAGCACATCAAAACCATTCACCATGTTCAAGTAAGATGTGTCCCTTGGATGTGGATATGTGCAACTTCAACATGTTAGAATCAGTAAATGCTAGTCACATTAGCACAAAGAAGAATAAAAATGAAGACCAGACTTTGACAAAAGTCAACACTCATTCAAAGTAAATTTTCTCACCAAACTGGATGTAGAAGGAATGTATCTCAGCATGGTGAAGGCCACATATAAATAGCCCACAGCTACAATCATCCTCGATGAACAATTTCTCTAGCTCCCTAAAACCAGAGAGATTGTTAACCTAGAACCCAAATGTGGCCGCATACCACTGACTGGTTGGTTACCTAGCACTCCTATGTCTCCTGTGGCTTGCCTGCCCCTGGACTCAATGCAAGCTAAATGGGTGCTGCAGGGCAGCTGATGCTGTCTCACACCATTGTCGCATGGCAGCAATTGCTGTTTGCACATGACTTTCTTCCTGTGAAGGCTGTGCAAGTCGGGGCCTATGGATCTTGATTCGGCTGGGGTGAGGGACTGCCAGTAAGCATGCCCATCAGAGGCTACCGAAAGTTTCATCTCAAAAGAAATATGCTCGATGCCACCACAGTTCGACAAAGTAAGAAGACCGGAAAAGTTGACCTCTATCTGCTCTGCACAGATTTCGTTTGTGTTATGTGTTGAAATGGGCAGAAAGGCAGCTGTAAATCACACTATTAAATATAGGAAGGGTGTTCCAGCTCTTAGCAAATGAACTATCATTTGAAGGTTTAGACTTTCAGTCTGAGGACAAAGCTCAGTGACAGAGTTCTTGTATAGCATATGTAAGGCCCTAACTTCAATTCCTAGTAGGGTGAGGGGAACAGAATTCAGAGTTTAGAAAAGCTTGGTTGGTTTCTTTGTTTGTTTGTTTGTTGTTTTGAGGCAGGGTCTCTCTATATAGCACTGGCTGTGTTGGAACTCACTATGTAGACCAGGCTGGCCTCAAACTCACTGAGAACTTCCTACATCTGCCTCCCAAGTGCTAGGATTAAAGATATATACCATGTCCAGCTAGAAAAGTGTCTACTAAAAAATAAAGACAGAAAAAAATCATGAAGGTAAGAAACTTCACAGAATAGTGATTCACAATGACTGTCTTTTTATTATTGTTACTACATTTTAATTTAGTTGTGTATGCTTGTGTGTATATAGATAAGCATGTGTGCACATGTGGGAAAACAACTTAGAATGGGTCATAGATATAAACATGAAACAGAAAGTTACCAAATTTTCAGTAAAAAACATGGAAGAGCTGGGCCGATGGTGTAGGCCTATAATCCAATCCATTCTGGGGGCTGAGGCAGGAGGATCACAAGTTGAAAGCTTGCCTAGGCTGCAGAATGAGTTCCAGGATAGCTTGATCAACATAGCTTGATCAACTTAAAGAAGTTTCATTTTAAAATGAAAACAGAAAACAGTGTGCATGTGTGTGTGTGTGTGTGTGTGTGTGTGTCTGTGTGTGTGTGTCTGTGTGTCTGTATGTGTGTCTCTGTGTGTGTGTCTGTGTTTCTGTGTGTGTGTGTGTGTGTGTGTGTGTGTGTGTGTGTGTGTGTGTGTGTGTGTTTGCTTGTTTGCTTGCTTGCTTACTTGCTTGTTGTTTTAGAAGACAAATCGTATTAGGTTTTCCCAAAGGCTTGTGTTATATGTAGTACCAGGTTCTAGGCCACCTTTGCTGTGATAGCTATGCATCCCATCTTACAGAGTAGTCCTTACTCAATCAAAACGTGGTCGTCTACTTTCATAACATTTGTTACCATTGGATCAGTAGATCTTGAAGGCGGCTCACTGTTGTAGATTACAGGGCTTGCTGCTGGATGCTACTGATGATTCCTTTTCCTCCAGGAGAGTGCCAAGTCTCTTTGTAAAGCATCATAAAGTCCAGACAGTCTGCATGAACTTTCTAATAGGAAACTAGCTTGATTTCTCCATTTTCAATGGCATAGGTTGTGACTTTAGCCATAGGCTATTATATTTGGAGTGATCTATGCATTTGGTCAACAACTCGACAAAATGGACTCCATTCCTGGCACTGGCAGTTTTACTTGGTGACATAAGATTGGAGGATTGTCCCACATTAAATGGTAACTCCATTTGAATTTCTTTCATACACACAATATATATATATATGTATATATGTATATGTGTGTGTTGTATGTATATTATGTGTATACATATGTATGTACATGTATACATATATGTGAAAAGATCTCATTTCAAAAGACCTTTATTGTCATGGAGAGAGACAACAGTGGATTTTAAAGCAAAATCCATCCATAATGCTATTGAAAACCCAGCACAATTTATTGGCCACTTGAATGTGAGCTTGTGACTTATTAAGGAAAAGATAACTTGCAGTTAAATTTGAGTTGAGTGGGACAGAGAAAGGAAGAAGAAATGAAGGAAGGAGACAGGGAATACATTACAAAACCAAAATCATGATATTTACTTCTGCTGTGTTGGAGATCATTCCTGGGTCTGGAGCATGACAGCAAAGCAGCCACCCAGACAGTTGCATTCCCATCGCTTGAGACTCTTGCTTGTTTAATGTAGTCTTTGTGCAGAGATCGCAAACAGCAATTTGTTACTTGGTTATATATCGTCTCTTCGAAAAGAATACTGTCTTATGTCTTTAGTAGAAATATTTCCTTCTTGTCATAACTTAATGTGCAATATTTAAGGCAAATGCTGACTTATAGGAAGTTTAAGAACTTTTTATTTCAAATTTGAGTAGAGCAAGAAAATGAGATTTAGTTAAATAAAAGGAAATTTTAAATCATCTTCAAATCAATAAAACACTCACTCACACAGCAGGGACAGTTGTCTTCCCCCTCAGAAAAGCTACATTTAAATGTAAAGCCATATAGAATGTCAACTCCTGAGAGCTCTGCAAAAATACTGTCTTTCAGAAAACACAAAGTCTGTACTGTGCTAAAACAATTTATATGCTAGCAGTTACAAAAGGAATGATGTTTAAGAACTCAGCCTGTTTCTACCTTTCTTTTCAACTGATTTATGTTATTATGGCCCCAAATTTAAAAAGAAAAAAACTATTGTACTATTGTTATACAATACAGTATACACTGCACACGGGACTCCTGTGGATGAGTTCCCAGGCAGTAAATTAAAAGCTATATGACTTTTTAATGAAAATAAATACATAGCATATTTTAAAAATAAAATAAAATGAAATGAAATGAATAGCATTTTTCTATGATTCTAGTCATAGACTGTATATAAATGAAATGTATGATAGTGGAATGTAAATTTTTATATTATTTTAATAAAATAAAATAATTATAATAATAAAAAATAAAATAAAATGAAATGGAACAGAGCCAGGAGAGAGTACTTCAGTACTTCAACCTAAAAGTTGTTCCCATGCTTGTGTGTGCACGCACAGACACAAATAATAATAATAATAATAATAATAATAATAATAATTAATGTTAGATCCTAAAGCAGAAATAACTCACTGTGTTTAAAGTGATAACACAGAAATGCACGCACACACACAAATAAATATGATTTTTTAAAAAAGTACTATAAAGGGAATGTACAAAGGCAAAAATGTCTGGCAAGTTAAACCTCAGTTTAAAAAGAAGCTTTTAATGGGGTTGGGGATTTAGCTCAGTGGTAGAGCGCTTGCCTAGCAAGCACAAGGCCCTGGGTTCGGTCCTCAGCTCTGAAAAAAAAAAAAAGGAGTAAAAAAAGAAGCTTTTATACTATGAAATAAATACCCTGTGAATAGGAAAGTACTGACTGGAAAGAAAACTTATAAAACCATCCATAGACAAAGTACTTGTGTGTAAAATATTTTCAAATGCCCAGAAATCCATAACAAGAAAACATACAAATCAATGGAAAGTGAGCAAAAGAGTGTGCAAATTGGCGCATCCCTCCAATCTTGTGTTTGGGAGATGGAGACAGGAAGATAAGAGGTTTCAAGTCATCCTTGGATACATTATTCAGTTTGAGAGCAGTCTGGGCTTCATGAGACCCTGTCTCAACAACCATGAAGAGAGAAAGGAAAACGGACAAAAGACCTAAACAGACGCTTCATTCGAGAAAATACACAGAGGCCAAGTATGGAGGTAAGTACCTGAGGTGGAATGATTACCTAGACTGTAGCAAACTTCTAGACCAGCCTGAGTAACTTACAAGAAACTGCCTTGAAAATAGACAGACAGATAGATAGATAGATAGATAGATAGATAGATAGATAGATAGATAGATAACAAGGAACCTGGATGTAGCTCAGTGGTAGGATGCTTGCCTAGCATTTCTAAGACCCTAGATTCAATTCCACTAGCACACAAAAAGGGAGGCAATGAATGCACAGATAGAGAGCTAGTGAGCGCCATAGCCTACTAGGATGAGAGATCACAGCGCATCCATTTCAGTGGTTCGGCCACCCTCAGTGTGTGAACTGAATCACAAGAGTGCATATGTAAGACTAAGACTCTATCTTGATAATCCCCCACAAAATGCCTCTTGCTGGAACACAAAATATCTTGGAACCATGTGCTAGTGTCAATGAGCGTGACACACACACACACACACACACACACACACACACACACACACGCACACACACACACGCTGTTTTTCACCCTCTCGCTTTCACTCTTTTGCTCTCTCTCTCTTGAGATAGTCTCATGTAGCCCAGGCTGACTTCATGATGTATCCAAGGATGTCCTTGGAGTCCTGATCCTCCTGCTTCTACCTCCCAGCTGCTAAGATCAATCACCAGTGTGCACCGCCACCAATCTAAAGAATAGCTGCCATCCAAAGAGGTGGGCGGGTGCCCTGGTTATCTCTAGCTTAAACAGCAACGGAGAATAGGGAAGTTCACAAAACAGCAGAGGATGTTTAGAGTCTGTATCAGAGGAATTGGCATGATCTGGGGAGCTCGCCACTCCATGTGAAAAGGATCAACACTAGGCTGCCCTGGGAGTCAGAAAGGCATAGAAAATTCTGTACCTCATGGACATTTCAAAGAGCTGGGGAAAAGCTGAGCCCAGGGCCTCAGCAGCAATGGCTAAAGGGAGTGTGTTTGTGCGCACGCACGCGCGCGCGCACACACACACACACCCCAAACCAACAAGAAAAAACACCAAAAAAACCCCCAAAAAACAAAAACCCTTTCCTCTTCATAATGGATGCTCAGTACTTGGACTGAGTAGCCCAAGGATACCATCCCAAATTCTCCCCTGATGTGTTGGTGTCTCTTTCTGTTGGTTTGTTTTTAGAGAACAAGTTTTACTGTGGAGCTCTGGTTGTATTTGAACTCTCTCTGTAGACCAGGCTGGCCTCAAACTCAGGCATTTGCCTGCCTCCACCTCCCAAGTGCTGGGATTAAAGGCATGTGCTACAAAGCCTAACATGTGTTGACGTCTTGACAACATCAGGGCCTCTGTGAGCTGTGCTCTGGAGGTACCCAGAGCAAGCACCCTAATCCTAAGACTACGTGCTGATCTAGAGCGGAAACCCATTGCTGAGGATGTAGCTCAGTGGTAGAACACTTGTCTGTCATGAACAAGTCCTGGATTCCATCCTAGGAGAGACAAATAAGTAACTAAATCAATCTCCAATGACGTAAGACATAACATGTTTGCATTCTGTAGTCTGCCAGGTCTATTTGCTAAAAGAATCACACTTTGCCCATTCTGAACATGTTAAAATCCTTTGAAGGGGACAAATAAAACACAGTGAAGCAGTTTCTAATATACATTTTCTTCTCAACATCAAACAGCTGGACACTGCAGGTAGGGCCTCTACCATGAGAGTGTACGGGTTTATCTGCTCAACAAAGCAAGGAAAACCAACCTTTCATAAGTAACTGAACTAACTTTCTGGACTGTCTGAGTGACAAGAACCAGCCACCAGGCCAATGTGCTTTTCCTTTTGTCAAGCAGTCCTACCTTTTGACCCCAGCTGAAGGTCTACTCTGAGAAATTCATGGTTCTGCAGCCTCCTTGAACAAGAAGACCTCACACAGAACAAGAGACAGGCAATGGCTGAGGGGAAAAGGGAAGAAGGTCCCCAGATCAGCCTTGCCAGCTCCCTTAGTGTAGAGGCAGAGGTGAGGGGAGATTGTGAGAAATGTATCAAGCCTTGAAAGTAACCAGAGGGCTCATGTGGGTTGTGTCTCCTCAGGAACTCTTTCCATCTTGGGGATACCCTATTTCCTGCTATTCAGTACCTTTTGGCCCTTGTCTGTGCTCTTCTTAGCCTGGGTTGCCTATGATTGGAACACTCACAGTCAAGGTAAGAGATGGGAGCCAAATCATAGCCCAATCTGTGCTAAGGGTGGAGTTGCGGGAAAACAGAAGAGGGAAGTGGATGGATAAAGGCATGAGGAGAAGAGGGGAGCAAAGGTCTCTGACTGGCTCTGCCCATGAAGCTTTAAGAGATCTGTGGGCGACCGACAGGAGCCGGATGTAGATCGCTCCTGAGAGACACAGCCAGAATACAGCAAATACAGAGGCGAATGCCAGCAGCAAACCACTGAACTGAGAATAGGTCCCCCGTTGAAGGAATCAGAGAAAGAACTGGAAGAGCTTGAAGGGGCTTGAGACCCCATATGAACAACAATGCCAAGCAACCAGAGCTTCCAGGGACTAAGCCACTACCTAAAGACTATACATGGACTGACCCTGGACTCTGACCTCATAGGTAGCAATGAATATCCTAGTAAGAGCACCAGTGGAAGGGGAAACCCTGGGTCCTGCTAAGACTGAACCCCCAGTGAACTAGACTGTTGGGGGGAGGGCGGCAATGGGGGGAGGGTTGGGAGGGGAACACCCATAAGGAAGGGGAGGGGGGAGGGGGATGTTTGCCCGGAAACCAAAGAATTATTATTAAGTATTAAATAAATTTAAAAAAAAGAAAATAAAAAAAGACTAAACGGAAATATAAAAAAGAGAGAGAGAGAGAGAGAGAGATTTGTGGGCAGTACCTCCAACCTCAACTTGTCTCCCTTCTCATCTTGCTTGTTTTCCGTTTGGGAGTTGGACTCGGGACATCTGAAATGTAAGGAGGATGCTTCTGTACTTTGAGGAGCATCCGCCAACTTCTTTACCTCTGGGAGGGGTAGAGGGACCGGTGACGGCCCAGTTGCCCCTCTCTTTTTTCTCTGTGCACAGATGGTAGGCGTTCAGCTTGGGTACGAAACTGGACCCTCTGGAAGTATTTCCAAAGCTACTTCCCAGTAAAGGTAACTACCTTTCCTCTGGATGCCCATCTTTCTTTCTTCCGGATGCCCTTGCTCCTTAGTGCTTGACTTCCCACTTCCTACTGAGATCTATGGGCTCTAACGGCCAGCAGGGAAGGTGAAGGCCTAACAGTATAATGTAGAACAAAAACCCAAAATAGATGTGCAAGTGGGGAGACAGATGAACAATACCTTTTCCACAGTGGCAAATCCAGTCCAGCATCTCTTACCACCGTAATCCCTGGGAATCTCTGTGACAGTAATGTCCTAATGAGCAAGGACATAAAGACTGTCGGCTGGGCTCTGAGTTTTCACATCCTTTCTTCTTTCTACATGATAAGTCTTCTTCAATCTTCCTTTAACAGCTGGTGAAGACCCATGACCTTTCTCCCAAGCACAACTACATCATTCTCAGCCACCCCCATGGCATTCTCTGTTATGGTGCCTTCATCAACTTTGCTACTGAAGCCACTGGCTTTTCCAGGGTTTTTCCTTCTATCACTCCCTTTTTAGCAACCTTAGAAGGAATCTTCTGGATCCCATTTGTTCGAGATTATGTGATGTCCATGGGTGAGTACAATAAATCATCCTGTTCTGAAATTCTGAAAACTGAAGATGCCCACCCTAATATTCCCTGGCAGTCATTCTGTGATAGAAGACTTGGCTTCTTTCAGTTGTGTGTGTGTGTGTGTGTGTGTGTGTGTGTGTGTGTGTGTGTGTGTATCAGCTCTCATTTCAAGGCATCTTAAAGACATTGTAAAGTCTCTCATACCAATTAGTACATATAACCTTGGTCTATGTCCTGAACCTTTCGGGGAACCCCTTCATCCTTGTTTAAGATGCCAAATGATAAAGGAGAGTCACCCATCAGAATTCAGAACAGTTTTCTAGTGCCAGGCTCCAAACCATGGCATTGTGACAGATTCCCTTCTCTCTGGATGAATATTTATCTTCCTGGACATCAGAAAACAACTGAAAAAAACCCTAAAAGGTAAGATGAATTTATCTTGAGAGAAATCTCAGAGGATGTTTCACTCCCCTCTTAGGTTGGTATGACTATGTATCAGGGGTTTCTTTGATGGCTAGACTTTGGATGCAAATTCTACCACTCTAGTAGAGAATAGAAGATAATGTTAGAAGCCTGTTCATCTGGAGAACAGGAGACTATGAATGGAAGCAGACAGAGAAAATCAGTCTGTCTGTAGATCCCTGGAGCCCTACCAAGGCAGGCAAGCAACTGTCACTAAGGATACCTTTTCAGGTAGGGTTAACCCAAGACACAAAACCAAAGGCAGACAGTGGTAACTGCCTCCAGCACAAAGGGCCTGGAGGAATCTTCTCCCACACTCAGGCCAAGTTCATCCTATCTACCACTTGACTCTTTGGTTTCACAGGTATTTGTCCAGTGAGTGAGTTGGCCCTGAAACACCAGCTGACCCAAAGAGGCTCAGGCAATGCTGTGATCATTGTGCCAGGTGGAGCTTCCGAAGCCCTCTTATGCTGCCCAGGAGTCTCCACGGTCTACCTCAAAAAACGAAAAGGTTTTGTGAAGCTAGCACTGAAGACAGGGTGGGTCCCTATGTTCAGGGTCTCTCTTGTCAGGGTACCGTGGGCCCTCTGTAGCTCTAGCCACAATGGTACCCTCTCTGGGAAACCTACTAGATAACTCCTCTTTACTCTGGTTACTCCCTTTGATCCTTCATATTATGCCTGGGGGAAGGGGTGTTTGGACCTCTAGACATTTTGGTGTGTCCTTCTAGATCTTGAAGCTAGGAGAAGAAGAGCAGAAGGTCCATTCATCTGGAACTCTGGGCAGAGTGACTTTGCTTTTTATTTATTCATTCACTGGGAGTCCCTGAGAACACACCAAGGGTGATGAAGGCACTGGTTGGGTGCTCAGGGAATAGCTGCTCAGAGGATGCCCCTACAGAGTGTTTTCAGCAGCTGTCAAATACTTACTGGGTGTCAGGTATAGTACAGGACAGGGGAATACAGGAATCAATGATACCTGGTGCTTGTAGACTCACAATCTAAGATACGTGACAAATCCATGCACATATCATAACAAAATATATGTAGAATCCAGCTATTCACCACCTCAATTACCATCCTCATGGTCTAAACACCCAGCATCTCTCTACTGGATCATTACAATACTTGGAACTTTGCTTCTATCCCTGCTTCCCTCACCTCCAAGATTCTATTCCCAGTTTTACCTGGAATGATCCTGATAACCATGAGTCAAGTTGTATCATGTCTCAAAATGTTTCAGTGACTCCCATGCCACACAGATCTTGAAGAACCTGGTCATTGCCACCTCCCTGACTTCACTCCCCACCAGTCTCCCCAGCCTTCTCATTCACATGGCCTAAATCAGTGCTGGGACATAAAAAAGAACCCAATGCAAATTTGTAGTGTAAATGAAGTATGATAAAGGAGAAGTATGCAAAAATGCTTGGAAGTACCAATTTCTGGAAAGACTTTAGTTTCATCAGAGAATAACATCTGAACTGTGCTAAAGTTAAAATATGAGGAGGTATTACCAATCAGACCAGAATGGGGGAGAAAGCCAGGCATTGTGGCACATGCCTGTAATACCCTCTACTCTAGAATCTGAAGAAAGAAGACTATAAGTTCAAAACCAACCTGCACAAGTTGGCAAGATCCTGTCTCCAGCTAAAAATGTTTAAAGGTCTGGGGTTCATCTTAGTGATAAGAGCTTATCTGGCATGTGTAAGGCTCTGGGTTGAATCCCCAGCACCTCAAAAATGATACGTAAACAAAGAAATGAATGTGAAAAATCAGGCATTCGATGAGGGATATGATATATGCAGCACCAGATTCTAGGGATTCAAAGGATTTTCACTCTTGATTGGCCAGACAGGTAAAAGATGACAATAAGGCAGGGCATGGAGATGGGAAAGCAGGACAGGAGGAAGATGTAGCTGAGGGATAGCAAACCTACAGTGGGGAATCTGGGTCATCAAAGATTTCTTTAAGGGACTGTGATTGGTTAGAACAGAATACTGGGGGGTTGGGGATTTAGCTCAGTGGTAGAGTGCTTGCCTAGAAAGCACAAGGCCCTGTGTTCAGTCCTCAGCACCGAAAAAAAGAAAGAAGGAAAAAAAAACCAAAAAACAGAATACTGAAATGCAAAATGGAATTTGCCACATAAAGAGGGAGGAGTCAGAGGGAATAGAATAAACAGGCGAGATAAGAGAGGACTTGGCACACTTAGTATGGTTAAGTAGTGGAGAAGCTGGTCACAAAGGGAGGGCTAGGACACTGAGCTCATGCTAAGCAGTGAGGGCTGCAGCGAGGAACTCTGGGAGGACTTTAGAGAAAGATGTGGCAAGTATGCATGCCCAATTCGGGAAGATCATGCTGCATGCTGAATGAATGAAGATGCTAGGTCTCCCAGGCTAGCTTCCTTCTTCCTATCATGGGCAGCAGCCACACTGAAATCCCAATGGAGGAATGAAACATGAGGCTGGGGATGTCTGGGTGATTGAAAGCTTGTCGCATTGTTGGGAGGTTGGGGACATTTCCCACCACAAAGAGAATGTTCCTAGGGGAGATTTTGCCTTAATGAAAAGCTTATATTGTTGTCCTTGCCTTTGCAGAGCATATCTTGTCCCTTCTTACTCCTTTGGTGAGAATGAGGCTTACAACCAAGAGACCTTTCCTGAAGGCACATGGCTAAGGTTCTTCCAAAAAAACTTCCAGAAAATTGGCAAAAGAATCCTAGGCATAAATTTCTGTACTTTTCATGGCAGGGGCCTCACTAGGGGATCCTGGGGCTTTTTGCCTTTCAACCATCCCATTACCACTGTTGGTGAGCTTTCTACTTTTTCTCAGCCACTCAAGTTCTTGGTCCCCCATCCCAAGTCATTTATCAATCCTCAGTCAATCTGGCTCACAACCAGGGAGCACTAAGGGAATTATGATAGGTGTGGCTGAAAGCAGGGTGGGAAGGACAACCAAACAGATAACACGGGGCCATTCATGGGTGGGACAGAGCTCACCAGATATCATAGGAGCATCATTATTTAAATAACTCATTCAGCTCATCCCCGTGTTGGGTTTTATTCTCTGGAGCATTGGTGAGGCTTAAGCAAGCATAGAATGAGAGCCGGGACATAGCTGGAGTGAGGAGGGAAAAGTGAAGGGAGGGGAACAGCCCCCCAAATACTGTTAGACTGCACCCTCCTACTGAGGTGTGGGTAGAGTTGTTGGGATAGGGACTCTGACACTTGTCTCTGCTCCTTCTCCATAGTTGGAGAGCCCTTGCCAGTCCCCAAGATCCTTGATCCTGACAAGGAGACCGTGGCAAAGTACTTTGAACTTTACATCAGTGCCCTACGCAAGCTGTTTGACCAACACAAAACTAAATATGACTTCTCCAAGACTCAGGAGTTGACAATTATATGAGTCAAAGTCTCTGTAACTAAAGCTCAAATACACAAGGGATCCAGGTGAAGCCTCATGGAAGGAAGAATTTGAGAGACGGATTTTTAAAGATGTGAAGAAACCAACCAAGCCGGAAATGCTTACTGAACTGGCAATCCAGAACCTGAATCCCCACCCAAGTAGCCAGGACAGATTTGAGTAAAGGGGAGGCAGGAGAGGACTGGTGAGGGGGTAGCTCTGTCACATGTTGTAGTTTTATGACAATAAACCAAGTCACTCCCATCAAATTCCCAATGAAAGTAATAAGAAAAGACATTCTGTACCCCTTCCCCACAAACCTTAGTGACATCGTTAGTATTTGGGTTTAAGCTTAGCAGCTTTACTTGGTTTGAATACTCCTGGCCAGGCCCTTCCTTTATGACTTAAGGACTAGGAAACTGGGGGTCCTGAATTGTGGCTTCCTAATTCAAACAGGCAAGACTCCATCAGTTATGATAGCATTTCAGATGACAGTACTGTCCCATTGTTTCACCCATAAAAGGAAAACTCTGGAATAAACCTCTGTGCCTAGTTACCCTGTGGTTCTGCTAATATGCACGCAACCTATTTCTTTTCTTCAGCCTCCCTTTATGCTTCTCCATATAAAGGCTGAGGAGTGGAGCAGAAATCCAGCAACTGACCCAGATATCCACAGAGCAGCTGCTTCTTCTGATCCCACATATACCACCCTGGGCCAGAACGGAGGAGGCAAACAGAATGTTCAACAGTGATAGGTCAAACGGATGTCAAATTCATACTATGTGCCACTCAACATGTCATTATATTCACAACCTTTGGCCTAGTGCTACCACCAGCCCAGTGATGCTGTACTTACTGTCACCTCATTTACCAGTAGCTAGAGTCCTTAGAAGTTAAGTAACTTGTCCAAAGTCATATAATTTTGTATACAACGAGCATTAAAACCCACGACTCACTAATTCCACACCAAAGTTCTCTCCAACACACACACACACACACACACACACACACACACACACACACACACCACTACAATGCAGTGATTGAAAGAAAATTATAAATTGGTGATATGCTTTGTAACGTGAACACTGTGAGGCAGGAAGATCATGAGTTTAAGGCAAGCGTGTGACTTAATGAGGGGGCTCTGATTCAAAGACAAAGCAATAAAAATAGAGGCAAAGATGTGAATGGACATTTCTCCCAAAAAAGATACACAAATGAGAAAGTGCTCAACATCATTAATCATTGAGAAATGTAAACTAGTATCACCATGAAAGCATTTCGTATCTGAAATGATAAAAAATGACATATTAACTAATTTTAGAGATGTGGGGATATGAGTATTCTTGAGTATTGGTTATAGAAATAGAAAACAGGTAAACTACTTTGGGAAAATACTGACAGTCTTCAAAAAGCTAAGCATAGAGTTGCCATATATGCTGGATGGTTTTATTTCAACCTGACACAAGCTAGAGTCTTTTTGAAGAGGTAACCTCAATTAAGAAAATGCCCCCAGGGAGGGGAACACCCATAAAGGGTGAGGGGGAGGGATTAGGAGGATGTTTGCCAGGAAACTGGGAAAGGGAATAACACTCGAAATGTAAATAAGAAATACTCAAGTTAATTTAAAAAAAAGAAAAAGAAAAAAGAAAATGCCCCCACCAAACTGACCTATGCGCAAGTCTGTGCTGAACTTTCTTAATTGGTGGTTGAAGTGAAAGAATCCAGCTAACATTGGTGAAATCTGTTTAAAATGGTGAAGTTTTTTGTACATTTTTTTCGGCTAATATCCACCAGGATACAGTCCAGAGAACTCAAAACTGTTAACAAACCAAAGGACCCAAAGGAGAAAACCTCAATCCCACTTGGGAGGGAGAAGAAAGCAATAACAGGAGGGGGGTGAAGGAGGGACCTGGATGGGAAAGGGGACAGGGAAGGAAAGAGGGAGACATGATCAGGTATTAGATGGGGGAAAAGGACTGAAGCCCTGAGGGCCAGCCGAAAGAATGGAAACAGGCAACCTTGGGAAATAGGAGTTGGGGAACCCTTCAGAATGTACTAGAGACCTGGGAGGTGAGAGACTCCCAGGACTCAAAGAGGGGGACTTTAAATGAAATGCCCTACAGTGAGGGGAGGGAACTTATAGAGTCCACCTTCAGCAGAAACACAGGGCATCAAGTGGAGGAAATGGGGTTACCATCCCACTGTCAAAAACTCTGGCCCATAATTGTTCCTGTCTGAAAGAACTGCAGGGACAAAACTGGAGAAGAGCCTGAGGGAAAGAAGGTCCACTGACAGGTCCAAAGTGGGATCCAGCTCAAGAGGAGGCCCCAAGGTCTGACACCATTACTGAAACTATGGGGCACTCGAAAAAAGGGACCTATCATAACTGCCCTCCAAAAGAACCAACAAGCAACTGAAATAATCAGATGCAGATATGTACAACCAACCAATGAACCCCTGACCCCTGCTGCTGACCCCTCTGGTTGAATTAGGGAAAAACTGGAGGAAGGAGGGCAACCCAGTAGGAGGACCAGCAGTCTCCATTAACCTGGACTCCTGAGCTCTCTCAGACACTGGATCATCAACCAGGCAGCGTACACCAGCTGAGATGAGGCCCCCAACACATATACAGCAGCGGACTCCCGGGTCTGTGTTCAGTCAGAGAAGATGCACCTAACCCTCAAGACACTGGAAGACCCAGAGAGTGGGGAGGTCTGGTGGAGTTGGGGGGTGGGGAGTGGGGTTTAGGGAGGAGGTATGGGATGTGGACCAGGAAGGGGATAAAATCTGGAGTGTAAAAAAAAGATTAAATAAAAATTTTTAAAGGTGAAGTTTTAAAGTCTTAAAGTTTATATGTAGCTCCTTTTATTCTCCATTAAAAATACTTGGCTTTATTGAGAAGGATTTCATTATGTAGTCTAGGATAGTTCTGAACCCATGATCTTCCTGACTTAGCCTCCCATAAAATGGGTGAATCTTGTGTTATATGAATTCTGTCTCAAAGGAAAGGGGCTGTCTAAGAAAAAGTATTACTGAGGGATGGCATTCAGTAGAAGAGTGCTTGACTAGTTTTATGAGGTTCTGACTTTAATCCCAGTTAGTGGCAAGAAAAGAATCTTATAAGAAAAATAATCACAGTAAAAGTCTAATGCTTTATTTTATTTTTTTTTTTTTGGTTCTTTTTTTCGGAGCTGGGGACCGAACCCAGGGCCTTGCGCTTCCTAGGTAAGTGCTCTACCACTGAGCTAAATCCCCAGCCCCGCTTTTTTTTATTTTTAAAGTGACTTGACAATTCGCCAGAAGTCACACAAGTAGAATCCCTTGTGCATCTGAGTGAAATTCTCTGATGACTATAAATCGACATGGTTCAATATGCACTAGCCTTAGGCCTCATTCCGTGTTCACTATATTCATGTGCATCTCTTGTGTCTGTGAGCACATGAGTGTACACAAGTTGACTCTCTATACAGAATGGAGTAGTTTTAATGTCAATCACAATATAGCACTGTTTCATCATCAGAGAAATGCCACCATGCTATCCTTTAAAAATATCACCTTTTCTATTAATAATCCCCTGGAAGTCACTACTGTCTTCTCTGTCTCTAAAGCTTTGTCATTTCAAGGATGGTACACAAGTAAAATCACATAATCTTTTGAGGTCTGCTCGTTTTACTGAGCATAATGCCCTCAGGATCTAAGTTCCCATGTATTGAAGTAGTCTTCCTTTAACTGAGCAGTCACCGTTTTCCTGGCCTGGTTGTGTCACTGTTGTTTAACCACTCATTCACTAAAAGACATTGGCTTATCCCCTCCCCCTCTGTGGTGTGTGTGTGTGTGTGTGTGTGTGTGTGTGTGTGTGTGTGTGTGTGTTCCCCCCTTCCCAGAGTTCTACACCCCATCCCCCTTCCCCTTTGCCCCTTTGCCTCTGCGGGATGCCCTGCCCCAGGCATCTGCCTTTTCAACTTTTTAGACAATGAATCTTGCTATGCAGCCCCAGCTGGCTTGGAGTTCACTATGTAGCCTAAGTTGACTTTGAATTTGTAATCTTCCTTGTCTCGGTCTCCCCACTCCCCACCACGTGCTGAGATAGCAGGCATGTAGCACAGCATCCAATTTCTTTTCAATATTTGAACAGGTCCCTTCACAAAAGATCGTCTTTTGAAGTCCACGTATGATTTTTTCTATTGTATGAATTGTATGAGTTTCCTATTGAAGCTACTATTAATTGATACCAACTGGGTGACTTTACGTTTTGAGACAGGATCTCACTTTGTAGCTGCTGGCTAGTCTGGAACCCATTATGTAGATCAGGCTGGCTCCAAACTCAGAGAGATCCACCTGTTGGGATTACAGACATAGGCCACCATGCCTGGCTTTGATGGGTTAATACCCATCAAACAACTAATCTACGAGTTCTGGAGGCCAGAAACCTGAAAACGGATGTTACTGGGATAAAATTAACATGTTGTTTTATTCTTTCAGGGTGCTCTAGAGGAGGTTCTGTTTATTCCCCTACCTTTCCTGTTTCTAATAGCTGTCAACATTTCTTAGCGCCACCTGTCTCAGCCATCAGATCTTCTCTAAATCTGATTTTTCCATCTTCATGCTCTATGAGTCCACATGATAACACACAGTGACTCATGTGATCTCCGCACAGAAGAGCCATCTCCAGATATTTAAATAAATCATTTCTACAACACACACACACACACACATACACAGACACAGACACACACACACACACACACACACACACACACACACGGTGTATGCCATGAAGAGGTCATTGGATCACCTGGACACCTGGAGCTGGAGTTTCAGGCGATTGTGAACCAACCAACATGGGTGCTAGGAATTGGACTTGGGTCCTTTGAAAGAGCAACACGTGCTTTTAACCCCCAAAACATCTCTCCAGCCCTTAATAGTTTCTTATATGCTAAAATAATGATAAAATAATTATATTATATCATAATTATTTAAAATAATAATGAAATGATTACATGTGTGTGGAGAGACACCTTGGTGTGTAAGATAACTTGCTGCTCCCGTACAACACCTAGGTTCAGTTCCAAGAACCTACAAGGCAGCTCCAACTTCAACTCCAGGATACCTGATGCCCTCTTCTGGCTTCCCCAGTGTCTGCAGGCATGTGGTGTCCGTACATGCATGCATATGAAACCTATAAAAATAAATATAAATAAAAAGAAACAGTAATAATTATTACAATGGCTAGAGTTACGACCTACTTCTATAATATCCAAAAAGATATCTAGAAAGGTTTAAGAGGTTTATGCAGAGACAGGCATGAGGTATAGAGAGAAAAGAAAGGAAAACTGTATGCTGGGAAACACTGTTTTCTGAGCACAACCTGACCATTAGACTCATCAAATCACAACAGCTATGTTTACCAACACCAGGCCTGCACAAGACCTGCTCTCCACATATGTGCACAAAAACGTGCCCACCCACACATGCACTTACACATAGAGAGAGGGGAGGAGAGGGGAAAAGAAAAGGAGAGAAAAAAATCTGTATCAACACAGTTATCAACACACACTTTTTCTAATTGTAGCCAAAGTGCTTGTGTGTGTATATGTGTGTGTGTGTGTGTGTGTGTGTGATACAAAATAAGAAGGCAAGAGAATGATGTTGATAGGCAATCCCCTTTTTATTATTTTAATTTACATCCCAAATGTTGCCCCTCCTCCCAGTCTCCCCTTACAGAGTTCCTCCCTCCATCTACCCTTCCCCTTTGCTTCGGAGAGGGTCTCCAAGTTATCCCCCACCCTAGGGCAGCAAGTCTCTACAGAATTAGATACATCCTCTTCCACTGAGGCCAAACAAGGCTACATATGTGTCAGGGCTCTCGGACCAGCCAGTGTATGCTCATTGGTTGGTGGCTTAGTCTCCAGGAGCTCCCAGGGGTCCAGATTAGTTGACACTGTTGGCCTTCCTATAGGGTTTATAGGCCATCCCTTTTTATCACAAGTAAAATCCTCACAGTATTGCTCAACACCCTGTTTATACTGATAACATTAACTGTTTACAAGCTGAGATCCAGATGAACTAGAGGAAGAAGGAGACTGGTTTAGGACTAGTGAAAGCAGGTGTCAACTGACAGAGGTCTGAGCAAGTGTTTGGGATGTTATTCTAAGTTATTTCTTAAAGTTTTATTTCTTATTTTAATTATGTGTAAGTGTGTGTGGTTATGTGTATGTGTGAACTGGGGAGCAGTATCTGATGAGGCCAGAGATATCAGATCCACTGGAACTGGAGTTAGAGGCAGTTGTGAGCTGAATGGGATACTGGAAACAAATCTCGGGTCTCCTGCAAACACAGTATATGCTGTGAACAACTGAGCCATCTCTCCAGACCCTAGTCTAAGTTTCAATGGAAAACCATTGAAAGTCTAAAGTGGGAGAGGCGACGAGACCCGATTCCCTTTATCGTTTTCTTCACTTATTTTAGTCAGTTCCCTTCCAATTGAACAACTTTTCAATTTTCCAATACATGGGAAATGTCAAATCAATTTAAAATATCAACAAAAGTTATGAAAAACTGAACTATACTCCTTTGATTTTTGGACTCAGCAAGTAAATAACGAGCCAAGCAACCGTTTTGGCAAAAACAACATTGTTTATCTTATGAGCACATAAAAAAGCAGAGTGAGCTATCAAAGGAAATTATTTTATCTAGTGTGACAGCTATAGGCAAAGTTGTTGGGTGGAACAGCAAAACCGAGGAAGAGTATCCATGGGCCCAGCACAGATTCCCGACAGTCTGTCAGTGTTAATAGAAATCAGCTGAAGAGGAAGGCCATTGTTTGCAAGGAAGCATCAACAAGACACAACCGAACCTTTGTTAACTAATGCTAGCCAGTGCTGAGAAATACAAACCATGGCCTAGTGCCATTAGCCACTCAGCTAGGGTTGCTGCCAGCAGATTATCCTGTCCTAATTTCAGAACACAAAAGTTACAGACGCTGGTTGCCTGGCATTTTACATGAGTGCTGGGGGTCAAACTTGGGTTCTCATGCTTGAGTGGCAAGCACTTTACTGACTGAGCCATCTCTCCAGCTGCTTAATAAGATTCCCCTAAAACCTGTATCATACATTCTTAGACTTCTGCCTTTTTTGTTTGTTTGCCTGACTGTCTTAGAACTTGCTCTGTAGCTCTGTAAACAGACTGACCTCTAAAGAGATCTGCTTTTCTCTGCCTCCTGAGGTCTGGGATTACAGGTGTGCACCACCACTGCCCAACTAGACTTCTGTCTTTTTGAGACATATACCTTATGACTCTGACATTCTTTAATGTCTTTTGCCAAGGTGACTTGTCACTGTTCATGTTTGCTTCTGAAAAATGGAAGTGTAACATTGAAAATATCTGAAATGCATTTGGAAGGTGCTGGGGGTAATAAAGAAAGCCCTTGACAATGCTTATCAGGAAATTGTGACATCTTTGTTCCAAATTTCAATGACACAACACTATTACCCAAGTGTACAGCACAGTTATTGGCTAAGGTCCTTTACAATGTGTAGAACTCAAAATAGTTGAATGGTGTCTCTGTCCAGGTATCTCTCGTCAGATATCCTGAGGGTTCTAAAGGCCCATCCATATTCAGTTTTGTCCTGTGACTACAGGACATGCAAGTGTCAATCTGGACAAGAGAGAGAGAGAGAGAGAGAGAGAGAGAGAGAGAGAGAGAGAGAGAGAGAGAGAGAGAGAGAGAGAGAGATTGGGGGAGCGGAATTCCATGTTAGAAGAGACCTTTGAACTTATTATCAGTCCCCAGATCCAAGACTGTCATAGAAAAAAATATCTATCCAGGGCATAAATCTCCACACCACAATCTTAAAACGTACTGTCTAAGGAAGAACAACAAAAATTTAGCACCTGTGGTGTGACACCCCCACCCCTGCCTAGTCTGCTAGAGTTTTCCTCAGCAACCAGCTTTCTTGTTTATCATAGTAACCAGAAGAAAACAGATCACAGGGATGGCCCAGGACAGGAATTGGGTGAGTCAGGATGCAGCAGTTAAGTGGATAGCTGGAGGAGAGCTCCACCTTCTTTACAAACCTGGCTACCTGGAGGTCAGCCAGGCAAGAGCCTCAAAGCATCTGTACAAACAAATCCTCCCTGAAGATAAGCAGCGTCTAGTAGATGACTTCTCTTCATCCCCAAGATCACCCATACCATATGACTTATAGAGGTCAGGCCAGCACACTGTGTTCCTAGAGGATTAGCACATTAGCAGGTGTGCCATCCTGGTGTGGTGTTCCATGTCTTCAAGCTGTCATGCACTCCTCTAATAGACAATTATAGCATTCCTACTATGTGGCAGGCACTGGTTTGGGACAGTAGGATGGCAGCTGAAATAAAACATGGCCAGCCCTCCCAGAGTTGATATTCTAACTAGACAGGCAAACAAAAAAAGCAACACCATCAGCTTCAGTTACTGCAATGAAGGAAATTTAATTAGCAATTAATAGGTAGCAAGGAATCTTAGTTCAGCTATAGCAGTAAGAGAGTCTTCCAGTAATGTATTGTTAGAACAGAGATCTGAGGGAGAAGACCCAGTTATGCTTACTCCAGGGAAAGAATAGTTCAGGGACAGTGATCAAAACACCCAGAAGGAGAGTCTAGACATGAAACTGTCAGGAAACAGAAAGATACTAACTGGAACATACTAAATACGGGAAGAGTAGAACAGAAGGCCAGAGGTCAATGGAGGCTTAATCAAGTAGGACCTCCTAGATGAAGGGGAGTGACTTGGAATATATTTTCTTATATAAATAATAAATGGAAGGTTTAAAATCTTTAGCATATAGAGAAAATAGGAAGCTTTTTTAAAACAAAGTAGGGAGAATAAGACAATAAATTTCCTTAATCTTGTCACCTGATTTCAACAGTCAGTCAAATTTTCCTGTTATCAATTGCCCTAGCTAGTCTATCTTTCTGTATACACATCTAAACATATGGTCATAAAATTTAAAGCCTATTTCCTTTATAGGTTATTACACATAAGGAAATCAACCATTTCTCTCTGTCCTTAGTTGAACTATTCTGATTGGCTTCTATGTTTCCCAGTTGCTGTATGATGTCCTATAAACTACTTGTCCAGTGTGCCCCCTTTTCTGTTCACTCCTTTGCCCATGTCGGTGATCGCTTGATCATTGCCCTATAAAAGCAAGTCCTATATACCTGATTTGCTTGTTTGCCTTCTTGTGATGCATATTAATTGGTTCGTTTATTTTCCCTACTTCCTGTAGAATGGAAGTCAGTCTGAGGCTCGTGTAGGTTCAACTGTAGAATCACAGAGCTATCTCAGTTTTAGCTATTCAAAGACTTTGATAATTGGTGCAGACGGTGATACTGTCATTCTATCTTCCTTGCTTTCCATTTCTGGTTCTTTCTTTCCTTTTTTAAAGACAAGGTCTCATTCATCCCAGACTGGATTTAAGCTTGCTGTAAGGCTGAGGAGGATCTCAAAGCCCCAGTGTTCCCACCTCAGCCTCCCAAGGGCTGGGATTGCAGGTGTGAGCCAACATGCCACACTGAGTCCATTCATTGTGACACACCATGGGAACCTTTCACCTCATGGTTTTAGCAGTCACTGATGATGGCCTGACACTATTGCTTCTTCAGAGATTATACAGTAATATTTTTCTGTTTCTGTTATTCTCTCCACATATATCTAATATAATTATAGCCAGAAAAGGCTCATCTCCAACAATACCCCTTCTACCTAGTTCCCTTCCACTCACTCACCACAGCTAACTCCACTTGTTAATTTAGTGCCTTCTTCCTTCTAAGTTTCTTTTAGCAATTAAAAGAATGTATACATATGTATGAATGTGTGTATGTGTGTAGTCATAAGAATTTGTTTATATACAAGTTCGTCTGTGTATATACAAATCTTAATACATGTGCATTACATATGTGTATGTGGACCTAAAATTGCAGTTTCCTTGAGAATTCTCCTTCCTTGAGAAGTCCGATTGAACTTACCTCACAGTTCACAATACCACTTTGTATTACTACATTATATTGTACATGTCATGGTGTATGGTTATTAGTTGCTGTCATCCCTCCCTAGGACGTAAGCATCATAAGGACATAGAGTTTTGTCTAAGTCCCTTCTACAAGCACAGCATTTAGTTTACCTGAAGCACAGTACAGAGCACCCAGTAAATACTTGACCAGGATATAAACTATCTTGCATTGAGTTTCTTGGATTCATACTCCTTTCCAACAGTTCTTAGGTAAAGACATCATGAGGCATCAAGAGTGAGGATGTAGGGGTGTAGGAGGAACAGCACAGCTACCTCTACATAAACACAAGGACGAGTGACTGCAAAGGCATCTCCTACAAGAAGAGCAAATTGAGGACTGCCTGAGAGACCAAGGATTGCTGTCACAGACAATGCCAGCCAATCCGAAACTGCAGTTTAGAAGAGATGCTTTTTTGTGACCAATGGGGCGCGGGCAGAGGGTATTAAAGGCACTTACAACAGAGTTCAGATGACCTTGCTGCAGCTTTTCTCACCTACTCCAAGAAACTATGCCACCTCACCTCCAATCCCCCAAGGACAAGTAGGGTCAGACAGCAGGAGGTCCAGGGCACAGGCAACATGAGGTGGGGATGGAAGTTCAGTTCTTATTTTAAATCAAGAGGAAGATAGTTCCGGAGGAAGCAAAAATCTTAGCTCTAGTCCATTTGCAGAGTGAGAAGCCCCCACATCAACATCTGTAGAGATTAACCTGCTACATTTCAGCTCCCCTTTTCCTCCAAAGTAATAATTTTAAGAGGAAAACCAAAAATGCAAACCTTTAAAAGAAAAATGTTTAAAAGTCTTCATAATTCCTTTCTTTAATTTTTTTATTGGTTATTTTATTTGTTTACATTTCAAAAGTTATCCCCCTTCCTGGTTTCCACTCACAATCCCCCTATTCTGTCCCCCTCCCCTCTGCTTATATGAGGGTGCCCCCCTACTCACCCACTCACTCCTGCCTCACTGACCTAGCATTCGCCTGTGCTGAGGCATCAAGCCTCCACAGGACCAAGGGGATCCCTTCCCATCAGTGCCAGATGGGGCCATCCTCTGCTACATATGTGGATGGAGTCGTGGGTCCCTACATGTGTACTCTTTGTTGGTGGTTTAGTCTCTGGGAGCTCTGGGTGGTCCTAGTGTTAGTTGATATTGTTGTTCTTATGGGGTTGCAAACCCCTTCAGCTCCTTCAATCCTTTCTCTCACTCCTGCATTGGGACCCTGTGTTCAGTCCAAGGTTGGCTGCAAGCATCCTCATCTGTATTTGTCAGGCTCTGGCAGAGCCTCTCAGGGAACAGCTATACCAGACTCCGGTCAACATACACCTCTTGACATCTGCAGTATTGTCTGGATTTGGTGGCCCTATGTATATGGGCTGGATCCCCAGGTGGAGCCAATCCTTCAGTCTCTGCTCCAAACTTTTGTCTCCATATCTCCTCCTATGAATATTTTTGTTCCCCTTCTAAGAAGGACTGAAGCATCCTCACTTTGAGCTTCATGTGGACTGTGGATTGTATCTTAAGTAATTCGAATTTAGGGCTAATATCCACTTATCAGTGAATGCATACCATGGGTTCATTGAAATTAGATCACTTTCTTGCTTTTTCTAGGGTGTAGTTTCCCTCCTTGTGTTGGAGTTTTCCATCTATTATCTTAGGACATTCATGGAAAGATATCGTGTAAGTTTGGTTTTGTCATGAAATTCCTTGGTTTCTCCATATATGTTAATTGAGAGTTTTGCTGGATATAGTAGCCTGGGCTGGCATTTGTGTTCTCTTAGTGTCTTTATTATATCCGTCCAGGATCTTCTGGCTTTCATAGTCTTGGTGAAAAATCTGGAGTAATTCTGACAGGTCTGCTTTTGTATGTTACTCCACTTTTTTCTCTTACTGCTTTTAACATTCTTTCTTTAGTTACTTGGTGTTTTGACTATTATATAGTAGAAGGAGTTTCTTTTCTGGTCCAGTCTATTTGAAGTTCTTTTTTTTTCTCTGTCTTTATTAAATTGGGTGTTTCTTATTTACATTTCGATTGTTATTCCCCTTACTAGTTTCCGGGCCAACATCCCCCAACCCCTCCCCCTCCCCTTCTATATAGGCTTCCCCTCCCCATCCTCCCCCCATTACTGCCCTCCCCCCAACAATCACATTCACTGGGGGTTCAGTCTTGGCAGGACCAAGAGCTTCCCCTATCACTGGTGCTCTTACTAGGCTATTCATTGCTACCTATGAGGTTGGAGTCCAGGGTCAGTCCATGTATATAGTCTTTGGGTAGTGGCTTAGTCCTGGAAGCTCTGGTTGGTTGGCATTGTTGTTCATATGGGGTCTCAAGCTCTTTCAGTCCTTTCTCTGATTCTTTCAACAGGGGTCCCATTATCAGTTTAGTGGTTTGCTGCTGGCATCCGCCTATGTATTTGCCGTATTCTGGCTGTGTCTCTCAGGAGAGATTTACATCCAGTTCCTGTCGGCCTGCACTTCTTTGCTTCATCCATCTTGTCTAATTGGGTGGCTGTATATGTATGAGCCACATGTGGGGCAGGCTCTGAATGGGCGTTCCTTCAGCCTCTGTTCTAAACTTTGCCTCCCTATTCCCTGCCAAGGATATTCTTGTTCCCCTTTTAAAGAAGGAGTGAAGCATTCACATTTTTGTCATCCTTCTTGAGTTTCATGTGTTCTGTGCATCTAGGGTAATTGAAGCATTTGGGCTAATATCCACTTATCAATGAGTGCATACCATGTGTGTTTTTCTGTGATTGGGTTACCTCACTCAGGATGATATTTTCCAGTTCCATCCATTTGCCTATGAATTTCATAAAGTCATTGGTTTTGATAGCTAAATAGTATTCCATTGTGTAGATCTACCACATTTTCTGTATCCATTCCTCTGTTGAAGGACATCTGGTTTTTTTCCAACTTCAGTCTATTATAAATAAGGCTGCTATGAACATAGTGGAGCATGTGTCTTTGTTATATGTTGGAGCATCTTTTGGGTATATGCCCAAGAGAGGTATAGCTGGGTCCTCAGGTAGTGCAATGTCCAATTTTCTGAGGAGCCTCCAGACTGATTTCCAGAATGGTTGTACCAGTCTGCAATCCCACCAACAATGGAGGAGTGTTCCTCTTTCTTCACATCCTCGCCAGCATCTGCTGTCGCTGGAACTTTTGATTTTAGCCATTCTGACTGGTGTGAGGTGGAATCTCAGGGTTGTTTTGATTTGCATTTCCCTGATGACTAAGGATGTTGAACATTTCTTTAGGTGCTTTTTAGCCATTCGATAATCCTCAGCTGAGAATGTTTTGTTTAGCTCTGTACCCCATTTTTAATAGGGTTATTTGGCTCTCTGGAGTCTAAATTCTTGAGTTCTTTGTATATTTTGGATATTAGCCCTCTATCAGTTGTAGGATTGGTAAAGATCTTTTCCCAATCTGTTGGTTGCAGTTTTGTCCTAACAACAGTGTCCTTTGCCTTACAGAAGCTTTGCAGTTTTATGAGATCCCATTTGTCGATTCTTTTTTTTTTAAGATTTATTATATTTATTATGTAGAAGTACACTGTAGCTGTCTTCAGACACAACAGAAGAGGGCATCAGATCTCATTACAGATGGTTATGAGCCACCATGTGGTTGCTGGGATTTGAACTCAGGACCTCTGGAAGAGCAGTCAGTACTCTTAACCACTGAGCCATCTCTCCAGCCCCCATTTGTCGATTCTTGATCTTAGAGCATAAGCCATTGGTGTTCTGTTCAGGAAATTTTCTCCAGTGCCCATGTGTTCGAGATTCTTCCCCACTTTTTCTTCTAATAGTTTGAGTGGATCTGGTTTGATGTGGAGGTCCTTGATCCACTTGGACTTAAGCTTTATACAGGGTGATAAGAATGGATCGATCTGCA
The DNA here is from genome assembly GCF_021556685.1 of Rattus norvegicus. Taxonomy (NCBI): domain Eukaryota; kingdom Metazoa; phylum Chordata; class Mammalia; order Rodentia; family Muridae; genus Rattus; species Rattus norvegicus. Next base: position 73,659,036 of record NC_141554.1, read on the forward strand.
TTCTTCTACATGCTGACCTCCAGTTGAACCAGCACCATTTGTTGAAAATGCTATCTTTCTTCCATTGGATGGTTTTAGCTCCTTTGTCAAAGATCATGTGACTGTAGGTGTGTGGGTTCATTTCTGGGTCTTCAATTCTATTCTACTGTTCTATCTGCCTGTCTTTGTAACAATACCATACAGTTTTTATGACTATTGCTCTGTAATACTGCTTGAAGTCAGGGATGGTGATTCCCCCAGGTCTTTTATTGTTGAGTATAGTTTTCACTATCCTGGGTTTTTTGTTATTCCAAATGAATTTGCAAATTGCTCTTTCTATCTCTATAAAGAATTGAGTAGGAATTTTGATGGGGATTGCATTGAATCTGTAGATTGCTTTTGGCAAAATGGCCATCTTTACTATATTAATCCTGCCAATCCATGAGCATGAAAGATCTTTCAATCTTCTGAGATCTTCCTCAATTTCTTTCTTCAGAGACTTGAAGTTCTTGCCATACAGATCTTTCACTTGCTTGGTTAAAGCCACACCAAGATATTTTATATTATTTGGGACTATTGTGAAGGGTGTCATTTCCCTAATTTCTTTCTCAGCCTGTTTATCCTTTGAGTAGAGGTTTGTTTGAGTTAATTTTATACTCCGACACTTTGCTGAAGTTGTTTATCAGGTTAAGTAGTTCTCTGGTGGAACTTTTGGGGTCACTTACGTATACTATCATATCATCTGCAAATAGTGATATTTTGATTTCTTCCCTTCCGATTTGTATCCCTTTGACCTCCTTTCATTGTCTGATTGCTCTGGCTAGGACTTCATGTACTATATTGAATAAGTAAGGAGAGAGTGGGCAGCCTTGTCTAGTCCCTGATTTTAGTGGGATTGCTTCAAGTGTCTCTCCATTTAGTATAATGTTAGCTACTGGTTTTCTGTATATTGCTCTTACTATGTTTAGGTATGGGTCTTGAATTCCTGTTCTTTCCAGGACTTTTATCATGAAGGGGTGTTGAACTTTGTCAAATGCTTTTTCAGCATCTAATGAGATGATAATGTGGTTTTTATCTTTGAGTTTGTTTATATAGCCGATTATGTTGATGGTTTTCGTATATTAAACCATCCCTGCATCCCTGGGATGAAGTCTAGTTGATCATGATGGATGATCATTTTGATGTGTTTTTGGATTCAATTTGCAAAAATTTTATTGGAGAACTCAAGTTTTTTAAGTCAATCTACAAAATAGGGGAAAAAAGAACTGAAACAAATATGAAGCACCTACTGCGTGCCAGCCACTATCAACAGTCCTTTGTGCCAGTGTGTGTGTACAGACAATCCCTGAGTGTGGTAGTTTCAACTTAGAATGACTGCCCAAAGGCCCGTGTGTTGTTAAAAGTTTGATCCTCAGTTTGGTGATATTGGCAGATGATAGACCCTTTAGGAGGGTGCAGCCTATTAGAATGCAGTTGGGTCATTTGAAGGTTTTCATTAAAGGAAGACTGAGAATCTGGCCTCTTCCTGTCTGTCTCTTTTGCTTCTCAGCTGCCTCCTCTGCCACACTCTCCCACCACGGGAGATGTTCTGTGCTACATGGGACCCAAAAATGAGCATTGACTGAATCTTCTGAAACCATGAGCAAAAATAAAGCTTTCACCTCTATAATCTGCCTATCTCAGACATTTTGGCACAGTGACAGAACTGACTAGTACACCGAATTCAAGGGTGATTTGACTTTCAGTCTCTCAACTTCGACAGTGTCAAAATGGCATACATCAACTAAAAATCATACTTTGAATTTTGAATCTTTTCCCAGGTCAGGGATTGTCTTTGATGATACTTAGCAGTATCAGTGATGCACTGCTCCCAGTGAGCCACAGAGCCAAGAGGGGAGGAACAAATATTCCACAGTATGCTGTGTTGCAGGCTGTCATGCTTGGCAGGCCAGGGGTATCCATGTTTTAGTTAGGGTGAGTTGGTCAGGATGCAAAACAATCATGAGTTGAGAAGGGTCTATAGCAAATGAAGACAAGCTTAAATAATGTCTTTAACTACAGAATAATAGACAAGCATTGATGTAGTTGGCTGCCCATGGTACAGGTGCACAGGGGAATAAGATGAGGTTAGAGCAGACGAAGGCCATTGGACGTTACTATCACTTTCATCTCCCTTGGATTAGAGTACTGGAGATCCAACCAAGAGCCTTTCATGTATGTTTGCTTGTTTTTCTTTCAATTATTTGTATGTATGATAAATTTCATGAAAGCACAAATAAAATTAAAAAAGAGAAAACCGTGAGATATTGGTAAAGGATTATATACTGTTTCCAGAAACAAGGTGGATGGGAAGTAAGTTGATGGCCATGTCAGTGTTTGCTAGTCCACTGTATTCTGTGTCAGAGCTCCCTGGTGTCGGCTGGACTAGGATTATTCAGGCATGCCTGTGCTTCTGTACCAACCATCCCTCATTGTTCACAATCAGTCTTGGGGCAAATCTGTAGTTTTGGTTTGTTTAGAATTCATAACCATTATGTTATTTTTAATTAGAAGTGCTTCCAAAAAATCAGACATGTGTACATATGTACATATGTGCAAACATCTGTGTGCACAGAGAAAAAGAAATATAAGTATGGATAATATTAGCAAGTACTGAATTTAGTTAGCTGATGACATGTAGGCATTCATCCCTTTTATTAGTCTTTTAATGTTCTTGTATGTTTGACATTGCTTACAATAAAAAGTAGGAATGCCTTTAGAGGCATCTCTGGTCATCACATTCCTATCATTCCTTCTTATGACCCCCAGCTTGTCCCTTCATTTTTAGTACCTCTGCTACCTAAAGACATTTGTGTTTGCTTAGCAAAGCTTAGCTGTGATAAAGTTTTTCCCACTCCCTTTAGCTGACTAATCCATATACAAAGTTTATATCTTAAAACAGACTAAGGACCATAAAAGCCCACACCTATGTAGCAGATGTACAGCTTGACCTTCATGTGGGTCCCAAACAACTAGAATGGTGGCTATCTCACAAGCTGTTGCCTGTCTGTGGGATCTGTTCTTCTAGCTGGGCTGCCTTGTCTGGCCTCAGTGGGAGAGGAAGCACCTAGCCTTGCAGAGACTTGATGTGCCAGGGTAAGGAAATACCAGGTGGGGCCTCCACCTTCTCAGAGGAGGAGAGGGAATGGAGTGTGTGATGGGGGGACATGGAGGAGAGGGCAGCTGCAATCAGGATGTAAAGAGAATAAATAAATAAATAAATAAATAAATAAATAAATAAATAAATATTTCCTGACAGTGGCAGACACCCACTCCCTCCAAGCAGTTACAGTGACTATGAAAGGTATCTTATAGTATAAATGTGGAGCTTTGGAAGTGTTCAACCATACCAGCTAATCTCCCATCAGATTAGACATGTATGTTTTATGATTGTTTACTACTTGTTGTCTCTTTAGAACCAATACTGAAAAGGCCGAGAAACCAATGGTCAGTGTAAACCACTCTATCAGTTTTATGATGAACATTGTTACCCACTTGGTGGTCACAGGTCATGTCTCGAAGGAGCCCTTTGAGGGTGCATAGATACCAGAGGGTTTGTAACTAAATAGGTTCCCCATTAGGCTGAGTTGCTCTTCTTCTCTTAAAGTCAAATCACCTTAGACAAGACTGAAGCAAGTTTCCCGGCTATCAGTTACCTGGCCACATTCTGAGATGATAAGTGCATTCTTTGCAATCTGGAGTTTTCACTCTTGCAGCTGCCATGCTGCAAGGAATGAATTGTCAGCCCTTACCACCTCCAGCTTGGCTATGTCCCACACACCATCCAAAACGAATGCATCCAAAAAGCTTAGAGGAGTCTGCAGATTGCCAGAGATAGACAGAGTAAGATGAGAGACAAGCTGAGATTGGCCAGTGATGACACCACATGGCCAAACAGCCAGCATGCCAAGGCAGGTAGGGAAATTGTAGAATGTCTGTTCCATTAATTCCATTCATGTAGATAGGGATCGACCAAGTTAATTTGCCCTGAGCTCTAGTGACCTTTACCTCCACCAGTGTAGTCTCTACCAACTTTGTCACCTTTTGGAATGGCTTTGGCTTTTGCTTTGTCCTCAGGCTTCCCACACTGCCAACCTCTTATTGCTGACCTTACACATCTTCAACCTGGTTTTTGCTATCTAGATCTCCATATGACTAGGCATTGGCTCAGGAGAGTCTTAGCACCTGTCCGTTCTCCCCTGTGACCTGATTTTGCTGGATTCTGCCTACATGGTACTTTGACAGAACTGACTTGCCCATTTGATGCTGCTCTGATCAATCCTTAGAGCTGGGAACTGAGAACAAGACAAATACAATTTCTACCTCCAAGGCCAGAGCACAAGAAAGAAACCTTGAGCCTCCAGAAATGTTAAGGCAATACTAGCTATCAAGAAGCTGGGCTGTGATTTAGAGGCAAGAGACACTTTCCTTGTGTGCTGCTCATGTGAGAATATTCCTCCCAGGAAGTGTTCAGGGAACAAATGTGTGTTGAATCTGTAGATAGTAGAGACAGTGTAATGTGGAGGAATAACATGACCCAATGAAGATGGAAGGAAGGGGGCTGGGGATTTAGCTCAGTGGTAGAGCACTTGCCTAGGAAGCGCAAGGCCCTGGGTTCAGTCCCCAGCTCCGAAAAAAAGAACCAAAAAAAAAGATGGAAGGGAGGAAGGGAGGAAGGGAGGGAGGGAGGGAGGGAGGGAGGGAGGGAGGGAGGGAGGGAGGGAGGGAGGCCCATAAAGTAATGAATATTATGTCACCCAGAGCCAGGGTGCACACACCTGTAATCCCATCACTTGGAATGTGTAGGCAGGAGGATCATGAGTTCCAGCCAGCCTCATCTACGTAACAAGTTTAAGGCCAGCCTGGGCTACATGAAACCCTCGTCTCATAAAACCACAAAATAAGGAAAGCAGAGGGTATGTCATCAACAAAAGATTATAACGAATACTATTCAATGAGGCCACATTAATAAAAACAACGGTGAAAACATGAGGTTAGTGTTCTTACTAACAGGCAGCTCTCCATATCCTCAGGTTTCCTAATCTCTTTTCCTTATTATTGCATTTCCTTTAATACAATTCAGGGCAGCCAAGTATATCCACAAACCAAAAAAGTCTCTGGATGTCCCAGATATTCTGGCCATGGAAATTGCAAAAACACTTTCACCATTTTAGTTCAGGTGAAACTGGACTCACTCTCTTTCTTCTCTAAGGGGAAAGAAAATAATATGAAATATAGATATCTTACTCAAGTTTATTCTTAGTACAGACTGACCTCAATGATCCATTGCTTTAAAAATCCTATTTTTCCTAGTTTCACAATCCCCTGGACCTGGCTTGCGTTTAATTATTTTCAGGTGAATCTAAACAGCAGCACTACCAGAATTGCCATGTAAGAGGTGTGTCTGCGGTGTGTGTGTGTGTGTGTGTGTGTGTGTGTGTGTGTGTGTGTGTATGTGTGTGTGTGTGTTTATGTGTGTGTGTGTGTGGGTGGGCGGGTGGGTGGTTGGGGGAAGGGATGTAGGGAAGAAGGGATGGGGTGGAAGAGGGGGGTGGGTATGGAGAAGAGAGTCATGGTATCTCCTCAAGCCCACAGCTCTCCTGGCAAGGCTATACAGCCTAGCTCTCCAGTGCCTATGCCATACCTATACATACCAATGGAGGCCTAGGAAGACATCTTACTCCTGCACCATGCCTAAACTCCTAAAATTCATTGTGGGAGAGGATTTTGAACATAATACAGGAGGTATGATGACTAGTGATCTTTTACCTACTATTAAAGGACCTAGAAATCTGGCTAGAGTTCGGAAGGTACTTATCTAAGAGTTAGTGCCTCTGAGTGGGCATGATAGCCCACCCACACCTATCATTTCAGCGGTCAGGGGTGGGAATTTCAGGCTCAGAATAAGTTCAAGGACAGCCTGAGCCACATGAGATCTTGTTTCAAATGAAGCAAAGGGGGCTGGAGGGAATGGCTCAGAGGTTCAGAGCTCACACAGCTCTTCCAGAGAACCTAAGTTCAGTTCCCAGGACCCAAAGCAAGCAGCTCACTCCAGCCCCCATGGACCCAATGCCTTCTTCTGACTTCCGCAGGCACTGAAACTCTCGCTTACATAGCCTCCCCCATACACACATAATTAAAAATAAAAGAATTTTTAAAAATAAAACAAAACTAACTAAATAAAGCAGGTTTGGTGGTTCAACCTTTTAGTCACAACAAGAGACAAAGGCAGGCAAGTCTCCATAAATTAGTGGCTAGCCTAGTCTACATAGCAAGTCCCAGGACAACCAGAGCTACATAGTGAGTTCCTGTCTCAAAATTAGTTAATTGGTTATTAATTAAGAAAATAGTGCTTAAAATACAATAAAACGGGGTTGGGGATTTAGCTCAGTGGTAGAGCGCTTGCCTAGCAAGCGCAAGGCCCTGGGTTCAGTCCCCACCTTCGGAAAAAAAGAAAAGGAAAAAAAATACAATAAAACATTGATCAGGCAGAGAGCCCGTGGGCAGCACCCCACGAGCGAACTTGAGCCTCGGGACCACAGGTAAGACCAACTTTTCTGCTGCAAGAAAGCTGCCTGGTGAGCTTGGGATACACGGAAGCAGAATTCCTCTAGGACCGGGCACGTTCTGTGTTTACCGGAAGTCCCACACCCGCGGATCCCGGCCCACAGCAGCTCTCTGCTCCCAGACCCTGTGAGAGAGAGACCCAACCGCCTGGTCAGGTGGGCACTCCTGAGGCTGCAGAGCGGAAGAGACCACCAACACTGCTCACCCCTGCCCACATCCCTGGCCCAAGAGGAAACTGTATAAGGCCTCTGGGCTCCCGTGGGGGAGGGCCCAGGAGCGGCAGGACCCCTGCCTGAGACACCGCCGGAACCTGAAGGAAACAGACTGGATAAACAGTTCTCTGCACCCAAATCCCGTGGGAGGGAGAGCTAAACCTTCAGAGAGGCAGACAAGCCTGGGAAACCAGAAGAGACTGCTCTCTGCACACACATCTCGGACGCCAGAGGCAAAAGCCAAAGACCATCTGGAACCCTGGTGCACTGAAGCTCCCGGAAGGGGCGGCACAGGTCTTCCTGGTTGCTGCCACTGCAGAGAGCCCGTGGGCAGCACCCCACGAGCGAACTTGAGCCTCGGGACCACAGGTAAGATCAAATTTTCTGCTGCAAGAAAGCTGCCTGGTGAACTCAAGACACAGGCCCACAGGAACAGCTGAAGACCTGTAGAGAGGAAAAACTACACGCCCGAAAGCAGAACACTCTGTCCCCATAACTGACTGAAAGAGAGGAAAACAGGTCTACAGCACTCCTGACACACAGGCTTATAGGACAGTCTAGCCACTGTCAGAAATAGCAGAACAAAGTAACACTAGAGATAATCTGATGGCGAGAGGCAAGCGCAGGAACCCAAGCAACAGAAACCAAGACTACACGGCACCATTGGAGCCCAATTCTCCCATCAAAACAAACATGGAATATCCAAACACACCAGAAAAGCAAGATCTAGTTTCAAAATCATATTTGATCATGATGCTGGAGGACTTCAAGAAAGACATGAACACACTTAGGGAAGCACAGGAAAACATTAATAAACAAGTAAAAGCCTACAGAGAGGAATCGCAAAAATCCCTGAAAGAATTCCAGGAAAACACAATCAAACAGTTGAAGGAATTAAAAATGGAAATAGAAGCAATCAAGAAAGAACACATGGAAACAACCCTGGATATAGAAAACCAAAAGAAGAGACAAGGAGCTGTAGATACAAGCCTCACCAACAGAATTCAAGAGATGGAAGAGAGAATCTCAGGAGCAGAAGATTCCATAGAAATCATTGACTCAACTGTCAAAGATAATGTAAAGCAGAAAAAGCTACTGGTCCAAAACATACAGGAAATCCAGGACTCAATGAGAAGATCAAACCTAAGGATAATAGGTATAGAAGAGAGTGAAGACTCCCAGCTCAAAGGACCAGTAAATATCTTCAACAAAATCATAGAAGTAAACTTCTCTAACCTAAAAAAAGAGATACCCATAGGCATACAAGAAGCCTACAGAACTCCAAATAGATTGGACCAGAAAAGAAACACCTCCCGTCACATAATTGTCAAAACTCCAAACGCACAAAATAAAGAAAGAATATTAAAAGCAGTAAGGGAAAAAGGTCAAGTAACATATAAAGGCAGACCTATCAGAATCACACCAGACTTCTCGCCAGAAACTATGAAGGCCAGAAGATCCTGGACTGATGTCATACAGACCCTAAGAGAACACAAATGCCAGCCCAGGTTACTGTATCCAGCAAAACTCTCAATTAACATTGATGGAGAAACCAAGATATTCCATGACAAAACCAAATTTATACAATATCTTTCTACAAATCCAGCACTACAAAGGATAATAAATGGTAAAGCCCAACATAAGGAGGCAAGCTATACCCTAGAAGAAGCAAGAAACTAATCGTCTTGGCAACAAAACAAAGAGAATGAAAGCACACAAACATAACCTCACTTCCAAATATGAATACAACGGGAAGCAATAATCACTATTCCTTAATATCTCTCAATATCAATGGCCTCAACTCCCCAATAAAAAGACATAGATTAACAAACTGGATACGCAACGAGGACCCTGCATTCTGCTGCCTACAGGAAACACACCTCAGAGACAAAGACAGACACTACCTCAGAGTGAAAGGCTGGAAAACAACTTTCCAAGCAAATGGTCAGAAGAAGCAAGCTGGAGTAGCCATTCTAATATCAAATAAAATCAATTTTCAACTAAAAGTCATCAAAAAAGATAAGGAAGGACACTTCATATTCATCAAAGGAAAAATCCACCAAGATGAAGTCTCAATCCTAAATATCTATGCCCCAAATACAAGGGCACCTACATATGTAGAAGAAACCTTACTAAAGCTCAAAACACACATTGCACCTCACACAATAATAGTGGGAGATTTCAACACCCCACTCTCATCAATGGACAGATCATGGAAACAGAAATTAAACAGAGATGTAGACAGACTAAGAGAAGTCATGAGCCAAATGGACTTAACGGATATTTATAGAACATTCTATCCTAAAGCAAAAGGATATACCTTCTTCTCAGCTCCTCATGGTACTTTCTCCAAAATTGACCATATAATTGGTCAAAAAACGGGCCTCAACAGGTACAGAAAGATAGAAATAATCCCATGCGTGCTATCGGACCACCACGGCCTAAAACTGGTCTTCAATAACAATAAGGGAAGAATGCCCACATATACGTGGAAATTGAACAATGCTCTACTCAATGATAACCTGGTCAAGGAAGAAATAAAGAAAGAAATTAAAAACTTTTTAGAATTTAATGAAAATGAAGGTACAACATACCCAAACTTATGGGACACAATGAAAGCTGTGCTAAGAGGAAAACTCATAGCGCTGAGTGCCTGCAGAAAGAAACAGGAAAGAGCATATGTCAGCAGCTTGACAGCACACCTAAAAGCTCTAGAACAAAAAGAAGCAAATACACCCAGGAGGAGTAGAAGGCAGGAAATAATCAAACTCAGAGCTGAAATCAACCAAGTAGAAACAAAAAGGACCATAGAAAGAATCAACAGAACCAAAAGTTGGTTCTTTGAGAAAGTCAACAAGATAGATAAACCCTTAGCCAGACTAACGAGAGGACACGGAGAGTGCGTCCAAATTAACAAAATCAGAAATGAAAAGGGAGACATAACTACAGATTCAGAGGAAATTCAAAAAATCATCAGATCTTACTATAAAAACCTATATTCAACAAAACTTGAAAATCTTCAGGAAATGGACAATTTCCTAGACAGATACCAGGTATCGAAGTTAAATCAGGAACAGATAAACCAGTTAAACAACCCTATAACTCCTAAGGAAATAGAAGCAGTCATTAAAGGTCTCCCAACCAAAAAGAGCCCAGGTCCAGACGGGTTTAGTGCAGAATTCTATCAAACCTTCATAGAAGACCTCATACCAATATTATCCAAACTATTCCACAAAATTGAAACAGATGGAGCCCTACCGAATTCCTTCTACGAAGTCACAATTACTCTTATACCTAAACCACACAAAGACACAACAAAGAAAGAGAACTTCAGACCAATTTCCCTTATGAATATCGACGCAAAAATACTCAATAAAATTCTGGCAAACCGAATTCAAGAGCACATCAAAACAATCATCCACCATGATCAAGTAGGCTTCATCCCAGGCATGCAGGGATGGTTTAATATACGGAAAACCATCAACGTGATCCATCATATAAACAAACTGAAAGAACAGAACCACATGATCATTTCATTAGATGCTGAGAAAGCATTTGACAAAATTCAACACCCCTTCATGATAAAAGTCCTGGAAAGAATAGGAATTCAAGGCCCATACCTAAACATAGTAAAAGCCATATACAGCAAACCAGTTGCTAACATTAAACTAAATGGAGAGAAACTTGAAGCAATCCCACTAAAATCAGGGACTAGACAAGGCTGCCCACTCTCTCCCTACTTATTCAATATAGTTCTTGAAGTTCTAGCCAGAGCAATCAGACAACAAAAGGAGATCAAGGGGATACAGATCGGAAAAGAAGAGGTCAAAATATCACTATTTGCAGATGACATGATAGTATATTTAAGTGATCCCAAAAGTTCCACCAGAGAACTACTAAACCTGATAAACAACTTCAGCAAAGTGGCTGGGTATAAAATTAACTCAAATAAATCAGTTGCCTTCCTCTATACAAAAGAGAAACAAGCCGAGAAAGAAATTAGGGAAACGACACCCTTCATAATAGACCCAAATAATATAAAGTACCTCGGTGTGACTTTAACCAAGCAAGTAAAAGATCTGTACAATAAGAACTTCAAGACACTGAGGAAAGAAATCGAAGAAGACCTCAGAAGATGGAAAGATCTCCCATGCTCATGGATTGGCAGGATTAATATAGTAAAAATGGCCATTTTACCAAAAGCAATCTACAGATTCAATGCAATCCCCATCAAAATACCAATCCAATTCTTCAAAGAGTTAGACAGAACAATTTGCAAATTCATCTGGAATAACAAAAAACCCAGGATAGCTAAAGCTATCCTCAACAATAAAAGGACGTCAGGGGGAATCACTATCCCTGAACTCAAGCAGTATTACAGAGCAATAGTGATAAAAACTGCATGGTGTTGGTTCAGAGACAGACAGGTAGACCAATGGAATAGAATTGAAGACCCAGAAATGAACCCACACACCTATGGTCACTTGATTTTTGACAAAGGAGCCAAAACCATCCAATGGAAAAAAGATAGCATTTTCAGCAAATGGTGCTGGTTCAACTGGAGGGCAACATGTAGAAGAATGCAGATCGATCCATCCTTATCACCCTGTACAAAGCTTAAGTCCAAGTGGATCAAGGACCTCCACATCAAACCAGACACACTCAAACTAATAGAAGAAAAACTAGGGAAGCATCTGGAACACATGGGCACTGGAAAAAATTTCCTGAACAAAACACCAATGGCTTATGCTCTAAGATCAAGAATCGACAAATGGGATCTCATAAAACTGCAAAGCTTCTGTAAGGCAAAGGACACTGTGGTTAGGACAAAACGGCAACCAACAGATTGGGAAAAGATCTTTACCAATCCTACAACAGATAGAGGCCTCATATCCAAAATATACAAAGAACTCAAGAAGTTAGACCGCAGGGAAACAAATAACCCTATTAAAAAATGGGGTTCAGAACTAAACAAAGAATTCACAGCTGAGGAATGCTGAATGGCTGAGAAACACCTAAAGAAATGTTCAACATCTTTAGTCATAAGGGAAATGCAAATCAAAACAACCCTGAGATTTCACCTCACACCAGTGAGAATGGCTAAGATCAAAAACTCAGGTGACAGCAGATGCTGGCGAGGATGTGGAGAAAGAGGAACACTCCTCCATTGTTGGTGGGATTGCAGACTGGTAAAACCATTCTGGAAATCAGTCTGGAGGTTCCTCAGAAAATTGGGCATTGAACTGCCTGAGGATCCAGCTATACCTCTCTTGGGCATATACCCAAAAGATGCCTCAACATATAAGAGACACGTGCTCCACTATGTTCATCGCAGCCTTATTTATAATAGCCAGAAAATGGAAAGAACCCAGATGCCCTTCAACAGAGGAATGGATACAGAAAATGTGGTACATCTACACAATGGAATATTACTCAGCTATCAAAAACAACGAGTTTATGAAATTCGTAGGCAAATGGTTGGAACTGGAAAATATCATCCTGAGTGAGCTAACCCAATCACAGAAAGACATACATGGTATGCACTCATTGATAAGTGGCTATTAGCCCAAATGCTTGAATTACCCTAGATCCCTAGAACAAACGAAACTCAAGACGGATGATCAAAATGTGAATGTTTCACTCCTTCTTTAAATGAGGAAAAAGAATACCCTTGGCAGGGAAGGGAGAGGCAAAGATTAAAACAGAGACTGAAGGAACACCCATTCAGAGCCTGCCCCACATGTGGCCCATACACATAGAGCCACCCAATTAGACAAGATGGATGAAGCAAAGAAGTGCAGACTGATAGGAGCCGGATGTAGATCGCTCCTGAGAGACACAGCCAGAATACAGCAATACAGAGGCGAATGCCAGCAGCAAACCACTGAACTGAACTGAGAATAGGTCCCCCGTTAATTAATTATATTAAATAACGAACACTGAACTTTTGGGCATTGTTTAATTTATTGAACCCTTAATATGAGCACATGTATGAGCAAAGCAATAGGACTCTGCATGAATTATTTTATATAAGTGACAGTCTCATAATGTGGGTCAATATTTAATCCTTCTACAGATGATGAAATAGAAACACTAAGCACTTAAGTCACTTGCTTAAGTGAGATCTCAGATACACATCTTGATGTGTTCAACTCATAAATCCAAACTCAACAGTAATTTTATATCTATGACCAATTTTGTATAGGAAAAATGCTCCAGAATAATGAACACCCAGTGTTTACAGTTTGTAGTGATTACTTGTGATGGTGAGGTTATATGTAGTTTTTGTTCTTATTACCCTTTCCTGAGTAATCTGAAAATTAACTGATTTACATGGATTGTTTCCAAAATCAGAAAAAATAAAATTTTAATGATTTTATTATCATGTGTATAGAACTTGGTCTTCATCTATATCTGTTCACCATGTGTATTACTGCTGGCCATGGAGGCCAGAAAAGAGCACTGGATCCCCTGGAACTGGAGCTACAAATGACTGTAAGCCCCCATGCAGCTGGGAATCAAACCCAGGTCTTCTGGAAGAGCAGCCAGTGCTCCTAATCATCGAGTCATTTCTACAGCCCCCATAAACTTTTATTTTTTAAAAAAGCCTTTGTTCACAACTTGTAGGAAGCAAGGCATGGAGGAGTAACTTCATTATTATAGAGCATTAATAAATAATATCTTACACATGTATTGTTGTGAATGGGTGCAAATACCATCATAATGTATGCATATCAGCAGTTCAGTGTGTCATATGTTATTCAATTGATATTAGAACACAATTGTATCATATGGAGATCCATAATATTTTACATATGAAAATACTAATACACGGGGTGGGATCTGGCATAGACTAGAATATGTATACACACGCAGTTTCTGTAGTGTGTCTGCTAAATAACTTGCCTTCTCCCCCACCCCCAGGGAATCAGGAGGAAATAGAGAGGAATACTGAGACTTTGCACATTATTAAAAAGTTAAGCTAGCAGGCTGGCTTCCTGGAGAAAACAATTTACAAGGATGAGAGAGTGTGGGGCAGGAAGGGGATGATGGACATTCTCTACTGGAAAGAGAGCACCAGGGATGAAGTCTCATCCCCAGCTCCAAGTGATGCCACTACCTCAGCAGAGCAATACCTACCACGCCCTAGGGCCAGGGTAGTTTCTAACCAGCAGGAAGACCTGGGAGGAAGAGGAGGGGGGAATCTGGGACAAGGGAAAGCAAAGCATAAGGAACTTTCCTTACACCAAACTCCCTCAAAGGTCAGTAGGCACCTGCCTTCCTCTCCTGCATTCTTTCCTCTCCCTTTTGGAATATGTCCTTTGTTCTCAATTACTGTGCATCTTATTAACCCCCATTAAGTCCCCAAAACATACGCCTCCATAGGATTCTAGTGATCCCATTACACATAAGCAATCATCTGGTGACAGAAACTGAAACACTCGAGATTGCATCCTTGACATTGGTGGCCTAATTGCCAGACGTTAATAGTCACACTTCTAGGTATGTAGTTCAGTCATCGAGCACTTGCTCAGCATATTCAAAGTCCTCAGTTCAGTCTACACACACACACACACACACACACACACACACACACACACACACACACACACACTCACCAGTTACACTGCGAAATAAAAGATGATCCTTATTCCTCTAGAAACATAGAATCTCTTCAGGTGCGAAAAGTGAAAACATCACAAGCTACAACCAAACTTGCTACAATGGGTATAAAGTTAAAGGGCAAGAAAAGGGAGGCAGAGAGAGGAATGAGATTGGGCATCATCTAGATTTTAACAATAAAGGGGAAAAGACTGGAGGAGAGACCTGTATATTAAAACAGACTTTAGAGCTAGTGAGATAGCTCAGTGGGCAAAAGTGTTTGCAGTATAGACCTGGTGAACTGAGCTTGATCCCAGGATCACATGATGGAAGGAGAGAACCATCCCCCACAAGTTGTCCTCTTACTCTCTCTCTCTCTCTCTCTCTCTCTCTCTCTCTCTCTCTCTCTCTTAAATGTGAGGCTCACTCTTGTATCTCCAACATTCAGGAAGCAGTGGAGCGACTATGGCCAACCTGAGGCTTCTAGGCCAGTCAGGGCGATATTGCAAGACTCCATCTCAAAACGAAGTGGACTTGAACCCTTCATTTAACAGAGGTTCTCCAATTTAGATTTCTTCACTTTAATAAATATTCAATGTTTCCATAGCATGCTGAGCAACAGAGAGGGAAAGTTGGGTAAAGGAGGTACGGAGCTCTCTGCACTGGTTTGCAACTCCCTTGTAAATCTAGTTATTCCAGAGTAGAAGGTTCAAAAGAAGAAAACTTTAATTTTGAATGGTTAATAATAAGTCATAGGTATTAGGGGATTGTATCCGGACATGTATACCATAGATAATAATGAAGAAGATGACTCTAGGTTTTCAGATAATGGTTACTTGGAGGGGAGAAAGAGGATTGGGATGGGAATAGATCAGGCACATGAAGAGGATGTGGGCTAACTTGGAGGTCCTGTCCTAATGGTGTTTACCAGGTGTTGTCTGATGATAGTCATTAATCCATACACATATTTAAATAGGTTGTTTTAAATCTGGGTTCTATTTTATGGTGAGCGAGCAAGAGTACAACTAAAAGAAGGACTTAAGGGCTGGAGAGGTGGCTCTTTCGGAGGGCCTGAGTTCAAATCCCAGTCACCATATTGTGGCTCACAGCCATCTGTAATGGGATCTGATGCCCTCTTCTGGAATGTTTATGAAGACAGCTACAGTGTACTCATATACATTAAATAAATAAATAAAACTTAAATGCCACAATATCCAAATATAATCAGTGAATCTTGTTTGGAATGAAGTAAGAAGACCTTTCACTATGTATTGAATATTAGCCATTGTTAGAGAATCCTTACATCTTACTATTAAGGGAAACAGTAGTAGTGATATGGTCGAAGAAGACATATGTAGTTTTCCACCTCCATAATGAAGGATTTAGTGATAGAACAGCACGAGGTCACACAGTTGCTGTAAAATACTCCTTCCAAATAAGCATTCAGATGAACAATTATGTTAAAATGTTAATAGTTGGGGCTTTTGGGTTTTTTTGTTTTGTTTTGCTTTGTTTTTTCTTTTCTTTTTTTCGGAGCTGGGAACCAAACCCAGGGCCTTGCGCTTCCTAGGCAAGCGCTCTACCACTGAGCTAAATCCCCAACCCCGGGGCTTTTTGTTGTTGTTGTTGTTTGTTTGTTTGTCTGTTTGTTTTTCTGGTGCTTGGGTTTAAACAATACTTAATAAAAATGTAAAGGTGAAATTGTGTTCTACTCTCTACTTTTGTGTACATGTAGAAAAAGTGTGAGTCAGGGCAACTTCTCATCAGGCAGCTTGAGGGCAACACAGACCCAATTCCAGGTGCCCCTCACTCTCTATCCCCCAAAACAGTCTTCTCACCAGTCACCTCCTTCAGTTTATACCCCTTGTAGTCTCAGAGTGGCCTGTGAGAGTTTCCTCTCTCTGGGTATCTGCCACTTAGACTGGATGACGGTCATGCTCTCCTTTCTTCATCGTGATGTCCCCATAGTCACAGGAAAGAGTCAAAGGGCAGTGGGCAGGGCTAGACCTGTGGGCCATCCCGGGTGCTACTGAACCGGCCTCTGCAGTGGGTGGAGGGAGGGAATTATGGAAAAGAGGGGAGAGGGCAAGTGTCAGCTCTTCATAGTCCCAGGCATTCACTGTTAAGGGAGCATCCAGAGACTTGTGGCACCTTTCATTGGAACAGGCTCTAGGACCTTTACCTCCCTCAGGGCCCTGGGCATCATGTCTTGCTCTATGAAGCTTGAATACTTACAAAGTCTGAGTCTTCTGCAGTGGCCCTTGAGCTACCTTGCTATCTGTGAGTACTGAATCAAGAGTGCATAGTAAGAAAACAATTCAAGAAGGCAGGGCCAGATCTGGGTGATATTCTTATGGTCTCATTCTTGGCCTTTTGATCAATTTAGATAGCACTAGAGAGCTGTGCCATGGAGTCTTGAGCTCTATGTACCCTGAAAGAAAAGGAAGAGATGGAGTCCCAGGGCACAGTGAGAACAGACGGGAGCACGGAGCACAGCCAGGATAGATATGAATGTACCAGTTAATTCCAGGTATTCCTTCACCTGCACTACCTATAGAGAGGAAATGTGATCGTGAGGGTTTCTTTAGGAACGTGCAATAGCACAGAGGAGCTGGCGACATTGCAGTTAGCGAAATGGAGCCTGTGGAGGTTTTGCATTGTTTGTTCTCTTGTTTGCCTTTGTTGCTGTTTTGTTGATGGGTGGTTGAACTTTAAGAGACAAGTCTACGCTCAGCATGGTGCCTAACTCATCCTCTTTTTTTTTTTTCTTTTTTTCGGAGCTGGGGACCGAACCCAGGGCCTTGCGGTTGCTAGGCAAGCGCTCTACCGCTGAGCCTAATCCCCAACCCCCTAACTCATCCTCTTGTCTCAGAGTCTGTGTGCTAGAATTACAGGTGTATGCCAGTGTGCCCAGCTATATAGCCAGCATTTGAGTTTTCTGCTCTGAGAGTGTAGTGGTAGTGTAGAGTGAAAGAAAGACGATGAAAGGGGTGTTGAATTGGCAAGAGGACAAGGACAGTGGGTAGGAAACAGTACAGGGATGGAGATATTGGATGGGAATGGCCAAGAGAAAGGACGACAATCTGAGAAGGAAGAAATGCAGATCCATACTCTATTACAATTCTGGGACTGTGGATACTAAGGGAGAAAGGGGGAAAGAAGGGAAAAAATAGCTGAATGTGAGCAGTAGACTTGAAGCTTGTTCTGGGCACAGAGCCAAAGTACAGGGATGGTGACTAGACAGGGAGTTACGGGAACGAGATGAGAGGAGAAGTGAGGATTGCACATGGTAGATGACAAGAAATTTCTGAAGGGCAAATGTCAGACTGTGCTGACGCCCAGGGCAGAGCATGGGTAGTATGAGGTAGTAGTAATAAGAGTGGATATGGCCAAATTCTGCTACCAGTACAAATTTGGTTTGGTCTCCTCTTTCCTCAGTTTGGATCGTGCAGCCATTGTTCTTTAGCCTATTTTTCACACCCTTGTGGCTGCTACCATCACTTTACGTTGTGTGGTTCATTCTGGACTGGAAGACTCCAAATCAAGGTAAGATTCATGAACCTAGAAAAAAGAATATTCCACCATAGCCTAGAACCCTGCTTTCAGGGGGTTCCACTTACCATGCCACAGACCTCTCTCCTAAGTTCTTAGAGGCACAAATGCTAGACAGCTGAAACCATTCTGGGATGTCTTCCTTCCCTCTTGGATGTAGTCCCTCCAAGTTTCTAGGGCATCTCTGTGTGAGTAAGAGGCATGGGATGGCGATACTAATATTATCCTCTACTGGCACTTTGGTCTCAGGTGGCAGGCGTTCAGCCTGGGTAAGGAACTGGAACATCTGGACCCACATCAGGGATTATTTCCCCATTACAGTAAGTATTCCTTCCCCCAGCGTCCCTCTCAACATTCAAAATGCAGGCACTCTACCAAATGACTTGGAGTGTCCATAAGAAAACTGAGCATCTTGGCAAAGTGTCAGCTATGGCTAGATTACAGCATGGTATTCTTTACCTTACTGAGATAGTTTGGAAACTCTTGGTATGACCCGTCATATGACATAGGCTGAAGGAAAGTATCCTTCAGTTTAACAAACATGATTCAAAAACTTCCACTAGTCACAAGTTTGGGCTCCAGAGAAGTAACGACAATGAGATAAATTCTTTATGAGCAAGAAGCTCCCATCTGCTGGGGAGAACAGGTAGGTACATGGTGCAAGACACAGAAGTGATTCTGATGAAAGACAGAGAGGAAATGCTTCACAGATGTGGCAGTATTTAAGCAAGTGGCTCATCAGTTTCACTTGTCCCAGATCCTATCTTGTCACCCCAGAGCTGTGGAGATCAAAGTGCATGCCTCTTGAAACCCTTGTGTGCTTTGCCTGTTAGGCAGCTAGTTCAGAGATTACCTAAATCCCTGGCTTGTCTTCGCCTCGCTGCTCCATGGGAGCTCATTCCGCCCTCTATGCCATTTGTTTCCATGGTTGCAGATCCTGAAGACTAAGGACCTGTCACCTTCACAGAACTACATCATGGGGGTCCACCCCCATGGTCTCCTGACCTTCGGTGCCTTCTGCAACTTCTGTACTGAGGCCACAGGCTTCTCGAAGACCTTCCCAGGCATCACTCCTCACTTGGCCACACTGTCCTGGTTCTTCAAGATCCCCCTTATTAGGGACTACATCATGGCCAAAGGTGCTGCTGATCAAACTCACTGGAGCTTCTGGTCCATTTCACTGTAGCTCTTTTGTAACGCATCCTTTTAAGCCTCTTCCCCACTGCACCATTCCTTTGCCCAGTAATCATAGTGTGGAAGCCAAAGTATGTGTCCTGGAGTTAACCTGTCCAGCTTAAATCTTGGCACTGTTGCTTGTTGTAAGATCATAAGCAAATCAGCTAACTTCTAGTGGACTCAACTTCCTCACCTGAAAAATAGTGCTGAAATAATATAGCAGTTATATAAGGGTTCTTTTAAGAATAATATCTTAAATAAGTAAAGCATTCAACATGATGCCTGGCACAGAGTGTGTGCTCAATGAGCAGTGGGTATAGCTATTAATAGAAAGAAATGGGTAGAAAAAAATTGGAATTCAGAAAGTTTTATTTATCCCACTGAAAACCACCATGCTGTAGCTTGTGTCCAGTGCTTTCTGTAGACACTGCCTTCAAGTGAAACATTCTCTCGTGGCCTTCTCCTCACCACACTTCCGTCCCATCTCCTTGAGCTTTTCCTCCTATAAGCCATGGGAACACAGAAGCCAGCCTCTTCTCTCTGACTTGCTCCTCTCCTGATGACTTTGTCCCCTCTGTGCCTTGATTCTCTCTAGGAGTGTGTTCTGTGAGCCAAGCATCCATCGACTACCTGCTGAGCCATGGCACTGGAAACCTCGTGGGCATTGTTGTGGGAGGAGTGGGAGAGGCCCTACAGAGTGTGCCGAACACCACCACCCTCATCCTCAAGAAGCGCAAAGGGTTTGTGCGCACAGCCCTCCGACATGGGTAGGTGGCCGCCAACAGGAGGAGTAAGTGTCCCTCTCTGCACAATATGACCCTGGAGATTGTACTAAGATGAGTACCATTTGAGTTTTATGGATTTTTTTAAAGCTTTAGTCCATATGCTTCCTCTAAGCAAGCTGTACTAGTTCCTCTGAAGTCAGACTATGAGCTCAGAGAGAATGTTTAGGGCAATTATGCTTAGGCTAACATGTCGATTACATCCACATTGTTTCTGTGGCTAGTAGATGCAATCCACATTTGTCTGTTGATAGTAAGTGCAAGGCACCCTGCAGAGCAATTAGTCGTGTGAAGAGCTGGAGCATGATTTAAAATCCTGGCTCCATGAGGCTTGACATATAGTTGAGCGGTAGAGCAACTGCCTAACATGCATGAGTCTCTAGGTTCCATCCTACCACTAGGTGATGATGATGATGGTGGTGATGGTGATGGTGATGGTGGTGGTGATTGTGGTGATGATGGTGGTGGTGGTGGTGATGATGATGGTGGTGGTGATGTGGTGATGATGGTGGTGGTGGTGGTGATGATGATGGTGGTGGTGGTGATGATGGTGGTGGTGATGTGGTGATGATGGTGGTGGTGGTGATGATGATGGTGGTGGTGATGGTGGTGGTGATGATGATGATGGTGGTGGTGGTGGTGGTGATGGTGATGGTGATGGTGATAATGATAGCATCCATGGATGTATGACTTACCATGAAAGCAGGAATATCATTATAAGCCTTGGGATTTTCATCTTCCCAACATGACTACTGATCATTGTTCTTCCTGCATGAGGTAACTGGACTTTACAGCTCAGGTAGACCTTTAACATGATCCCCCCTACATCAGCTTCATGGATAGCTTTGATTCCAGATCTAAGCCACCAGATCCAGTAAGTTATGAATGAATTCATTCATATAAAACACCGACTGTGTACCTTGTACATAGTGGGTGATTGATAAACATCGGGTGCACTGTTCTGAGAAAAGAAGAAAAAGTGAAGGCGCCGGTGTCTGGAGTAAGAGGGGTCCTAACCAGTTCAGTAGTCTAGCTCACTGAACACAAGGGCAATTGTCCATTGCATACTCAGGGATCAGGCGATTCTGTCTTCAAATGACCTTACCTGAGGGGTCTATCATTTTGAAGTATAAGAGAGCTTTGAGTTGGAGCCAGGAGCCCTGGGTTCTAGTCTAGGCCCTGCTACTCTCTGGCTGCCTGCAGAATCTTTATTCTTCTGGGCCTGAGTTGGGTTTCCCCACTACAGCCTCACTATTATGAGGAACCAATTAAGTAGTACGAGTCAAAATGCTGTGTTCACTTTTCCTCACTTAAAGAGCCTGGTCTTTTCCCTAGAGCACTCTTCTCAGTGGGTTCTTGTGGCCTTTAGAAATGAAATTATGTGGGTTGGGGATTTAGCTCAGTGGTAGAGTGCTTGCCTAGCAAGCGCAAGGCCCTGGGTTCAGTCCCCAGCTCCGAAAAAAAAAAAAAAAAAGAAATGAAATAATGTTCTGTGCTAGAATCCCAAGGACAGTACCTTATATTGCTCTCCTCAAGGGAGGGGCACTTCCTATATGTGCATTTATACACATCGCTGACTTCTTTTTTTCATAAAAAATGTTTTATTGGAAATAAAGTTTTCATACAATATATTCTGATCATGGTTCACCTCCCTATTCTCCTTCCAGATCCTCACTACCTGGCATTCTCTTTTTTTAATTAGCTGTATTTCTTTATTTACATTTCAAATGTTATTCCCCATCACTGACTTCTTATTTCTCTAGCAGAAAGTTAGATGTTTCCTCCTTGAACCCCCTGGAAGCTTTTCACCATGTGGGTCTCGGAGTGTCTCTTCCTGTCTATATCTCTATATTTTGCCCTTGTAATCCAGGCTAGATATAACACCCTCATTGGCCTGGAAATTTTCAAGACAAGGCATACCACATAGGGAACCCTGTTTAATGTAAAAAAAGAATGCTTTAGGACTTTAATGTTGTATCTTAATGGGAGAGTGCCTGGCCTTGAACTAAAGTCCTTCCAACATGCTTCCCGCAATAGCCTGAATCTGAGAAATGAGCATTTTCCTACAGGGCTCATCTGGTCCCTACCTTCACATTTGGAGAAACAGAGGTATATGACCAGGTAGTGTTCCATGAGGAGAGCCGGATGTTCAAGTTCCAAAGCTTCTTTCGCCGGATCTTCGGGTTCTATTTTTGTGTCTTCTATGGACAAGGCTTCCATCAAGAATGTAAGGGACTCCTACCATACCACAGACCCATCGTCACTGTAGGTGAGTGCTGCTCTCAGCCTCAGGTCCATCTAAGCTTTCCCTCCATCCATCTAACTGCATCGTACCCCTCCTCCATCAAAGAAGAGGGCAGCAGAGTGGGAGAAGCTGTGCTGATTGGAGTGGCCAGAGTATCTGGCACTTTGACTCTTCTCGTTTTCATCTCTTTTGACAGTTGGGGAACCTTTGCCACTACCCCAGGTTAAAAACCCAAGCCCAGAGATAGTGGACAAATACCATGCACTCTACATGGATGCCCTGTACAAGCTGTTTGAGCAACACAAGGTCCAGTATGGCTGCTCCGACACCCAGAAGCTGATGTTCTTGTGATCAAAGCAACTGTGTGCATCCTAGAGCATGGCAGAACCTGTGGAAACTGTGTTGCCTAGAACTGGAGTCCTGGGAAAGGGGGAAAGTAAGGAAGATGAAGGAGGTTATGTGTGCAGTCAGGGAGGGGACATTAAGAGCTCCTTTGTGACCATAATGCTGCCCCTGCCTGCACCCTCACAGGAGTTGTCCCTGAGGATCTCCACCCAGACATTCTTCAGAGGGGACATCCTGAGGCCCCTCTTAGCCCATGCACTTTCTGAACCTGAAATTCTTGAATCCAATCCAATTTTTAAAAAAATTTTAATAAAAGATTAAATTAATATGTACTTTGCATGTCATAAATTTAGCCAATGGAAGGACAAAGTTCAGCAGTGGAATGCCCACCACAAGCTACTTTTGGAGGTCTTTCAAGCACCGCTAGAAACTCAACACACATCGGCAGTCACTGCCCACTCCCGCAGTACGTGGCAACCACTGATTCACCTTCTGTTTCCAAGGCTTGGCCAGCCTGTGCATTGCATGTTTATGAAACGGTATAGTATGTGCTCTTTCATGGTTGACTTCTTTCTTTCAGCATGTTTTCAAGGTTCTTCCATATTATGGAATGGAACAGTGCTCCATTCTTTGTGACTGAATAACAACCTGTTGTGGTAAAGTGCATTTTGTCTATCCAGCCACTAGCAGAAGGACATCTGGGGTTTTTTCCCACCTTTTAGCTACTATGAATAGTGCTGCTACAACTATTCATACCCAATTTTAAAACTAATCTTCTGTCCTCAGATACAAAGGCTTGCTTCCACACCACTGTCAAGCATGGTTGCGAACAGATAAGAGGCACCTTACTTGAGATCAGTTCTCAGTCGGCACAAGCATTTCACAGACATTTTCCTTTTGGTGATCTTTGACCATGTTAACCCTTACTAAACTCCATCTATACTTTTTGTTTTCTGAAAAGTGTACTCTGATACTTTATTTTTTTTCTTGTTTTTGTTTGTTTGTTTGTTTTTGTTTGAGATGGTATCTCATTAGCCCAGGCTGGCTTCAAACTTGCTATGTATCAGAAGATGACCTTGAACTTCTGACCCTCTTGCCTCTACCTCCTTAGTGCTGGGATTGCATGAATGTGCCACCATGCCTCATTTATGTGGTGCTGGGAATGGAACCCAGGGCACAGAACAAGCTCAGGAA
The DNA here is from genome assembly GCF_021556685.1 of Rattus norvegicus. Taxonomy (NCBI): domain Eukaryota; kingdom Metazoa; phylum Chordata; class Mammalia; order Rodentia; family Muridae; genus Rattus; species Rattus norvegicus. The sequence continues at coordinate 73,682,729 of NC_141554.1, forward strand.
ATAGGATATCTGTGTGTCCCACTACCAACTGAGACACGTCTCTCCTGCATTTTGAGAAATTTAGAGGAGAAAACTATAGCGATTTAGTCCATTATTGTCATGGTGGGAAACATGGCAGAGTGAAGGCAAGTATAGTGTTGGAGAAGGAGCTGAGAGTTGTAATATCTTGATCAGCAGGCAGCAGAAGGAAAGTGTTCCACACTGGGTGGGGCACATATACAAAGCCCGACTCCAGAGTGACACACTTCTTCCAACAAGGCCACGCCTACACCAATAAGGTCATACCTACTAATAGTGCCACTCCCTATGGGTCGAGCATTCAAACCCATGAATGTATGGAGGCCATACCTACTCTAACCACCACATCCAATAAACACCTTTCACTCATCATGCCCTGTCCCAGGCAAATCATCTCCTTCCTTCCTATTCCCAAATCATATCAATTTTAGTACCTTTTTTTAATCCAACAAGCTCCTCCTCTCCCCTACTGTTGTAATCCAGTTAAAGACCTTACCAAAATTCGTAGACTATTCCTATTCTTTCTAGTAAAGTCTGCTTTAATCAACTCTTCCATCAAGCTTACCTTGCTGAATCTTAAATCTGATTAGTCCCCCTCTAAAATCATCTCTTATATATTTGGTTGTGAGCCTAGCCTTTAACAGCTGAGCCATCTCTCCAGCCCCTAAAATCATTTCTTATTTCTACAATGGCCCTACCAAAATATCCTAGCTTATGCTCTAGATACCATTAATGTTCTTAGACGCTAATAATTACTACATAGAAGACAATATTCAAAATGAGTGTGGGAGGCACTAGAATAGATAGATGTACTTGCTGAAGTCTGTTTAGAGCCTTTGAATTTAGTTTTAAAGTTTGAACATTAATAGACACTAATTTTCCTTTTAAAATATTTTATTAATTTTTCAAGAATTTCATACATTGTGTTTTGATCATATTCATCCTTTCCACCATCTCTTCCAAGATCCACTTCCCCATTCCATACCTACTCGACTATGTGCCCTCATTGTTTTAATCCATCAAGTCCCAAGTACTTAAACATTTTTGAGTATGTGACCATCCATTGGAGTACGTTAGACCTGCCAGGCACCATGCCCTTAAGGAAAGCTAACTCTTCTTTTCTTGGCACCTGTCAGTTACCGATAGCTCCTCGGTTGGATTTTGTCTGGCTTGTGCAGATCTTAATGCGTGCTGTCAGAACTGTTTTAAGTTCATATGTGTGACTCCCCTACTGTGTAAAAAGACATTGATTCCCTGTAGGAATCCACCCCTTCTGCCTCTTGAAATCTTTCTGCCTCCTCTTCCACAATGATCTCTGAGCCTTAGAAGGTGATGGGGCTGGATATACATGGCCCATTTAGAGCAAAGCATTCCACAGCGCAGCACTTAATTGCTACAGTTGCTACACAGTTGACCAGTTGTGGGTCTCTGTGTTTATTGCCATCTACTGCGAAAACAAGCATCTCTGATGAAGGCTGAAAACTTCACTATTGCATCTGGGATCCAGAGGGCAGGTACAGGGCGCCCAGTCTTCAGGCAGGTCATGGGGGCAGGTGGGGTTGGGAGAGCAAGTCTGTACATAGTGATTTTCCAAAGGGGAGTATTCAGCATCCCAAAGCTTACCTGCAGATAGAAACCTTATTTCAAACAATACTCATTAAAACGGGACATTTAACGTTCCTCTATACGATGCTGAGTTACAGGATGAACTCCTTAGCATGGCAGAGAATACTGCTAGTAATATGAAATGGCTGGTTTGTTTTGGGTCCTCTCAGAATGGGAGGAAAGTTTTGTAAAAGTGGGTTTACAGAATGAATTATAACTTCATAACGAGTGATCAAAATGTAATTAAATCCATGGATAATTGGTTTTGAAGGGTTCTCACTTGTTTCTATTGCAAGTAAAAATAAAAATAGAATTTTTCAGAAAGGCACCAAGGTCACAACATGGAAGCAAGGCTATCTGTATTTACCATCATGGCTCCCTGAGAAGAAAAAGAACAAACGGATAGAAGTTTAAACCTTGACCTTCATATTTGCATATGTGCATGTTATTCCCCAATTCCCTCCCCTGTATCTTTTTTCCTCATCTATACTCATTTCCATCCTTGTCTCGTTCAATATTTTTGGGACACACTAATACCCTTTCTAAAAATATGAATAAGTAAATGAATAAATAGGTAAATATTTTATGAATAAACTTCAAATTTGCTTCAATTTTTAAAAAGCAGAAAGGAATAGTGGCTCAGCCCTAAGAAGTACTTGAATCTGAGTCAAGGAAATAAAAATTCAAGGCCTTTTAGAGCTACGGAGTAAATTCAAGATCAGCTTGGGCAATTTTACGAGAACCTGTCTCAAAACAAAAAGTAAAATGAGGACTGGAGGATAGACCTCAGTGGTAGAGTGGTTTCCAAGCATGAATAGGAGTATATTTCATTTCCACTACACACAAAAAAATACGGAAGAGCGAAAGAGTAATAACATATCAGAGAGACTTTGTTACCATGTTGGTTTGAATAAGAATGTCCCCCATAAGTCCATATGTTTGAATACTTAGTGGAACTGTTTGAGAAGTATTAGTAGTCTTGTTGGAGGTGGTGTGTAGCTGTGCCAGGCTTCAAAAGCCGCCTGTCATTCCCAGTGTACACTGTCTACCTCCTGTTTGTGAGATGTGAGCTCTTACCTGCTGCTCCAGCTGCCTGCGACAATGTCTTCACTCTGCCATCATGAACTCTAACACTCTGAGACCGTATATCCAACTAAAGGCTTTATAAGTTACATTGAACATGCTGTCTTATCACAACCATAGAAAAGTAGCAAAACAATTACCCAAAATCATTTTAGAGAAAAAGACTGAAAAGTTATCCCTTTTCCTGGCATCTTTCCCAAATTGTTGGCATTTTGCAAAACAATTTGGGAAAGCATTCAAGATTCAAAGGACTGATTTTGCCTCTGACAGCAGGTATAAATGAATGTTGAGTTGTTAACCTTTACCCTAGTGGCTAAGTCTTCCACAAGCTTTTATCATGCTTGCTTCCTATCTGGGGAGAAAAAGAAAGAACCAGGCAGTGGTGGCGCACACCTTTAATCCCAGCACTTGGGAGATGGGGGCAGGCAAACCTCTGTGAGTTCAAGGTCAGCCTGATCTACAAAGTGAGTTCAAGGAGGCTGTTTCTCAAATAAACAAAAGCAACAATGAAAACCCCGACTTATTTTCAAAGGAATAGAGCTCCCCTGGAATCACACCATCTAGGTAATCACTTACCTATCTGGAGCCTAATAAAGAAGCCAATTTAAACTGACCCTAAAGGGAACAAGAGTCCCAAGTTCCTGCTAAAATCCAGCTAGTTCTACAGGCCAGAGATCATGGGAGAGGAGAATGGCCATTGAATCCATGAAGTGAGGGAAGGTTCTTTTTGAAGGGTTAGAGACAGTGAACCAGACTTACTGTGGCATTTGCTCTAACTCACTGAGCTTCATTCCTTAGACCCTCTGTCCTTGCCTTTCTTTAGGCAGACAATACAAGTCCACAACATTTGTCAAAGCTCAGTCATATGTCTATATATATATTCCCCTCCCTATTGGAATTCACAACAATGGGCATTATGATGCTCATAAGTCTTAGTAAATCTGGAAGTGAAGAAACATTTATACAAGTGTTTAACCTATACCCTTAAAAGTATAGTAGCGGGCTGGAGAGATGGCTCAGGGGTTAAGAGCACCCGACTACTCTTCCAGAGGTCCTGAGTTCAATTCCCAGCAACCACATGGTGGCTCACAACCATCTGTAATGGGATCTGATGCCCTCTTCTGGTGTGTCTGAAGACAGCTACAGTGTACTTATATATAATAAATAAATCTAAAAAAAAAAAGTATAGTAGCAACTATTACTGTCTTGGAAAATGTGCTTTGGGAAGCTTCATTAGAGAAAATGATAAAGACAAAACCTTCTTTCCTAGAATCACTTTATCCTTCTTCAGTAAAATAAAGAACAAGTTGAATAAAAATAAGTCATTGTATTAACTCCTATTCTGTCCATCAAATCTTTTGATTTTTTTAAAATTCTCTCATATATGACATCCTGACCACAGTTTCCTCTCCCTCCCCTTCCCCGGTCTCTCCTCCCCATTTCCCTTCTTCCCCAGATCTACCTCCTGCACCTCCCGTCAGAAAAATGCAGGCCTCCTGGGGACATCCCAAACATGCCATAGTAAGCTATAGTAAAACCAGGCACATACCATCATATCAAAGCTGGACGAGGCAACCCAGTAGGAGGAAAAGAGTTCCATAAGTAGGCAAAAGAGTCAGGGACAGCCCTAGTTCCCACAAGAACACCAAGCTACTTAACCATAACATATATGCAGAGAATCTAGTTTAGACACCTACAGGTTCCCTGATATCCAGAAATATACATTGGAAAAAGAAAACATCTTTATCAAATGGTGCTGATCTAACTGGCTTTCAGTATGTAGAAGAAAAGAACTAGAGCCATATCTATCATCCTAGGCAAACCTCAATCCAAGTGGATCAAAGACTTCAACAAAAAAACAGAGACTCTAAACCTGATAGAAGAGAAAGTGGGGAATAGCCTTGAACACATTGGGACAGGAGACAACTTCCCAGGCACTAAGATCAACAATTAATAAATGAGACCACATGAAACTGAAAAGCTTCTGTAAGGTAAACAAACTATCATTCAGACAAAATGACAGCCCACAGAATGGGACAGTTCCACATTTGACAGAGGGCTAATTTCATTCATATATATGCATACATATACTAGACATCAACAAACAAAATAATCCAATTCAAAAATAGGGTACAGATCTAAACAGAATTCTCAACAAAGGAATCTCAAATGGCTAAGGAGCACTTAAAGAAATGTTCAAAATCCTTAGCTATCAGGGAAATTCCATCTTAAACCAATCTGAATGGCTAAAATCAAAACACAAGTAACAGCACATGCTGGCGAGCATGCGGAACAAGGGGAACGCCGCTCCCTCCATTGCTGGTGGGAGTGCAAACATAATACACCCACTATAGAAATCAATATGGTGGTTTCTCAGAAAATTGGAAATCAATCTACCTAAAGACCCAGCTATACCTCTCTTGGGCATATACCCCAAAGATGCTCCAACATATGCCAAGGACACGTGCTCCACTATGTTCATAGCAGCTTTATTCATAATAGCCAGAAACTGGAAACAACCCAGGTAGCCCCTCAATGAAGAATGGACAAAGACAAAAACTTTTTAAAAATCAAACCATAATAACTTAAGTTGTCAGAGATCAAAACAATGACTACCCTCTGGAAAGAAATATCCCCAGATTCAGAGTGGTTGATTTCTTATTGATGTTGGAGGTAGAAGGCTATTGTGTAGTAAAAAGAATGAGATTTATGATGAACTCAAGGTAAATATCACTGAGAGTAACACAAATTGAGCAGAAGCCATCGTTCTTGTGTACTGGTTAGTTTTTCTCTTGAGTTTTCCAAACACAATGTATTTTTTTCTTCTCTTGAGCAGATCCAAGAAGATGATAAGGGCCCCAAAGTGTAGTACAGAATTGATGGTGATAATCGGCCTGCCCCAAGAAGTACTTCATCTTCTTTCTCTTAGAGACTCGGTATCTTTTAATAATCTACACTTTAGCTCAAGGATGAATCATTTGTCTTTGTCCCACTTTGTAATCCAAATCCATTGTCTCTGACAACCAAACACACCAAGGTCCCTCATAGACTAGCTCTTTAGTTGCACTGAAGTAACTTTAAAAAAAAAAACACTTTCTTTTAGTGACAATCTACTCCTCAGCTCATGTAGAAAATATCAGCCCTACAGGTTATGCTGTGGGTCCTTCTGAAGAGGGTGCAAAAAAGTAAGAAACTTAGAAACTCACGGTGGAATATAAAAAGTATGACAATGGATCTTCATCTGGAATTTTACTTAAGGCCAGGTGTGGTAGCTCATGTCTTTAATCCCAGCATTCAGGAGGATGAAGAAGTCTAAGCTCCTCCTCCCATCTACATAGTGAGTTCCCGGATAGCCAAGTACATAGTGAGACCCTGCCTCAAAAAAAAAAAAAATCGAAAAAAAATGGATTTGGAGCAGAAGAGAGCTGTCTCAATGGAATGTGTACTACTCTTCCAGAGGACTTGAGTTCACTTCCCAGAACCCATGTCAGGCAGATCAAAACCACCAATAACCCCAGCTCCTGGGGATCAATCTTCTCACACCTCTGAGGGCACCTGCATTCATGAGTACACACACACATTCATTCATTCATTCATTCATCCCCCCCCCCACACACACACATGAGTGGGGTACACATAAACTCACAACTACATTTTTTTAAAAAGAAAATTTATTTACGAATGGTCTCTTTGATCAAAGTCACTGGCTAATGTTTGAGAAGCATAAATCCAAAGCGGCGGGACCTGAAGTGTTTGTTTTAACTGGGTGTCTCATACTTCCTAAAATCTCTTGGTACTTGATGCAGCAATTTATTTTCTTAGTAGTTTTTTTTTAATTCGAATGTTTAAAAAATTGGTCTGTCCTTTTAAAGCTCCCTTTTCCCTTGATGCCAGAAGCTTGACCTGTTTCCTTCCAACTCACCACTAATGCCATCCTTCAGGGTTCCATTCTTAGCCTCCTGCTTCCCACAAGGCTTCGTTTTTGTCATGATCTTAATTATCAATTCTAGGCAGCCCTCCAATGTGGGCTGCTCATCTGGTTTTATTCAAGTTGAAAACTACTGAAAAGGGTTCCCACCTATAGGAGCTGTAATAAATGCTTCTTCATTCATTGCTCCATGGCCTCTTCATCAGAGCCCTGACAAGTAGCTATTCCCATCCTAATTTAGTGATGAGGAAACTGAAGCTTGAAGAGATCAACTACCTTGGCTGAGTTAGCTAGGAAGTATAGGATGAAGGAAACAGAAAACTGTGAGGAAAGTGGAAGTCCAGCTACAGTAGCTCCTGTCTCATCCTCCTTAGCTTTATACACAGGTCAAGTAACCTACGTAGCAAAATAGAAAGGTTCTGGTTAAGGCTACTTCCTCTCAAAACATTTTTACGTGCTTGCCTCAACCCAGCTGTTCCTGATGTCCCTTTAGCTCTTTAATTCCTCCAGATTCAGGGAAGCATCTTAAAGTGGACGATATCCTGGAAAATAAACAACCACCTGAATTGCTAACATGTAATCATATATTACATATTTATTAAGCACCATTTATTTAAACAAACAGAATGATATTTGTTTAGCACTCTAGCACTGCACAGCCTCGCTGCAACCTGAAGAATTACATAAAGCTGAGATTATGATCTTCATTTCATAGATGATGAAATTCTGGCTCAAAGAATTTGAGTGACTCATCCAAGGTGGCACACCTGAGCCCCCTTTTGAGATTCAAGGCCAAACTTGGGTGTTCTGATCTTCGATCCTGTGTTCTTTTACCTATATTCCATTAACTCAAGAGGTTTACAGGTGGGGTACACAAGGCAAGCATGCATGAATAATTAACTGATAACTTAAATTAGTGTCCATAATTTCAAGAAATGTTTAAAAAAAGTGCCAACTGACTGATGTGGACAGTAATTTCAGGAAAAAAAAAATGGAGAGATCACTGTTGGTAAGAATTGATAGAGAAAGTCTCAGAAAATATGTGAGACCTAAGCCTGGTGCCTGAAAAATAGGTAAGACAAGGACAGTGGGGGGTGAGTATATTTGAGTATAGAGGTCAGACAGAAAGAGAGAACAGAGGTAAGAAAGTGCAAGTATTGTCTGGAGAAAGAAGAAAGAGACTGATTTACCTAGAGAAGTGTAGAAATGTAGCTCACTGGTACAAGGGCAAGACCTTAGGCTCTGTCCCAAGAGCCCTACCCCCTCCCACACACATACACACACAAAATAAACAAACAAACCAAAAAACCTGGAAAAGAGAAATTTGTTTTGAAGAACAATAGAAGCAATTCTTGAATTTCTGTCATTTTGACAAAGTATTTTGACAATTAAAAAAAGATCATCAAAGATTTCTAAGAGAGTGAGACTTTGAGAGTAGTATTAGACAGATTGATCTGACACTATGCATTTGTGTGGAAGGTGGCTGGAGGTAAGGATGAGACAGAAACCTATGACGTTGAGTCAGGGAGAAGGTAAAAAGAAGCAGCATTATAATGGTAGCATAGGGACTAGAGAACGAGGCCAATTACAACTGGCAAAGAGAGCAATGTCAGAACTTGGGGAGATAGGGAAAGAGTGGAGTTTCCCCATAGTGTTTGAGCCTAGGTGGTTTAAAGAAAGGTGTCATGAATAGAAATGAGCAAGATGAGTGGGAGAACTGGTTCAGGCAGTTTCATTTTTTAAATTATGGGTTAGAAGCAACAGTGGAAGATCTAGGTGAACCTATCCATCAGCCAGTTGAGTTTAGAGAGACAAAGGTCTGACCTAGCGCCAAGTTGGCATGGTAGAATGAACGGAGTCATGGGAAAGCAGTCCAGGGCCCAGTTTCTACCTGCAACTATGTAGAAAGTCACATGTATGACATTTCACTGGGATTGTTTCTTCATTGGAAAACGAATGGGAACCCAAGCTCTGTATGATCTCCAAGATCATTAAGGACTAGAAGCCAATTGACTTGTATTTACCTGCTATTTGTTCTGTCTAAGAGGAAATAAACAATCTGATGATCAATAGAGGATTAAATAATCTCACATGTCAACAATTGGACAAAAAAATGGTAGCAAAGAAGAGAGAGGAAGTAATCAACGAAAAGCAGAAGGAAAGCAATTCTAAATCTAGGGAATGAAACAAGGGAATGAAGTATTACAATAAGTGGGTTATATAAGTCAAATATGACCAATGATAGTATACATATTAAATAAGTATATTTCAATAGAAATATACCACTAAGATAGTAATTGGAGAGTAGTGCAAATAGTAAACATGGGAGAAAGTGTTCAATGCCATAAGTAAGCGAAGAAGTGAAATTAACAAATTGAATGTTTATCGTCCCCAAAGATTTCCTATAAAGTCTGATCCTGGAACAGCAATGGAACTAGGATAGCCATATATCATTGTGACAGTAAAAATGTATGCAGTCATTGTGAAAAATCACAATCTATAAAAACGCTCATGCTCTTTGGTCTGGTAATTTCACTCTTGAGAACTTGAACTAGAGTTAGAATTACAAAAAGATAAAAGTCACAAACAGGAAGATATTCAAATCACAGAAAAACTGAGCTTTCTAAGTTCAGTAATAAGGGAATAGCCTACTAAGATATAATCTACCAATGGGAGTAATTCTATGTAACTATTAAAATAATAAATGTGAAAGATTGCATCAACCTGGAGAAAGTTTACAATAAGAGAGGCTTATATGTATTTGTTTGTTTTGACACAAGGTCTCGCTATGTAGCCTAGGCTGACTATGTAGCCTAGGCTGACTATGTAGCCTAGGCTGACTTCCATCTTATGTCTGCCGTCAGCTCTTAAGACTATAAGCACACATCCCCACACCTTAACTGCACTAAAAAGCAGGTTTTTAAGAGATGTCTATGCCGTCGTTATACTTCTATAATACATGAGTTCAAACCAAGAAAATGTAGAGTATGGAAAACAGAAATTTGGGGTTGAAATAGGTGATATTTTCTCTCCACATTTCCTTCAGTGTTGTCATAGTGATATTATTTTAAATGTTATTTTTATATTTAAAATACATATAAAAAGGCATGCAGTAGAGTCAAGTAAAGTAGAGAGGTCAAAGAGGGATAAGAGTAGAGAAAATATTAACGTTTTTGCCAAAGATGTAATTTATGTTCTAAGTGCAGGAGAATGGGAGGAACTCGGATTGGGTGAGTTCAGAGGGATCCTGTAAGTGGGGTTTATAGCAGTGAAACTCAGAAACACTAAGTGAATGGTGGCACGATGAGACAGTCAGGTTATATCTTTTTTTTTAATGATGGTATAAAATCAGTGCTAAAAGTAACTGACAAAGATGAAAATAGAGGAATAAAGGACCAAGGCCCTTCATTAAGGGGCCACAGGGAAGAAAGTGATAAAGACAAAGCAGAACAATTATGCAGATATGAACGAAGCATCTAGAGAGGCATTGAGGTATTTACCCAGTCTGGTGCAGTATGTCTTGAATCCCAGCAATAGGGAAGCCAAAAAAATTAAATAAATAAATAAAAAGCAGGTGGATCTCAATGAGTTCAAGGCCATCCAGGTCTCTATGGCTAGTTCTAGCCTAGACAACAGTGCACAGCACAGTGAGATCTTGGGGAGAGACAGGAGGATAAAATAGTAGACCATGAAGTCCTGGAAGTTAGTCTTGACTAAGCATCTTGGAGTTACAGGACCCGATGATGGAGGAGCTTGAATGAGTTGTAATGAAGAGAATAATGTTACTATGTGGGGCCAATGAGTACAAGAGGTGACAGGCAAGGAGACTGTGCTCCTAAGAGTGGGAACCTGGTAAGAATCAAAAAGGCCACTTAATTTACTCCTAATAGAAGAACTCTTGGGCTTCAAGGGAGAGAGATCCATTTAAAGAGCAAAAAGGAGGGCATAGAGGTATCACAGTAAGTTGTTTTACTCTGTAGGCTAGTACCCCCCCTCACCTACTCTCCAGGCAGAGAGAACACTTGAAGCCAATAAGAATTTGGTATGCGTAGATGAGTAAGAGATCACAGAGGGCAGAGAAGGCTGGGGTCTGACTCAGAAGGCCAATAGGCTGTCAGGTGATTTCGCAGGAAAAGAGGCTGAAAAGAGACTGCCCTTCTCGTGAATGCCCGCCCAGAAACTCTTACTTCTCATGCTCAGGGTTCCTCAGCTCTATACACCCACCAGATCCTCCAGCTCCATAAGACCTGTGGCAAGAGGACTGGACAGGTGGGAAACTGAGTGCTCCACCCTGGTCTTGAAATCCTATAGCCTGACTAAAAAGAGCTGGTGACAGGTTTATCCTTTATCTAACTAGAGTTAGAAAAGAGAGAGAGAGCAGCGAAGAGTCAGTTCTAGGCGTCTACTCCTGTCACCACCCTAGCCTGCACAAACCTGCTTTGCCCACCAGTACTAGAACTTGAAGCCGTATACTATAGAGGTTTTCTTCCTTCTCGGTCAGGGCTGTCCGCTCCTCCTCTCATTAAACATTTGGGAGCTATCAAGCGTGTTCTCAGCAGTCCTAGAGGTAGGTGTAATCTCATTCCTGTTTCCAAGGCTGCTATAAACCTGGACCCTGCTTCCTGCGGCTCCTTAGTGTCAGCACCCAAGAGCATTATTCTCTTTTCATGGATGCTCAAGCTGGTATGTGGGGCTCTGCGAAGCAGACTCACAGGCCTTGTACCCTATTTCAGCACATTGGCAAATGTCTTTGTGAGGGAGCCAGGAAGTGGGTGTGGATGCTTACATGTGGCTTATATGGTATCTGTGCTATGCTATCACCCCAGCTTCCTGATTCAGTCTTTAGATTACTCTGCTCTTCACCCCTACAGTTGAATTCTCTACTCTGGTCAGAGAAATCCATGCCATGGAAGGACCTGGGCAAATGATACTGAGGTTCTAGAAACAGGAACAGTGGCCCCAGGTAGGGATAGAAGAAGAGAAAGTAGAGGCAGAGGAGTAGCTCCTTCAAACTTCGGCTATAAAAGAGGACAGCTGATGCCCCTGTCAAGTGATACTAACAAGCTCCCTCCCCTCTGCCCTGCAGTTAGTTCCCTTCATATCCAGCAGCAGGGTTACAATCGATCTCCCTCATAAGCAGAGAAGGTGCTGTCTTGGTGGGTGTCCGCCCACCTGCTGATGCTTTCCTCATGTAGAGTCACCAAGGCCAGGGAGGAGGCAGCTGTTCGGGGCTTGGGTTTGCTGCCTCGGCATAGCTGCTGGAGCTGGTTTCGATACTTGTCCCCCGTGAAGAGATAGAGCACTGGATCAAGACAGCTATTAGCACTGGCCAGGGGTCGAGTCACCTTGTAAACCACATTGACAATGTTCAGCACATGACAGTCAGCTTGCAACAGTCTTGCCTGGTAATAAATTGTGCGGGTGATGTGGAAAGGCACGAAGCAGACAGCAAAGACAGTCAGCACCACAGCAATGGTACGGAGGGAACGGAGCCGAGAAGATGACTGTCCAGCTCCTGGCAAAGGTCGATACAGTCGCCGGGCCATGAGTCCATAGCAGACCAGGGTGATCAAGAAGGGCAAACCAAAGAGCAGCACCATGACTGCCGAACTGAAGTAGACGTAGTGGTCAAACTCCTCTGGCAGAGTAGTGTCATGGCACAGGATGGTAGTTCCATTGGCATTGGTTGTCACAAAGAAAAGATTGGGCACGAGGCAGCCAGCTACTACCAACCAAACACCCAGGCAGAGAAGGCTTGCAAATCGAGGGCGGCCCCAGCGGATTGCCCGCAGTGGGTGGCAGATACCCAGGTATCGGTGCACACTGATGCAGGTGAGGAAAAGGACACTACAGTAGAGGTTCCAATAGAAGAGAAAGCGGACAAACTTGCAAAGGCCAGTGCCAAAGGGCCAGTGGTTTCTGGCAGCATAGTAGTAGACGAGGGTGGGCAGTGACAGCACATACAAGGTGTCTGACAATGCCAGGTGGAACATGTAGGTGGCTGTTGCATCCCAGGGTCGAAGGCGGAAGAGGAACAGCCAGAGGGTTGGAGCATTGAGGGCCAGGCCCAGCACAAACACAACTGCATAGCTCATAGGCAACAGGATGAACTTGAACTCCTCATTAAACCTACAATCACCATCTCCAGAACTTGGGCTGGGACCTAGTGATGTGAATAGCAAGGATTCTGCACTGGTCATGGCCCCCTACAAGTAGAAAGGACAGAAGTCAGTATCTGATTTCTTTAGTTTTCCAGTCCTGATGAACCTACAACAAAAAAGGAAAAGCACCCAGGAGAGCTAGAAGGAGCTCCATGTGCAACCCAGGCCTACCCAGCCCCTACCCAGGTCCCTTAGCCCAGCCTCTACCCAACACCCTTAGCCCAGCCCCTACCCAACACCCTTAGCCCAACTCCTACCCAGCTTCCTTAGCTCAGCTCCTACCTAGCTTCCTTAGTCCAGCCCAGGGACTGATGGCATCAGACAGAGCTTGGGCTCAGGTAGGCAGTCAATGATGTTCTGCAACTTCCTCTGTCCTGCAGAACCTGGCTAGCTGAAGAGGGTGGAGGCTTACCAGCACCATCTAAAGGGAAGACACCCAGGCTCAAATTGTCATCTAACTCACCACCACAGCTCTGTCCTCCCTCTCCTCTCACCTTTGTTCTAGTTCTTTGTACTCTTATTTCCCCCTGATGCAGCCCCACTTCACGCCTGCTTCCAGCCCAGGAGCACCACCACCACCACCCTTGCCTAGGAACCTTGGCAAGACTCCTACCGGGTGCCCTTGAAGCTGAGCCCAGCTGACTCTGTCACCCTTCCTCTTGGCAGCCAGAGGGCATCTTGTTGGGGGTGGGACTTGGGGTGGGGCCTATTTTTTCCTCCTGTCCCATCCCTAAGATTACCAGAGCTAGAAAAACCCTTGGAGGGTTATCTGGTCCAACCCACTCAGCACACAGATTGGGAAACTAGGACCTAGTGAGATTACTGTTTAACAGCTTCACAATGATTGTGTACACAAGGAGACATTCAGGTTTACAGATAAAGAGGCAGGCCACTGAAGATAATTAAATTACAGGAAGATCATATAAGTTTATGGGTGTAGAAACATGGGAAATGAATTTTTACATGGACAACAGCAAGTCAACACACTGAAGGACTTTTGAAAATGTAAACTACTGATAATCATCTTAACTCTGTGTGTATTTCATTATAGCAAATGTTTATCTAGACTTTATTCTATGCTAGGCACTGTTCTAAGGACTTTATACCTGTTGATGGTACCACAGGTTCTCTATCAAGTAGGCTCTATAACTGTTCTTACTTTACTGATGAGAAAATTAAACCACGGATAGTTTGGGTATTTTGATGACTCATGGTGGGGCTGGAGAGATGGCTCAGTGGTTAAGAGCACCGACTGCTCTTCCAGAGGTCCTGAGTTCAATTCTCAGCAACCACATGGTGGCTTACAACCATCTGTAATGAGATCCAATGCCCTCTTCTGGTGTGTCTGAAACAGCGACAGTATATTCATATACATTAAATAAATAAATTTTAAAAAAAAGAAAAGTATTTGATGACTCGTGGTAAAAATCAAGACTTGAACCCAAACAAGCCTGCCATGGACCAAACTCTAACAACAATGACTTAATAAGTATGATAACTTGATCCTCCAAGCTACTGACTCTAATCAGGAAAAGGGTCAACAAACCTTTCCTGGGAGCTTTTGGTTCTAGGCCCTGGTAGTGCACTAAGAGTGAACGAAACAGATCAAAAACTGCCAGCCTAATAGAGATCACAAAATTGTGGAGATAATACTAAATCAATAAAACATATAGAATATGATCACTGTTATAATGAAAAACAAAGAAGATAATGAAGAAGAATTTGTTGTTTTGAATATTGGAGTGACTTGAGGAGCAGGAATTTTGAGGAAGGAAACAGAATATGAGGTCAGAACAGTTGAGAGGGACTGGAACCTGAAGGTTCTTGTGAGTTAGTGAAAGACTTTTACTGATTGGAAGAAAGCTATAGAGGGTTTGGAGAAGAGAAGTGTCATGGTCTGACTTACTCTCTAGACAACTCTGTTCTGAGACTAGACAGCAGGGTTGGTAGCACAAGAAAAGGCTTTTGCAGATGATGGCTGCGTGGACCAAGGTGAGAGAGGTAACAAGAAGTCATCATGTTCTGGGTAGAATGTGAAAACAGACAAAGTTTATTGATGTGGGGTATGAAAGGAAAAGAAGTCAAGAGTAGCCCTAAGCCAGCAGCCTGGTTACAATTAACAAGCACATGCTTATAATGTCACTACTTGGGTTAGGAGGATAAGGCAGGAGGATTGCTCCAAGTTCAAGGCCAGAGCATGGGTCTCATACTAAATCTCTGTCAAAGAAAAAAGATGATTCCAGGTTTCTTTCCTGGGTGACTAGAAGAGAACTCTTGTTAACAAGCTCAGGAAGGGCTATAAGAAAGCAGGTTTGGGGAGAGAAGGGAAGTTCATTTTCCAGCATGTATGTTTTCAGATGCCTATGACACATGTAAGAACAGATGGCCAGGAAATAGTTCATATCTCCCTGTGGATGCCAGCCAATAAACTTCCCTAACACATCCCACCCCTTCCTACACAGCACCTTGTCTCTCTCCATCACTCCAAGAGAACTTTGTCTTAATACAGTAGAGAAGGCATGCAGAGTAAGCTTCCACTATTAAAAGCCTAGTGTCAGAGAACAGTTATGAGCAACTGTGGATCTGAGGCTTCTGGAGATAACTGGGACTTTGTAAGTATCACTGTCTTGGGCATACAAGGCAAATTGGGTGTGGAGGATGCTGTGGATAAGGTTCGCAGTAGTCGTTGGGAGGCTGAGCAGGCTGGAGCAGAATCTTTAAGCTGGGAAGTAATGAAGACTCGGAACCTGATCCTCAGGTCCTAAGAATGTAACCTAACTGCGTCCTAGAAGGGAGAGGAGGAGGTAAGCTTGCAAAGGAGGCTCTAGATTCCAGGATCTAGATCTCTTGGAAGAGCTACAATCCTGGATCAGGGGGTGGAGGGTGGACCTGGACACTCTGCCTTGTTTCAGGGTGGAATTACAAGTCCTGGACTACCGAATACTAGTATGTGACATAAAAAGCCCAAGTGTTTGGAACCAGGTGAGCTCGAATTCAAATCCTTTTTCTGCTTATTAACTGTATAACCCTAGGCACCTGGCATATGGTATAAAAAGCCCAAGTGTTTCGGGCCAGTCAGCTTGAATTCAAACCCTTGCTCTGTTTATTAACTGTATAACCCTAGGTATTTATTTGTGACAATTTCCTCACAAGTGAAATGGGGGTAGTAATATCAAACTATAGGTATCAGAATATGAACTGATCAGTAGGTGTAAGTCTTTTTTTTTTTTTTTTTTTTTTTTTTTTTTGGAGCTGGGGACCGAACCCAGGGCCTTGCGCTTCCTAGGTAAGCGCTCTACCACTGAGCTAAATCCCCAGCCCCAGGTGTAAGTCTTAAAATGCTGCAAATCTCTAATACTTTCCTTCACATTATTCTGTTCCCAGGGACAACAATGGCCTCTTCAGTTCAAGTGAAGGGTGTCCCAAGACTTGGTGTAGACTCGAGCCATGGAGAAGTGTCACATTAGAAAACATCCAGCCTGAGCCAGCTTCCTGCTCTACTGCTTCAAGCTGGCTTAACTCGGGTTCCACTGACTTAGGTCTGCCAGGCTTCAATGGCCTGAAGTACAAGCAGGCTTGGGCTTGTCCTGGACACAGCTGCAATAACAGCTGCTGCTTCCACTGCCGCCCAGTGGCTACTTCAGGAAAAGACCTCCCCAATATTCCCAATGGCCGTCCCAGCTTCTGGCCCCCTCCGGAAGGAAACCAAGCACCATAGACCACACTCCTTGCCTCTGAACTGCTTCTTCACTTTGGTCTCTGTGGCTTGCATCACACGGCTTCTGCTATTCTGGTAGACACTCCTGACTCCTTTCTCTGGCTCCCTTTTGTCATCCTTCCACCAAATGTGACCCTTTCCCAAATCAGGCTCCCCTCCCTGCCACCACCCTCCTTCCTCTTCTCTTCCCCTCATCACCTCTCTCTCACTTTCCCCTTTCCAGCATTCCTCAGAAAACCACCCTCATGATTTTAACTGCCATTTGATGTTATCAATAATTCTCTTTTATTTTGTTTTTGAGACAAGATCTTGCTCACGTTTGTTTTAAACTCGCAATGTGCCACCCTGCCTCCTTAGTGCTGTTATTATAATATATACTACCACACCTGGAAGATGTTATCGTGATTCCAACGAAGAGATTCTAACATAGTTCTCCCCACCCCCCCTCTCACACACACACATACTCACTCACTCACTCACTCACTCTTCCATGTCCCCCTATAAATTTCTTTCTCAAAGCTGGAGAGAAAGCTCAGTACATAAGAGTAATTGTTCCTCTTACAGAGGACTTGGGTTTGGGGCCCAGCACCCACATCTGGCTCACAACCACCTGTAATTCCAGACATCCCTGTCTGGCCTTTGTCTTTGTGGCACCTACACTCAGGTGCACCAAAACACACATACACACATACATAATTAAAAATAGATATTTAAAAGTACTTCTCTCATGCTTTCATGGCATTTGATTTTCATAGAAATTATGACACATATAGATTTCCAATAATTATACTCAGTTGTGTTTTTATCCATTTCCTTCTGTTCCTCTCACCCCTAAACTAGACCCAAAGCTCA
Organism: Rattus norvegicus; assembly: GCF_021556685.1. Classification (NCBI taxonomy): domain Eukaryota; kingdom Metazoa; phylum Chordata; class Mammalia; order Rodentia; family Muridae; genus Rattus; species Rattus norvegicus. The sequence goes on from NC_141554.1 coordinate 73,700,094, forward strand.
TGTCCTCACAGCCTTCTTATAAAGTTATGATCTAGAAAAAACAGCTTCTCCAAATGAGGTGTATGGTTGTTCAAAATCGCTTCTCAACTCAGAGTTAAGAAAGCAGGTACCAAACTTGGATCTCACTGTAAAAGAAAGAAAGAAAGAAAGAAAGAAAGAAAGAAAGAAAGAAAGAAAGAAAGAAAGAAAGAAAAGAAAAGAAAGAGAGAGAGAGAGAGAGAGAGAGAGAGAGCGAGCAAGCAGGTACCTTGTACATAGTAGGCATTCAGTCAGTATTGAGTGAATGAGAGTTGTGGATTTTTAAGTTGAATGGTTTCTACATCTATAACCTACCCCTAGAGAGGTGGTTTGTTGTAGATTATGTCCACATGGATATTTGATATCAATTCACTACTTAATACATAAATGTTTCCATACCATTATCAGTGATAACCATTCCATTCTACTACTCCAGTTTCCCCCAGTCCTCTCCTTCCTGGTCCCTCAACATATGTCTGTGGTTTACTTGGGCGCCAGAGTAGAAAATGGGCAAAGACATGTTTCCTAAGCTCTTTAATTTAGAATGGAGGGAGGAAGGGAGAGAGGAAGAGAGAAAAGGAAAGGGGGTGGGAAGAAGGAAGGGAGGGAGGGAGGGAAGGAGGGAGGAAATGAATGGGAGGTAACATTGAAAAACAAAGCCAGACAGTTCCAGCTTCATAACCTATCAGCTGTGGGACTAAATAAGCCTCCCTTGGAAAAGCAGACAGTACACATAAGAACTCAGCACAGTGTCTAGCTGGTGCCATCAGCATCATTGTTAGTAGGTGTATTTTGGAGGCTATATTCGGAGTCTCTTCCTTATGAAGTGAAAAAATGAGGTCACCTCCTGAGACTTAAAGCTTGATGGATAGAAATAGTAATCAGAAGCCTGGATAATCCAAACTTACTAACAAAATCACATGCAAAGTGAGGCACCTGCAGTTAGACTCAAGTTAGGCTCTGCTCACGCTGCCTCTAGTGCACCTTTTTAAGAAATTAGGAGGAGGGGTTAGAACAGAGCCTTACCACATATTCCAGGCTTCCCTGTAACTCACTATGGATTCTGGGCTGGCCTTGAACTAGGCAATCCTCCTACCCTGGCCTCCACAGTGCTAGCACTACAGGCATGCGACACCACGCCTAGCTTAGTGTGCCTTCCTTGCCTTTCTAAATGTGATCCTGTAGGTAGTCCCCGGTAGCTGATCCATCTATCACCTTTCCATCCTCCCCCACTGAGCCAATGCCCTTGTTCGCATCCCACTCAAATCTGTTGATTTGGAAAGAATATAAGAGCCAGAGAAAGGTGGGGGAGCCGTGTGGAACACTGAGTTCCAGGCCCGGCATGGCTGTTCCAGTCCTGGACTCACTGCAGCTATAATTACCTGTTCAAGATCTGCACAGAATTGAGCTCATCTACACCCCCATTGTGGAAGGGAGAGGAGCTCCTGAGGCCCCACTCCCTCCCTGAGGATTTATGGATAGCTAATGGCTCATGGTAGAGAGGGTGAGAGGTTTTCTTCAGTGGTGTTGCTGCTGGCAAGATGCCTCCTGCTTCCGTAAACAAAGTCTACCCCATGCTCCTGTAAACAACCCCAATCTCATTGGGTCATAGAAAACAGACATGAAAATATAAAGAGGATTACTTAGGAAGAGGGGGAAGGGGACAAGAAAGAGTAATGAGTGTGAACACGGTCAAAATACATCATGCTCATGTCTAGAAATGTTACAATGAAACCTAGTATTAAGTATAATTAACACATGCTAATAAGATATTTTAAAATCTGTTGATTTGCTTTCAGTTATAATAACAGAAAATTTCAGCTAACTTTAAAAAGAGAAAAATGTATATTAGCTTTCGTTTAAGTCCAGGAAGAGATTCAGCAGTTCAGTAATGTCATATGAAGCTAGATTTGTTCCATCTTTCTGATCTGCAACCCTCAGCATGTTGTGAGGAACGTTCCTGGTCACAAGGGGACTGTGGCAGTTTGTGCGTTGCATCCAAACTTGGCACTATTCAATGAGAAGAGAGGAAGGCCTCTCTTCCTGTGTATTTATTTTTATCCCTCAGGAAACCTTTTTCAGAATCTCTCCAGCATATTACCCCTCACATCTCAGTGGCCTGAATTTCATCATGCCTAGCTAACCCAGTCACTTTCAAGGAGATGAAACAACCCTATCTGATTTATTAAGAGGAACACCGGAGGAGGGTAGATACCTCTAAAAATAGGGACTCTCTCTACAAAGACGGGGACCAGGCTACTGAGTTGGTATGCAATCCTGTCTGCTGCAGTCCTGTCTGTAAATAAGGCCATCCCTTCTTCATACAGAGGTGTGATTATCACATCCTAACTGGAAGGTCTAGTAGGAATATCATTGGGGTTTGCAGAGTGGAGTGGAAAGGACCTGAAAATACTGTTCCCTCCCAACAGTGTATCAGAGATGTATTTCTTTGCTCTCTTACCCCTGCATCCTTGGAAAATGCAGATACTCTGGGTCAAATGAAAAGAGAGTGATAGTTTTCTTTAGGGGATTTTTTAATAGGAAAGCGGCGACATTTGTTGGGGGAATGCGGGTGGACATAGGAGTATTGGTTTCCTACGAATATTAAACTAATTATCACAGACTTGACTTAAGATAACACATGATAGTTCTCTTCTTATAAATCCCAAGGTCAGACATCTGAACTCAGCATCAATGGCTAAAATCAAGGTGTCGGCAGAGCTTTACTTAAAGTGCGAGAATCACCTTGCAACCTAAGTCTGAAGAGAATCTATCCCTTTGTTTTCAGCCTACAGAGCTGTATCCCACAGCACTGGCTTCTTCTTCAGTCTACAGAGCCAGCAGCGACAGCATCTTGCTTCTTTCTTCTATTGCTATTCTTCTATCTTGCTTCTATTCTTCAGTCAAATCTGGTTTATGTTTGTTTGTTTGTTTGTTTGTTTGTTTGTTTGTTTTAGACAGGGTCTCACCATGTAGTACTAGCTGGCCTGGCATTCGCTATGTAACCAGGCTGGCCTCGAACTAACAGAGATCCATCTGCTTCTGCCTCCCAAATGCTAGAATTAAAAGTGTGTGTCATCACACCCACATTGCCTCTCTTTCAATAATAAGACTAATGACTCCATTTGGGCCCACTTGGATAATCCAGAATAATCTCTCTATTTTAAGGACCCTAATTACATCTGTAAAATCCCTTTCACCATGTAAGGTAATGTCTATAGGCTTCAATGATTATGACCTGCTGTTTAGGGGTCAATATTTAGCCCATCATATTAAGTAAGAATTCACTGAAGTGCTCTCAAGATTTGTTTATTATTCTGGGCATGGTGGCATATGTCTGTAATCTCAGAACTGTAGAAATTAAGGCAGGAGTTGTATTCCAGGCTAGCCTGTGCTAAACCATAAGACCTTGTCTCAAAAAAAAAAAGATTTGCACATTTTACCATCTACAGATTTCATCACCGCCTCAAATTACAAATATTCAGAAATAAAAGAGAGAATGATTTGAGTGCAATCAGAGTAAGCAGTTAAAGACATACACGGTCTCCTTTCTTCCCACCGAGGGGGCTATAACCTGACTAGAAAGGGGGAATAATAAACACCTAAAAGGGAGAGTGGGGCTTTGAGTGTGAGTCTGGTGAAAGTTAGGCCCAAAATAGATTGATCCTTGTTTTATTACCTAGCCCATAATCACAACCTTAGCAAGTCTCCATCTTCTCCCCACATGCTGAAGCGTAGTTTCTGTCTCCTTAGAGTCTCAGTAGAATCTGGGCTGTCCAGCTACCTGGGAGTGCCTGTGAAAGACAGAACAATTAATGGAGAAGACCCTGAGGTGCACACCGGTCACAAAGGGCACCAGCTGACTCAGTCGGCTGATTACTATCTAGGGATTCCATCTAGATGTTAGAGGCAGATGTTGGAATCTGCAGGGCACTTGCTGGATTTCCAGATTCTTGGGACCTAAAGGAATTGGAGAGAAACATCTGGATAGTGGTAGACTGCTTCTTAAGAAAGAGAACATTTCCAATCAAGGAAGTGAACCAGAGAACTGGAAGCTTGATGGCACTGGGCTACAAGAGGTATGACTTTTCAGACGTCATGAATATAGTACGGACCTTTTCTAGCATGTGTATATCAGGACTTTTTTCACATGGGCACTCTGTCTCATATATTTAGCCTTTGGTTGTGAGTTCTAGGATCTTTCACAGTCATTAGTTTCCTTCATATGCTAATTTTTCAGACAGGGTCTCTCTATATAGCCCTGGTTGTCCTGGAATTCAGAGATCTACCTGCCTCCACCTACTGAACGCTGGGATTAGAGACATGTGCCACCACACCCAACCATATGTTAATTTTCTGTCTCCACCCTACATAGGGCCTTGGGTGAAGAAAGGCTTGGGTGAAGACCCAGCTCAGCCAGTCTTCTAAACCACAGCCATAGCTATCCAAGGACTAGAGAGCCCATCTCAAGAATTGAAGACTGTGGATATAAGTAAATCCTATAGACCAGCTAGGTCTAAGGGGGATCAGAGTCCTAGATCCTCAGATCTTGGAGTTTTCAATTCTATATGCTTCATGCCTTCAGAGGTGGGCCCAAGGCCCTATGAGAAAAACAAGAAATAGATGTCCTGACAGCTGTAGGGACAAAAATACCTCTAATTCTGTAAGAGTGGTCACACAAGGTGAGGGAAGCTGCTTAGAGCATGGACCTAGTTTCAGGGATTGGAAGGGCTGAAGAGCTGGGCACTGGGAGGTAGGGAAGTTATTCTAGGTCTGGGTCAGACAGTGTCAATTGCCTATTCCCTGCGAGTGTAATAATGTTCAGTCCATCTAGCAGAGAACCTGCCTCTAGTCCAGGAGTGCTGTGATACCTTCCTTTCTGATAAGAAAAGAAAGCCAAGGATCTCCTGCCTCATCACCAACAGATGATGGATTCCTGCTGTGCACTGCAGCTGAGAGAATGGGGTTTCTGATTGATATCAGACTTCAAGAGTCCAAAGTCTCAAGTGGAGGAACGTGGGTAAGGGCTACTCTTTCCCATGATCTTGGCTTTCCTGTGGTCTGGAAAATTCCAGAGACTGGAATGTGACACAAGTTGCTCAGATAAACCAAGGTCCACACTGTGAACTCTAATAGTTTTACCCTTCGTTATGCTTCACCTTTCTCTTGATTTTGGTCCCAGCCTTCATATGCAAGGTTTCACAAGTCCAATACCCATTAATTTCCTTCTCAAATGCTCCTACCAGTAACTGTTAGGTCTAAATCCCAGGACAAATGGCTGAGGTGTTTAATGAACATATCAAAGCAGATCTGGCTTCCAGGTTCTCCCAGTCCCTCCCAGTCCCTCCTAGTCCCTCAGTCCCTACCCATAACCTACCCTGAATTTTCCAGCCCAGAGGCCAGGCTGTACTTCCCTAGTGGTTCTTCCCTATATAATCCAACCATTTTGGCTACATGGTCTTTTTTACCTGTTTGGTTCCTTTGGCTTCTTGCTTTCCCCATCTCCTGGCTCCCCCACCTCCAAATACAGCGCACACGCACACACGCACACACGCGCACACACGCGCGCACACACACACACACACACACACACACACACACACACACACACACACACAGCCCAGCTCAGGATCATGTTCATTCTGGACCTTTCCACATACCTCTGGCTATGTTCTCCCTCTTCTGTACGATAAACCTTCTCCTCCACTATACACAGGAGCAGTTATGTTCTTTCTTTTTTTCATTCAGGAACATCATCAGAATCCCTGAGTCCTGGCCTACCTCCTCAGTAACAACCCGCTGATCCCATAGCCACTAATCTGTACCCACTAATCTGTTTTCCAAACTCTTGGCCCCTGAGCTAATTATAGCAGTGTTTCATGCCACCCACCCCAACCCTATTCTTGTTCTCTGACTCCCACTAATCTACACATTCAGAGGATTGTGGATATAAGAGGCTGGGAGGCCAGCTTAGCAACCAGAGCTGGAGGCTGATGTGAGCTTCATCTCTTTCCTCAGGTAATATTCTAAATCTCTCTGCTTCTGGTCCATGCTAAGTCCACCTCCCTTGCCTTTAGCATCTATTTTAGGGGAAGGAGAGGGGCATCCTTTCTGATGTAAGCAATGGATTTTCAGGCAGATATTAGAGACTTCTAGAACTCACCATCCTCAACTCATCCCTCCGACCAAGCTTACTGTGAATTGAAGGAAAGCACCAGAAAGACCTTTCCCTCTCTAGAGGGAAAGTAATGAGTGAGGAGATGGGTGGGCATAGATAGGATGGAAAGGTTTGAAGACAGTGACAAGAGGGATGATGAATTAGGACAAAGAGGGCTTTCAGTCTCCACAGAGGTTTCTACCACCATCCCCAAGAAAGAAAGCCCAAGACCTTCTGTCCCACAGCTTTCCCTCTTCTTTCCCCCACCTCTGCCCCTGTTCTGCCTTCTTAGCTGGAGGTCAAAATCATCCCAATTCAGGGTCAAGTCCAGTACAGAGACAAGAGGAGATTTCATCCATCCATTTGTTTATTTTATAAAAAACAAACTATGTGCCAATTGATGTTTGGTATCAATACAGCCCAAGAAATGTATTTTAAGAGATGGAGTACAAGGGCTGGGGATTTAGCTCAGTGGTAGAGCGCTTACCTAGGAAGCGCAAGGCCCTGGGTTCGGTCCCCAGCTCCGGAAAAAAAAGAACCAAAAAAAAAAAAAAAAAAAAGAGATGGAGTACAAGCAAGTAGGATAAATAGAAGGAGTTAAAAATAAGATGAGGAACAATCAAGGAAGATACTAAACAGCCCTCTGGATTTCACAAACACACACCTGAGCATACATGTGTACACACACACACACACACACACACACACACACACACACACAGAGAGAGAGAGAGAGAGAGAGAGAGAGAGAGAGAGAGAGAGAGAGAGAGAGAGAGAGAATGAATAAATAAGGAGGGCGGTCTTTTCCCTTTCTCCAGTTGGATAAGTGTGTAACTGAAGAGGTGTCCCCAAAAGAGGGAAAGCAGGAAGCACTGGGTGCTGGTGTGGTGTCTAAGGCAGTTCATTTCTATCACACTGATGCACCTCCATAGGATACTGTAATGCAATAAAGATAGGGATTGAATAACTGAGCATTCTCCTTCCCCTCATCTCAGGAAAGATTCAACGTAAATTCCCTGGCCAGCATGTCCACGTAAGAATCCCTTCTGATGCTCTGGATCTGTGAATTGTTCCTTATCCAAGCCTGTACTTGCCTTTTGCGTGGAGGGGTTTATAGCTTTGGGCCCTATCCCAATTATCTCTACCTTTGCTCTAGCTCATGATCTCAGAGCTTCTTCCAATCCTAGGAAGTTTTCCTGTTCCCCAAACTTACCTTTCTTTTCTTCTTTTCTCTCCTCTTTCCTGTTCTGTTGACTGACCATCCTTCTTCTTTATGACTGTTCGCACCATAGAGTGTTTAAAAAGACTAGCTCCAATGGGAAGGTAAGAGAACCTGGCCCATCTGGGGGAACAGAAGGGCAAAGGGGATGAATGGGTATATTCTTCAGGTTCTCGGGGGGCTTTAGGGCCATTCATTCAAAGATAACTGTGAGACTGACCTAGCAAGTTGTTCCACAACAGTTTTCCATCTACCTGGGGAAACGAGACTTCGTGGATGATGTGGACACAGTGGAGCCCATTGGTTAGTGAGTCCAAAGCGGGAAAGAGCCTGAGAAGGGAGTGGGAACCAGGAAGTTAAAGAAAGTCCAGGCATGACCATGCAGAGCAATGAGACCATTTGAAAGGTAGAAAGGAAAGAGTCAATTTGGGAATCAACTTTTGTTTCACTCATACTCAAATTTTCCTGAGCAGTGTGCCATCTCTTCCTCTCTCTGCAGATGGAGTAATCCTTGTTGACCCTGAGTACCTAAAAGGTCGAAAGAGTAAGTAGAAATTCTTACTGGTTTTTGTAAAGCTCAACTGAAATACAATGCATGCAAAGTAGGCGAATGAGTGAGTGGCCTTAGAGCAGAGGAGCATGGGAAAGCCGAAAGCAGCAGGAGCTGTGAACACTTTGTTGGGTCCTGACAATAGGGAAGTTCAGCTCAATGTAGCTGCGGTCTTTCAGTTATTAAAAGTAATGGAAATGGAGCTCAGACTAAGTACTTCATGGGTCCCAAATCTCCAAAGACTTATTTTTTATTCTTTTCCCAAATGCTATTCAAAATAACTATATTGTCTAAAGAACAAATAAAATCATACTCTACAGAATTACACAAAACAAACATATGTGTTGAAATTAAAATAATGTCAATAAAATTTGTGGGTTTCCCCCATTATTGCTATGGTGGTTCTGCTTGACTACTAGTTTCAGTTTAGGCTTAGGCTACCTATGGAATGAACCAATACATAGAAAATCAATAGTTTTACATACATTTCTTGACATTCAAATGTTAATGACTCACTAAATGATTTTTTTAAGACCTGTATAAATCAAATATTCCTTTTTTTTCTATAGCTTAAGTGCCCCTCGGACTTCCATTTTAAAAGCTCTGATATACGTCATCCCATTGCATTTTTTTCTTCATTTGTTTGTTTTTCTGTGTGTGTGTGTATAGGTGGGTGGAGAGAGAGAGAGAGAGAGAGAGAGAGAGAGAGAAACTGCCTAAACATTTCTTTAACAAAAATTCCAAAGAAATAATAAGCACTGGCAGTACCAGCAGGAGACAGCACGCACTCTGGCAGCAGAACTCTAGTGCAAGATTGCACTGAATGCTTTTTTCCTTTTAATTCTCACTATGGCTTAACCCCACTGTGATCCAACTGGACTGAAAATTGCGTTCAAATGGAAAAAAGATTCAGAACCAGTTGGTGACTTCTAGTCCAGAAATAGCCTTTAGATGCTGAGGAATGAAAGAGCTTTCCTCTCTGAGGTTCAGCACCATGGATAAGCAACGTAGACAATTTCAAACGTCAGAGAAACTTCTCAGTATGGGCACAAATTAGCCAACTCATTTATAAGTAACAGATACTCTGTTTCTAAAATCTAAGTGGCTTTATCCCTGAACTTCTAAAAATACCCAGAATGACCTATGAAAGGAAATCTTTACTGTTTAAAAATCGAATATTGCTTGGCATCATGGCTAACATCTACACCCAGCATCCAGGAAGCTGAGGCAGGAAGCGCCAAGGCCAGGCGAGCATGCATAGCGACTTTCAGGACAGTGAAGACTATATAGTAAGAACTTATCTCTCCAAAAGTACAGCTTCACTCAGAAATTAGATACATTTTTTCTTTTCCTTTGAACTTTTTATGTCTCCTTAATAGAGTTTTTTTCTTATTCATTTTAATCTTACATATTTCTGAAATCCCCTCCCAGTTGTATCATCCTACTTTCACCATATTTTCTCGTGTGTCCTTCTCCATCACAGGTCTATGTTTTAATGTAAAGGCATCCTTGTCTATTCACTGAGTGGTAAAGGCAAGTGAGGCAAAAGATACAGAATATGGTATGCACACACTACTGTCTATTTGCCCTCTCTGGGTGTTATTCTTTGAAATTGCATGTAAATAAACGGTGTTCACAATTTTTAAATGTTTAATTTCAGAAAAGAAATAAGCAAAAAGCTATAAGTACCTAAGATAACCTGGTGATCGGTTGTAGAAACAAAACAATTTGGAAGGCAGCACAGCAGATCACATGGCGCTTATCTCTGGATATGATGCTGTGGTAACAGCTTTGAATTTCCTTTTTGATTATATTTTTGATACTCAAATTTGTATGTATATACTTAAAATAATTAAGATAAAATGGACAGATTTGGAGTAGATGTTGACTTTCAGAAAAAAATAAAAGCAACCTGCCAGGCCTGGTAATACAGGTCTGTAATCCCAGCTACCTGGGCAAAGAGGGCTCAGGCAGGAGGCTCACCAACAAGTTCAAGAGTAGACTGCGGGGGTTGGGGATTTAGCTCAGTGGTAGAGCGCTTGCCTAGGAAGCGCAAGGCCCTGGGTTCGGTCCCCAGCTCCAAAAAAAGAACCAAAAAAAATAAAAAAATAAAAAAAGAGTAGACTGGGCAAATGGAGTGAGATCTTCCCTCAAAATAAACTACAAAGAAAGATAAGTGGTAGGGCACTTACCTAGCATGCATGAGATTCTGTGAGTTTGAGACCAGTCAGGTCTACATAGGGAATTCCAGGCCAGTAAGAACGTCATAGAGAGACCTGTTTCAAAAATTAAAAAAAAAAAAAAAAAAAAAAAAAAAAAACAACTACAAAAGCCACAGGTTTAATCCCTATAATCACCACACGGCCACTAAAAGTGTTAGTCAGATGAAGGCAGGGTGACAGGACAGATGAAACAGATAAGGGATAGTGAAAGGTCTGATGGCCTTTGAGGTGAGGTTGTCACCCAGATAAACTGTACCTTGGTGTTTGTATCTAACACAGGCAGCAGAAAGAACCTATCTGACCTCTGACCTGACCTCAGCAGTTTAGCATCATCTCCTCCTTCTGATAGGAAATAGCCTTTTTCTGACTGCCAAGAGCAGATGAAACAAAGCAAAATAGTGAAACATCATAGAAACGGAAAGAGCTGTCCTGCAGGGCTGGCTCCCGGGGGTAGCACTGTGGTAGTGTGAAGCCTAGCATTCCAGGAGGGGCTGTTCTTGTGGGAGGCAGAGGCAGTCAGATCTCTGTGAGTTCAAGGCCATCGCAGATGAAGGCATTATAACCTTATTACTGTGAACCCCATTTCAGCTTTCATTTGCTTACATTTTATTTAAATGTTACACCATAGTTTATAATTTTCTTTTTAGCCTGTGTTAACATATAAGAATCTATAACCTATGAAGTTGCACTTACCATAACTACACTGACATTCTACAATTGTTAGACATTTCCTTTGTTTTCAACATTTTGCTGTTATAAACAACTCTGTAAAGCCCCGCCCAACCCCTTGCGCGCATCCAATTAGCTCTTTAGGCTGAATTCCCAGAGATTTATATTTATTGCCTAGTGTTCCCCAAAAAGTTTGTAACATTTTTTGTTCTGTTTTTTTTCCCTTTAGTGAGATAGGGTCTTATTGTGACCTGTCCTGAAATCTGTGCTGACCCCAAAGTCATCATTCTGTCTCAGTCACCCAAGTGCTGGAATAATAGCATGTACTAATATGCCAATATGTCCAGCTAAATTTGATGTCCATTGCTCCAAACCTTCTAAAAACATTAGTATTATCATTAATTTTAGCCTTTCTTATATCTTTAAATATAATTCATTTTCCTCATTGCTAATTTTGAATTTTGCTTTGTTGAGACATACACTCACTGTAGAGCCCAGACTACTTCCTCCAAAGCACTGGGATTACAAGCATACGGTACAATGACAAGCTTTGATCTTTTTAAAATTTTTTTTACTTTATTTAATGACAAGTTCATATATATGTATGTGTGTATACATGTATCCATACATGCATATGTATGGTATGTGTTGTGATCATACTCCTCTCCAGTTGAGAGTAGGCTTTGGAGTGTGGACCTCCCTGAGGTGAAATCCTGCACCTGGCTGGGAATGTAGCTTAGTTGACAGAATGTTTGTGCGTGGCATGCATAAAGTCTTGGGTTTACTCTTCATCACTGCATAAGTCAGACGTGGTGGCTTCTACTCAGGAATTTAAGGCCATCCTAAGCTACATTACACCCTGTGTCAAAAGAAATAAATACGTAAACAGAAGGAAAGGAATCCTGAATCACTGCTTAACTTTTTCTTTACTTAAGGAATCTTATGTGTAAATAACATAGTTATGGCTTACAGTGAAGTGCTATTTGTGTATTGAGGGCATATACATGTTGGAAGTATGTGGTGGTAGTACATGCATGTGAGTGAGCAATTGTGCATGCCAGTGCACATGCTGAGGCCAGAGGAGACCTTCAAGTGTCTTTCCCTCCTTTTTTTCTTGGCACACTTTTAGATTGGTGTGTGTGTGTGTGTGTGTGTGTGTGTGTGTGTGTGTGTGTGTGTCCTAACGATTGGTAACAGTTACTTTGTTCGTGTGTTCATGTGTGTACAGGTATGTGTGGAGGCCAGAGGTTACTCTTGGGTGTTTTTTGGGGACTGGATCTCTCACTGGTCTGGAGCTCACTGATTAGGCCAGACTGGGTGGCCAGTGAGCCTCAGGGACCCACCTGTCTCCACCTTGCTGCGCTGGGATCGGAAGCATGTATCATTGTTCCCCACCTCTACCCGTGGGACGAAATCCAAGTCCTTATGCTTTCACAGCAAGTTCCTTGCCAACTGAACTATCTCCTCAGCCTCTCAGCATTCCAAATGCTAAACTGTTATATGCGTTTCAAATCTTTTAACTCAGGATTTCCTTTTCCTTTGTGAAACTTGGAACACAGAGTTTAAAATTTTATCGCAATCAAATGTATCGATCCTTTTCTTTTCTTTTTTTTTTTTTCTTTTTTTCGGAGCTGGGGACAGAACCCAGGGCCTTGCGCTTGCTAGGCAAGCGCTCTACCACTGAGCTAAATCCCCAACCCTGTATCGATCCTTTTCTTTTTTCTTTCTTTTTAGCTTTTTTTATTGGATATATTTCTGTATTTACATTTCAAATGTTATTCCCTTTCCCAGTTTCCTGTCCATAAACCCCCTATTCCCTCCCCCTCCCCCATAAGGGTGCCCCCACCATCAATCCTTTTCTTTGTGACCATACTTTTGGGAATATATTTGCTTACCACTCTAGGTCTTCCTAGCCCCCATTTAAGATTTCCTTTGCCACTATTTTGACAAGTCTCTGTCTTCCTCCTTTGTCCGCAGTGTTTGTCAGGTTGACATGTGCTTTTCGCTATGGCCGTGATGACTTGGATGTGATTGGTCTGACATTTCGCAAAGACCTCTATGTACAGACCAAACAAGTGGCTCCTGCTGAACCCACCAGCATCCAGGGTCCCCTCACAGCCTTACAGGAGCGGCTTCTACACAAGCTTGGGGTCAATGCCTATCCTTTTACACTTCAGGTACTAACCTCAAGTCTTGGGCAAAGTTTCCAAAGATTAAGAGATAAGAGGAGAGCAGACAGAGTTGTCCCTAGTTGTTTTCTGAGCTCTTTCTGATTTCCTAGATGGTTGCTAACCTGCCCTGTTCAGTAACACTGCAGCCTGGGCCTGAAGATTCAGGAAAGGTAAGGAAAATTAACTCAAAAAGAGGGAAGGCTTTTTCTTGTCTTTCTTTTCTTCCCATGGTTCAGTCTATGGCTACACAACTCAGATGATTTGGGCTCGTGGTGGGAACACAAGGTAGAAGAGGCTCGATAGCAGGGAGCAAAAAAGAATATCAAGAAGAGAATGTCTTCAATAACCAAACTTCCTCAATTGCTCTTAAGAGGCCTCAACTCAAATTTTCTACCACCTCCCAATAGAAGCATTGGCTAGGCTGAGGGTGGTGGTGCACATTTTTCATCTCAGCACTTAGGAGACAGACATAGGCAGGTCTCTGTTGAATTTGAAGCCAACCTGATCAATATAGTGGCTTCCAGGTTAGCCAGGGCTACACAATGACACCCTATCTCAAAAAACAAAAACAAAAACAAAAAAAAAAACATAAGCTGGGGCTAAACCTTTGATCCATAACCATCTAGGGTACATTTCAGATCTGAACAATAACAAATAGACATGTGAGTACAATGGGCCTAGGAAGAAAGACAAATGGACAAGACTGGAGAAATGGACAGCTAAGGGATGGAGACATATTCATGTAGTCCCACAGAGGGACGGGGAGGGGGGAATAGAATTGAAAATGTGTTCTCTTTGTTTCTGACTCTTTACAGCCCTGTGGGGTTGACTTTGAAGTGAAGAGTTTCTGTGCAGAAAATCTGGAAGAGAAAATCTCTAAGAGGTAGTCCTGGGTTTCTCCCAAATACCTGCCTCAAGTCTTTACCACAGACCCTTCTCTTAGGGCAGAAACAGATCTAGTCACCATAGCATCACTACGAACAACTTGGATGTCCTGTTCTGAGTCCCTCTGATTTGTCTTCTTCACTCACCTTGGCAGATATGTATGTAAAAAGCCAAATGACACACACTTACATTTTGTGGGCTATCAAGTCTTGATTGCAACTATGTAACTCCATGGTCATTGCGGTGCTGGAGCAGTCTCAGACACTATAGAAATGAAAAGAATGTTGATGTGTTCTAACAAAACTGAATTCAATGAACACTGAAGTTTGGATTTTATATAATATCTGTGTGTCATAAATATAGCCTTTTGATTCATTTCAACCATTAACTACTGGATTCATCATTCTTAAATTGCAGGCCATAAACAAACACGAAAGAGGACAGATTTAGCCAGTGGGGCAATTTGCAATTCCTTGGTCTATAACATATCAAGGATGAAAAGGAGGTCTCTGAGGAGAGCCTTTCCCTGCCCCCACCCCCAAGTAAACATAGAGCTTTAAGGGTAGTCTGTGGTTCCATAATAAGATGTTCTAGCTTATCCTTTGGGCTTTACTCAGTGATTCTGTGCAGCTGGTTGTACGGAAAGTACAGTTTTCAGCCCTGGAACCAGGCCCTGGTCCCTGGGCACAGACCATTCGCAGCTTCTTTCTGTCATCTCAGCCCCTTCAACTCCAGGCCTGGATGGACAGGGAGGTTGGTGGCATTCCCCTCCCCCATATCCTATTTCCTTCCTTAGAACCTCTCTGCTACCCCTATTTACTGATGCCTTAACTTGGGTGGGCAGAGATGGGAGCCAGGGCAACAAACATTTTAAGGAAATGATAACTTTAGATTTAGGTCTGGGAGTCCTCCCTCCAACCTTGTCATAGGCTTCTCCTGCTTCAGGTTCATTACCATGGAGAAGCTATTTCTGTACACGTTTCTATCAACAACTATACCAACAAGGTCATCAGAAGAATCAAGATTGCAGGTGAGCGTCCTATTGCTCAGCACCTGGCCTGCAAACCACAGGTTCTAAAACATAGCTGTACTTTGTACCCATTAATATTTATCTGAGGTTTCCTTCCAAAACAGGCCTATCAACATATGTGGTCACGAGAGCACATCAAAGATCAGTAAGCTGGGGCCAAGTGGCCAACTGACTGATCATGTATTTTCCCTGACTTTTTCAGTTATCCAGATCACAGATGTTGTCCTGTATTCACTAGACAAGTACACAAAGACTGTGTTCATTCGGGAGTTCACGTGAGCTGGGGCTGGGGCTGGGAAGAAAAGCAAAGGGGTGAGATGGTGGGAGGAAGGTTAACAGAGAGCGATCCTTGCTATTTCTTTTGGAAGAAATAGAGAGAATAACCTAGAAATGAGGAATGTCAAGGTGAGGGTTGAAGCATAAAAGGGAGAGACTCTCCTGAGAACTATGGGTGGGGCTATGACTCATCAGATCATCACAACTGTAGGACAGAGCTTTCTCACCAGAGCTAATCTCCCCATTCTCCATAGATATACCCCTTCTCTGTATATTTTCCACTGGTTCTTGAGACCAAGCAAGATACTCTTGGGAGTGAAAGTACATTTAGTTGGCAAGCATAGCCTGAGTTCCTCTCTTGTTCTCTTTCAAAGAGAGACAGTAGCTGCTAACTCCAGCTTCTCCCAGACCTTTGCAGTAACCCCACTCCTGGCTGCCAACCGTCAGAAGCAGGGCCTGGCACTGGATGGCAAACTCAAGCATGAAGACACCAATCTGGCCTCTAGCACAATGTAAGTTCATACGTAATTTAGAATTTCTACTTCCTACTCCTAAGCCATCCCACATGCTATGTGCATGGCTCTGGAGTTTCATCCGCAGTCAAGCCTACTTGTCTTTTAAAATGTTCCTCAGCCAGTGTTCAGTACAAGCCTCAGAGCCAGGCTCAAGTTAAATTAATGCCTATGGGACCAATGGTAAGTTTAGATCTTAGGTAATGAGAAAGGAAAATTCAGAGAGCAGAAAGCCTCTGTTATATAAAATTTCCCAGTTCAAACTAGGGATGGGGGTGTGTGCTTGTAATCCTAGCACTTAGTGGTCAGCACTGAGGCAGGAGAATCACAAGTTTGAGGCCTGCCTGGACTATGCAGGAAGACCTTGTCAAAAAATGATACAAACAGGGCTGCTGTGATGTCTCAATCAGTAAAGGCTCCTGCTGTTAAGCTGACTGCTTGAGTTAGATTCCTCAGAACCCATATGGGGAAGAAAAGAACCAATTCTTGTTCTCTGCCCTCCACATGCTCACCATGGCATCCCCATCCCCACAAATGTACAAGGGTCCAAAATGGATAAACAAAACTGCAATGATAATAAAAGAATTAAAAACAAGACACAATTCACAAAGGCCTTAGTTACATCTATCATTATATTCCTAAGAGTATCACTGGGCAGTGGTGGCATGTGCCTTTAATCCCAGCACTTGAGAGGCAAAGGCATGTGGATCTCTGTGAGTTTGAGGCCAGCCTGGTCTACAGATACAGTTTCACTACATCCAGGACTATACAGGGAAACCCTGTCTTGAAGAAAAAAAGAAAGAAAAAGAAAAAAAGAAAGAATACCATTAAAGTACACTGGCCAGGTGGTTGGGTTTATTGTTGTTTCTAAGGTGCAGAGAATGAACTCAGGGCCTTGCATCCCGAATCACGGCCAGATATGTTATTCAATTTTACACATAAGGACTCCAAGGCTCAAAGGCAAGGAATTTGTTCAAGATTGTATAAGTACGCAGCAAAGAGGATTCTATTTTATGCCAACTGGCTCTAAACACTGTGATCTCTACAACAGTTACTATCTAGAGAAGGTAGACTAGAGTAGAAGGTTGGGCAAGGAAAGATGGTGGAAAAGGAGAATATGTAATGACAATTATATGGCAGGAATTGATAAAATTCTTCAATGGCATTCATTTGTCTCTATGCCTTCAGATTAGCATTAAGTGTGTTTCTCACCAAAGCAATTTGTCTACCATCTACAATCATAAATGACCAATTCTCCCCATGCCTGATCAATCCAGTATCTACAGGTTGTTATTCATAGCAATAGCCTTGGAAATTATCCAAATAGCATTATTTTGTAGAAAGGGTTCAGCACCCCCAAATCAACCAAAAGACTACCCTAAGATCCTTCCACTTTCGGCATCTCATCTTTCCATCAGCAGGTTTCTATTGAGCACCTATTAAATGCTCATTCCTATGCAATATAATGTGGCTATACAAAGAAATTTAAGACAATATTTTCCTTTAGTAAATATATGACCTGGATGAGGAACAAAGAGGAATGTAAATGTAATCCAACAGTTAAGTGTTGGTGCATGTGGTTTATATTATGAGTCCAATAGAAGCTAAAAGCCAAAAGAGCTGGCGAGGGATTCTTAGAGGAGATAGAATGATCTAGATCTTGAAAAGTGTTTAAAATCTAAATGCCAATAGTAGAAGGACAATTTCAGACAGGGAACATGGCACGGGAAGATGCTAGAAGGCACTCTGAGGAGTATGATGGGAAGACAAGTCGGCATAGGCTGTTCTCTAGGTGTTTGGCAGTCAGGCAGAAAAGAGAGAAGTAGATAAGGTTAGATTCTTTGGCTCCTGAAAATTAAGCAGAATAACAAATTAGGCCCTCAAACAGACAGTAACATGATCAAATGGAATTTTAGGAAGAAAACTGTCATCTCAATTGGGTAGAAACAGTTATAGCCTGGGATATCTTTTGGGCAACGACAAAGGCAATGGAACATGCTACTAGGAAAGCATGGGAAGGATTTGGGGGGAGGTAAATTCAATTATACTCCTAACACCGCAAATTAATACTACAATGTCAAGTCTTCGACCTGGAATGAACAAGGAGCTACTGGGGATCCTGGTGTCCTACAAAGTTAAAGTCAACTTGATGGTGTCCTATGGGGGGTAAGTGAGGATTTCCATTTGGTCTGGGCAGGGGCTGGGAGCCAAGAGTTTCTTACTTGTTTTTCTCCCTGTTGGATTGACCCATTCAAAGGTATTCCTCTTTTTCCAGACTAAGTTCCCAAGTCACTTTCTCTGCTAAAGTCCCATTCTGTTACTAAGTTGGCCTTCTGATACCTTATGCCTAGCAAAACTGGGTTGACTCCTCCCCATTTTAGCTACTAATTTGGGGTGTCATTTTATTCACAGCATTCTAGGAGGTCTGCCAGCCAGGTGAGAAGCTAGGGTGAGAGGTCCGAGGCAGGACAGGGAGGAGACCAAAGGTGCCCTCAGAAGAATCTGAGGGCCTGAGAGGATTGGGAAAACTGAAGGAAGGTTGCTGATTGGGTCCTTTAAGAACATCAGCAACTCCACCTTGGGATGCTTGCAGTGATGTTGGTGTGGAGCTCCCCCTGATCTTGATCCATCCAAAGCCACCTCACGGTGAGAGAGCAGGTGAGGCTCCCAGGAACTATTATCCTGTGGGTTTGGGGCTAAGCAGTTCTCAAAAAAGAGTGGCTTCAGGGCTGGAGAGATGGCTCAGAGGTTAAGAGCACTGACTGCTCTTCCAGAGATCCTGAGTTCAAATCCCAGCAACCACATGGTGGCTCACAGCCATCTGTAATGCGATCTGATGCCCTCTTCTGGTTTCTGAAGACAGCTACAGTGTACTTCTATAGAATAAACAAATCTTTAAAAAAAAAAAGAGTGGCTTCAGATAGACTGACAATAGGCAGGTTGGATGTCTAGCTTTTCAAGGAACATTTGGGGGAGGGGAAGGACTGGGGGGAGGGGGAAGAAGGAAAATATCATGGATCTGCACAGACGCTTCTGAGCTTCAGTTCCATTTCCCATCCCCTCCATGCTTGCCACAGTGGCTACCAGGTAGGTCAGCATGAGGCTTGGAAATGCCACCCCTCCCCCTTGCCTATTGCTGTTTTAGAATGGAATTTTTAAAGCTTCCTCAAAGTGTTGCTTTCATGACTGTGCACCAGAACCATGGTTTAGCTTCATGTCAGTTTGGTGCTTTCCACAGCCCTCCGTCCTGTCAGCCTCCCTGCCCTTCACTTGCTGCTCTTCTGGGAAATTTTATTCCGCCCCATCCTTTCCATTTTTCTTTCTCTCTTTTCTTCCCTCCGAAATCCCATTCTGTTGTTAAGTTGTTCTTGTGATCCCTCACTCCCTGGAAAACTAGGTTGGTTGTGCTTTCTCTGTGACTTGGGGTCCTCCTTTTCCACATCATCCTCATCTTTTTTTAATCCTTTCCCTGTACCCCATGCTCCACTGTTTCCCTTCTAATGCACCTTGACACCATTGTCTAGACAGATTCAGAAGGGAAACAAGCCCTCCCCATGGGGCAAGGAGGGGAAGGCTGAGAAGCAGGGAAGTGATTACCTCTCTAGAATCAAGAATGTGGAGGAAGCCCAGAGAGGGGTTTGATAACTCTCCTTTCCCCTTTGCTGCTCCTGCAAGCTCGGAGGACATAGTTGTCGAAGAGTTTATGCAGCAGAACAGCCAGACACAAAGCTAGAAAGCTCCAACAGCAGACACAGTTAAGAGCCGATAGTCATCTCTGATAATTCTGTGTGGAAGCCCCTGTTGTAACACTCTAATAAAAGGTTTTGTCTGGACATGGCTGGTGTGATCTCTGTGCCTTTTGTTTTCCTCTGGGAGAACACGGAACTCCAGATAATGATCTCTGCTGCAGGCGCCTGTACCTCTCCCACCCTTACCTACAAGCTTGATTAGGTATCTTGTGTTAGGTAATTTGCCCCTATGTGGTCCCTCTGAGTCACTTGCCTTTTCTCTCTGGCCTCAGCTACCCTAGTCCCTGCCTGACGACTTACTCTTGTAATTACTTTTGGTCTAGCAGTACCTGGTTCTTACACTGTAAAGAACCCCACAGAGGAAGCCAAAAGGGTGTGGCCACTCCTAGACTTGGCTATGATGACAACTGTCAACGGTTGCTACTGGAGGAGAACATGGTGATGTCAGGTGGTACAGGTTCAAGTACAGAAAATCATTGTTACAGTATTTCTGCCTGCTCGGTTCAAGGAATGTTTCTGGTCCTTTTAAGGTGAGGCCAGGAGCCCTGGAATGAGGCCAGAGGCCATGTCCTAGAGACTAATAAGAAACACAAATACCGACCTCTGTGCAAAGTCAGGTTCCTATTCCTGGTCTAAGATGGGCTTTAAGATAAGGAGCTATGAATAGCACGGAATGAGAGGAGGAGGCTACCTCTAGACTGAGTCTTTTGTTGACCAGCTAGGGTGTGTGCTGGCAGGGGACAGGATTCTGAGAGCCTCTGGCCTTTCAAAGAGACAAGTACATACTAGATGTATGAGGAGACAGAGGTGATGTCATCAATGTGGTGTGTACCATGACCAACACATGGTAAGGTTTGTTGGTCTACACACTTAAAGTTTAATCCTCACATGAAGGTGCTACTGTGCTGTCTACTCGAGGCATCAGAACCCAGTGTTGGAAACGTCATGGGTTCAAGGCTTCCAGTGTTCCAGGCCCTAGGCCAGCATGATTATATGTAAGGATTTAACCTCATCCACTAACTACAGGTTTTCACTATCCGGTTCTTTTCCTTTTCCTTTGCCTAGGCAAGTCTCTGCAGAAAAGGATGAAGAATAATCTGGAGACCTCAATGTGATGGTTGTTGGGACGAGTGCCCAAACCAGTTGCAGTGTGAGAAACAGAACACCCATTCCTCTTTATGACATAGCCTTTGCAAGGTCTCTAGTTTCCCACTACTACTTACCTTTAGATAACCGTAGTTCACCCTATGATGGCGAGGTGGCAAAGTTCGTCCACCACCCCCTATCATGCAGCCTGAAAGCACAAAATCATCTGAGCCTCTGAACCTTTAAAATTGCTTTTAATTCACTGTCCATATACTAAAACAGCTATTCTAGTATGGTTTCTGCCCTTCCTTAAATGGCTTCACCTCCACTGTAGAAATAAAGGGCACATCTTTTTTCTTAGCTTTTCTGGGGTAGGGAGTGTGAAAGCAGAGAAGCAAGTTTCACTCACTCTTAAAAGCCAGGCCCACTTTTCTGCTTAAGTGGTAATGGAAAACAGAAATAACTTTAGCCAAAAGTGCCTCCTTTGTTTAAGTGATGCCCATGGGGTCAGAATTCCTCATTTTTACTAGAAGTGGTTCCTAGCTGACATTTGATTCATCACCTTAACTGTGCTATGATCCTTACCATAAACTTTAGGTGCTGAAAACTGACTTGGAAACTTCTAGAATTCAGGCATTAAAACCCATTTCCCTGTCCATGGCTTAGATCATCTCTGCCTAATTTGGCAGACATTGTATTTGGCTTTCCATCGCAGCTATTTTCTTCCACCCCTAAGCTTCTGGTGGTTTGTTTTTGAGACAGTGGTTCTCAACCTGTGGGTCATAAACCCTGTGGGATTAGAAAGGCCCTTTCATAGGGGTTATCTAAACCATCAAAATACACAGATATTTACATTACAATTCATAACAATAATAAACTGCTATGAAGTAGTAACAAAAAATTTCATGGTTGAGGATCACCACATCAAGAACCATAGTAAACAGCTGCAACATTAGGAGGGTTGAGAACCACTTCTCTATGTATTCCTTGCTGTCCTGGAACTTGCTATGTAGACAAGTTTGGCCTGGAACTCATATTCTCCTGCCTCTGCCTCTCAAGTGCTGGAATCAAAGGTGTGCACCACTCTGCCTAGCCTGGTTTTAACACTTTCTTCTAACGACTAGACTTAAGAATAAAACAGCTTCCAGAAGCGCTGTCAGCTTCTTTTACCACATCTAAGTTACTGGGTCATGCAGAGTACCTATTTTCATTGATAACTAAAATCTATTTATACAGGACGGAGCTCTAAAACAGCTAGGATAATGTCAAAGGCTAGTCTAATTTTTGCTCCAGTCTTACTAAAATTTGTTTATGTGCAATGCTAAAAACATACCTGGTATAAAAGAAAGCATCTTCAACAAATGGTGCTGGGAAAACTGGATGTCCATGCAGAAGAACGAAATTAGACTCATCTCTCTCACCTCATAGAAAAACTAACTCCAAATGGATCAAAGACCTCAACATCAAACAGTACACTTCATGATACAGGTATAGGAAAAGACTTCCTGAATAAGACTTGATTTACCTAAGAGTCAAGGCCAACAATTGTCAAGTGGGACGTCATAAAACTAAAAAGCTTCTGTACAGCTAGAAAACCAATTAACCGTGTGAATAAGATACCCATAAATGGAGAAAATCATTGCCAACTATACACCTGACAGAGAATTAATATCCAGAATATACAAAGAACTGAAAAAAAAAACCCAGAACAATCAATCAAACAAAAATGACACATTCCAAAACTGGGCCTGGGACCTGAACAAGGGAGTTCCGAAAAGAATATACATACATACATACATACATACATATGAAATAACTCAAAAATGTTCATTGTCCCTAAAAATTAGGGATATGCAAATGCAAATCAAAACAGTGTTGACCTTTCACCTTACCCCAGTCAGAATGGCAAAGACCAACACTCAGCAAATGCTGGAGGGGACACAAGGAAAAGAGAACTCTCATTCCCTGTTGGTGGGATTGCAAGCTGATTCAACCACTCTGGAAATTACCATGGAGAATTCTCAAGAGGCTAAAAGTAAACCAACCATGGGACCCAGCTCATTGGCATCTGCTCAAAGGACTGGACATCCTGCTCTGAAGGTACTTGCTCAACCACGACCATTGCTTTGTTGCAATAGCTAGAATATGGAGATAATTTAAACACCCTCAACGGAGGAATGATAGTGTAACACATACACTATGTAACGTTTGTCAGCTCTAAAGAAAAATAACATCAAAAACTTTGCAGGTAAATGGATGGAACTAGAAAAGATATTGAATGAGTTACCCTAGAAATATAGATATACATTTAATAACAATCAGTGAGAGGAATTAATCAAAGAATATATAAGGGGTTGGGGATTTAGCTCAGTGGTTGAGCACTTGCCTAGCAAGCGCAAGGTCCTGGGTTCAGTCCCCAGCTCCGGAAAAAAAAAAGAATATAAAAAAGGAAATCTGAAAGAGGTCAAGGAGGGGTGTACAGGAGGGTTTAGGAGAAAAGGGGGGAAGAAACGGTATATTATGCTCCCCAAAAATAAATTTGAAGAATGATATATGTACCCCCTTATCTCTGTGCACTACATGCACACCTGGTGAGTGCATAGGGCAAAAGGTATGGGATTCCTTGGAACTGCAGTTACTGGTCTTGAGCCATTATGTAGATATTGGGAATCGAACCTGGGTTGTCTGGAAGAGCCACTAGTGCTTTTAACTGCTGAAGACTCTCTCAGCCCCATGGCTGAGATCACACCATACTGATCACACTTCTTACTTAAGTTGCTTTTTGTGTTTAGTAATTACTGTGTGTACATGTATGTGAACACATGTGCCATGACATACATGTGGATATGTGTGTGTGTGTGAGGATAACTTGCAGAAGTCTGTTCTCCTATCAGAGGGCTCTGAGGCCATCAGGCCTGGCAGTAAATATCTTAACCTGCTGAGCCATGTCATTGGCCCATATTGTTTTAAAATCTATTAACTGGGAGTTGTTGGATCTCCTTTCTCAGTTTCCTGGACTGCAAGCCACCTGAATCATTAAATATTTAGCCTGAAATCCAACTCAGCCTATCACTCTACTGGGCCTTGAACCTCATCCTAGAGCAGTGGTTCTCAATCTTCCTAATGCTGCAATTCCCTTAATACAGTTCCTCATGTTGTGTTGACCCTGAACAATAAAATTACTGTTGTTGCTACTTTCTAACTGTAATTTTGCTGTTATGAATCGTAAACATCTCATATGCAGATGATCTTAAGTGACCCTTTTGAAAAAGTTATTAGGCCTCCCCAAAGGGTCTCAAACCACAGGTTGATAATTGCTTTCCTAGAGCAAGATCTTTATGAGAAACTTCTATGGGTCTCTTCCTAGCTCATCGTTAGGAATCTCCAAGGTCTTATGTGGGTAACCACAGCTTGGTGTATTCTTGACTACAATGGCTACGTGTTATCTAGATGAAAGATAGTTCTCCTTTCTATCCACTGGCTCTATTTCCACCCCTGCACTTTTTCTGCAATGTTCTCTGGACCTCAGATGGGGTGCAAAACTTTTAAATGCTGCTAATAGAATGACTGTTGAATTAATAAATTATGGTAAGGGAAAATCTTAACTGGAGGCTACAGAAATGTCAACATCAGTAAAATCCTTATTGTACAAATATGAGGACATGAGTTTGAATCCCATAGTGCACTTAAAATGCCCGATGCCTGTCATGGTGACACACACCTTTAATCCCAGCAGCAGCAGGTGGGTCTCTCCAACTTCAAGGCCAGCCTGGTCTACACAGCAAGTTCCAGGGAGAGCCAGAGCTATAAAATATTCTATTTCAAAAAAAAATTTAAAAAAGGAATTATGGATGTAGTAGCACACATCTTCTGTAGTCCACACACTGGGGAGGAAGAGAGAAGAAGGAACTCTGGGCCTTGCCAGACAGTCTGGCCAAATAAAAGATTCAGGTTCAGTAAGTTGATATACTTTCCAAAAATAAGAGAAAAAGTGACTGAAGAAAGGTAGCCAATGTCAACTTTGGACCTTCATAAAGTAAATCCTGCTACCCGTGCTGGGTGCAGCGAGTGATAGATACCTGTATCCTCTGAACTTCAGAATCTGAAGCAGGAAGATCACAAGTCCAAGACCTGCTTGAATTATGTACCAAGAACCTACCTCAGGAAAAAAAGTTAATAAAAACTTGATAACCATGGAAATAGTCTTGACTTTGTCAGTGGACACAGCTATTAGTTTTGTGAAATATCCAAGTTTTTCTTTCTCTGATGGCCACTGGGGGTCAGCAGAGCAAATAAGAGGACAGAATTCCCAGGAAGACTTAAGCTAATTTTATACCTCCGGCTCTGCTCAGAAGGTACAGTGCCAACAATGTAATAGAACTGAGTCTCTAGCAATGCCTTTAGTACAGCTGGGGTAGGATTCATGGGAAGAGCCAGTTTCCACATTTCATCCATTTGAAAATTTATCTTGCTTATTTAAAAAGGTAGATCCCAGTCTGGGTGGGGGTGGGAGTGGTGACTCACACCTTTGATCCCAGTACTCAGGAGGCAGAGGCAAGCGATCTCTGTGAATTCAAGGCCAGCCTGGTCTACAGAGTGAGTTCCAAAACAGTCAAGGTTACACAGAGAAACACTGTCTCAAAAACAAAACAGGTAAGTAAACAAATAAGGTAGAGTCCTAGGTTCTCTCTCAAACCAAAAGAATCACTCTCCAGAAGGAATTAAGAGATTTAGTTCAGCTCCCAGGATTGTGTTAGCTTGCCACACCTTACAGGCAAAAGACAACAGACAACTTTGGGAATCTGTTCTCTCCTTTCAGCATGGGGATCCTGGAGAGCAAACTCAGATTGTCAGGCTTGGAAGAAGGCATCCTTTAAGCCCAGAGAGTCATCTTGGTGGCTCTCCCTAGGATCTTTTAAGTCAAATGTTGGGCTTTCATTGTAGCAGCGCCTTCTTCAGAGGAAAAAAAAAACCTTTCCATTATGACTGGGTATTTTAATGTCAGTCAATGGAGGGAACATTACATACCATATACATGCAGGTATGTAATGTTCAGTCACTAAGGATCTAGGACGACAGAAAGTTATTCACAGGTAGGGTCAGAAAAAGGAAGAAGTTGGCAGTTACCACTAATGAAACTACAAATGGGAAGTTAGGAACCACTTTCCTACTGCTGCTTGTAAAAAATAATCTATGCCACTTCCTTGGCTTAATTCCAGGTCAGAGAATGTGGGAAAGAATACATTAACACCATCCTGCTGCAGCACAAAATCTAACACTCCTGGGTAAGGGGCAGCTTTCCCTAAGGCTCTTGACTCTAGGGATCCCTTGTGGATTCTATGACTAGTGTTTTTTAAGCTCCCAAGTTGTCTGGCCAGATAGAGTTGTAAAGTGAATATGACATTGCTGTCCTTCCCACAGGTTGGTTGTTGTATTTGTTTTCCTCAATGGCATTTTATATTCAAGCAGCATCACTCAAGCCACGTTTATTCAGTATTATGTTTTTTACTATGGGTGGGGGCGGGGATGAGAAGGAAGTGTCTCCTTGGAGTCTCTGAAGTGTATGGGACTCCAAGGTACAAAGACTCGATGGCATGGCCAGGCAAATCAGATGGAAGGTCCCCATGATTCTCTTTTCTACTGATTTCTACAAATAAAACAATAAGCTGTATACGTGACCAATCTAAGGTACCTGATAAATGCCAGTTGTTTTCTAGTTGGCTTTCCTCCACAGGCTACAGACATCTAGATATCACTATCTTTCTCCCTTTCCAGAATGAAACTCACCTAGCAAACTAGGGAACTCCTAGCACAGTACAGTTAATACGTAATACAGCTGGTAAGCTGTCTCCCCATCCTCCCCATCCATAAACCAGGAGGGTGTGGAGAATAGAATTTCCTGACTTCTCCAACTTCTCAGAGGTCTACCCAGCTTGTCCTGGCAGATTCCACAGGTAGGGCTGTGGGCTGCAAGTCTCTAGTGCACAGTCCGTTCTTTTTGGCGATGATAATCTGGGGTAAGAAAGAACACAGCACATTATTTTCAGGATGAGCTCCCAACTTCCCATTCCCAATTTCTTGGGCTTGCCATCATCCGTCCGTATTTAAAAGAGTTCTCTTACCTGCAGCCCTGCCATATAAGGAAGAAAAAGAAAAAGATAAAAAGAAAGTGCCTTACTGTAGGGAAAGAAGCGCACACGCATGCTGATTTCTCGGGCTGTCTTCAGGATTTCCACAGCCTGGAAGACACACAGCTGCTTGTACAAATGAAGAGCTATTACCCAGGACAGAGATATGACACAGTAATGGAATGTGCCACCTCAAACATCTAGGTCACTGGTAACTGCTCTCTTCTGGTACATTTCCCTTGAACAGATGCTTTCTTCCAGATTAGGCTAATCTGGTCCAACCTGTCCTACCTGAGACGGCTTCCTGGATGACTATAGCCCATGCACTGTGCTTACTTTGCTGTGCTCGATATCTTGGAAGTCCACATCATTCACAGCTAGAACTTGGTCCCCTTCTTGAAGTCCTGCTCGATGTGCATCCGAGTCTGGAATCACCTGTTTGTGAAGGGGTAACACATGTACTTGAGATGGCATGAATTAGGAAGCTGCAGGGGGAATTCAGTGCTGTTCAAATTGTTAATTTTGTGATGCCACAGGGAGATTAGTTTTTTTTTAAATTAGGTTTAGAATCTTTTTTTTTCAAACACAGGGTTTTTCTTTTGTGGCCTTGGAATTCACTCTGTAGATCAGACTGGCCTTGAACTCATAGAGACTGGCCTACCTCTGCCTCCTATGTGCTGGGACTAAAGTCATATGCCACCATTGTCCAGATTGACTTTTCAAATTACTACCTACTCCTAATCTTCCTGCTTCTGCCTCTAGAGTTCTTGGAGTACCAACACATGCCCCACACCACACTGGGCCCAAGTTCAAGTCTGAGAAGAAAAGGCTAAATCCCCATTATGTGTATTCTATGACTCCACCGGGTCATCCATTTTTTTAATCTGTTGGGCCACCAGTGCATTTTAATATAACAAAGTCAATAGCCATACAGCCTGTCATACACACACATTCACACAGACCTTGGAGATGAAGATGCCTAGCTGGGAGGCCTTTCCTCCTCGGATGTTAAACCCCAACTGAAAGACAAGAACACAGGATGCAGACTCAGCATGGACACAAGAACGAGGACATCTGTGTACTCAGAAGAAAAGGAGATGCTATGGAAGTGTCATCTCCACACTTCTAGTCACCTACTTCCCAAACCACATCCATGCCCCAACCATAGCCATCTTCTGGCATGGCCAAAATGTAACTGGAATAAGAGCCTCTATAAGTTTACCTGAGCACCAGGAGGCTTCTTCAATGTGACAATTCGGGGCAGAAACTGGGTCAACTCATTGTTGTAGTCTGGGTGGTATACTCTCTGCAAGATACAGCAATCTTAACCATCTTATTCCCAGTCTCACGTGGTACATCTACCTCCTTTTAGAGTATCAATAAATCAGATACATGTCAGGAAGTGGGAAATCCCTATCCCTTTTTTATTGACAGGATAGAAGCTAAGGTTTCAGAATTCAGCAGAGTGAAGGGCTCTAGCAGGGTGGTTCTACAAGAAGTTGCCAGTGGGTCACTGTTGCTCAAAATTCACCTAAGATTCAGTCTCCGTTGAGCTTCATAACCCTGCTACTTATCTTTCATAGACCTCATGCTTGGGGATTGGTATTTCTTCTTCAGGAATGCAGATGGCTCCCACCTCATGAGGAGGAATCCATGCTGGAGGGTTTTCATAGGCAGGCAGGAAAACCACTGGGTAGTCATCATAAGGAATCCGGTTGTCCATTTCAGGCAAAGCCCTGAAAAGGAAGAATCAAATGAAACAAAAATGATTTTAAAAAGGACCAAGTGCTCTACGTTTCAGAAAGCATCCCCTCCAGGGGCCATTTGTTTATGGGACTAGCCCACAAGTAGGTGTCAAGATTGAATGAGGGCATGGGGTGGGAAAAGAGGCAACAAAACAAAATAATGAAAACAAAACAAAAAACCGAAAAAAAAAAACAAAAAAAAATCTAATTTTTTAAGCACTCTAATGGCATGTTTGCATTTCTTACAATTCAACAAAAAGAGGCTTTCAACCTAGAGAATAGGAAATGAGAATCACATCTATAAAGATCTACTTTAAAACAGAAAGGGAGTGCCAATAACTATCCCACAGGGATTGGAGCCAGGCACATTGCCAGTCTCTAGAGGTGATTAGTTAACGTGGCGTCCACAGACGAGTTC